>NC_050452.1:49255985-49577096 GCF_903995425.1 Onychomys torridus
AATGGAAGGCAAGGGACAGGGAATGAGAGCTTAGGGAAGCAGGAGGTTCTAGCTGGAACCTGGAACAGAGTGGGAGATCAAGGAAAGAGATACCATGATAAATGAAGAAACTGTGAGAATAAGGAGAAGCAGAGCGTTAGGGAGGCTCCCAGGAATCCACAAGGATGATTCCACTATAGACTACTGGCAATAGTTGAGAGGGTGCCTGAGCTGGCATACTCTGGTAATTGGATGGTTAAATACCCTAACTGTCATCATAGAGCCCTCATCTAGTGACTGATGGAAGCAGATGCAGAGATCCACGACCAGGTACAAGGCAGAGCTCCAGGAGTCCAATAGATGAGAGAGAAGCATTCTATTTGCAAGAGATATCCAGACCATGATTGGAAAAATTACAGAGACAACTAACCAAACTAGTGGAAACACATGATCTGTGGACCAATAGCTGAGGAGCCCCCATGGTACTAGACTAGGCCCTCTGGATAGGCAAGAGAGTTGTTTAACTTTGACTGTTTAGGGGGCCCCTAGGCAGTGGGATAGGGACCTGTCCCTAGTGCATGAACCAGATTTTTGGAGCCTAGTGTCTATGATGAGACACTTTGTGCAGCCTTGGTTCAGGGAGGAGGGACTTTGACATGCCTCAACTGAATGTACCAGACTCTGCTGACTCCCTTTGGGAGACCTTTCCTTGGAGGAGATGGGAATGGGGGGTGGGGGGGGAGCTGGGGGCGGGAGGAGGAAGGACAGTGGAATCTGTGGTTGGTATGTAAAATGAATAGAAAATCTTTTAAAAAAAAAAAAACAACAACAACAACAACAACAAAATACAGTGTACACTTAACTGCTGAGACATCTTTCAAGCCTAAGTATTTTAATCTTTTTATTTAATGAAGTCCCATTTTTTGATTATTGGTATTATTTCCTGAATGCATAGAGTCCTTATTCAGAAAGTCCTTGCCTCTGATCCCAACAATGACAATTATATCATAGTTGTGTTCATTGTAGTATCAGAATTACATGTTTTTCTTTGGATCCTTGAGCAGGTATGCATTTACTTTAGTTTGAATTTGTATTTCCTTACTGGATAATAGTCTTGTGTTTGCTTTTCTGCTCTTATTTTCACATGCACATACACTTTTATTTTTTAAAACTATCCATGGTACTCTATTTCATAGTTTTTGGATATATTAGAATATTCTTCCTGGACTCACACATACTCACAAAGTAAATTACTTAAATGTATATTGTGATAGAAACAACTCAAGTCTCATTTTAAACACTGTGATTAAATTGACTGTAGTAGGTTGAATGAGACTCTCCCCTATAGGCTTATGTTTTTGAACACTTGGTCCCAAGTTTGTGGCATTATTTAGGGAGATTCAAAAGGACCAGCACTGTTGGAGGAAGTATGTCACTAAAGAGAGACTTTGAAAGGTTAAAGACTTACGCAGTTTCCAGTTTGCTCTTTTACTTCCTGCTTGCAGTTCAAGATGTAAGCACCTGCCTTCTGCACCAAGAACAGCAGGGGCCCATATCCAAATTAAAGGATAGCAGTCACTTTACAAAGGGTACATATTGTATCATTGTTCTGTAATAAGTAGGAAAGAAAACAGTTTACATTGTCATTTGGTGACAATGGATATTGATTGATTAAAAGAAGGAAATGTAAATTTGTGGTTCTTCTCTTCATCTGTACATTTGTATAATTTCACAACTTGCCCTTAAAAATGTGGTTAATTTAGTCTTTTTATTTAACCAGTCATAAACCTGCCTAAAAACATAGTAAACATTTGGTCTATAAGAAAAGATATAATGAGGACAGCCAATGTTATTGTTTTCAAATACAAAATTAAATTTCTTTTATTTTCTGACAGTGAGCCACAATGTAGACAGGTGTAGGATATTTGATTTAATAGATGTCTTTGCTTAAGTTAATGTCCTGTAATTTCAATTCAAAGATTAAAAGCAGGAAAAGATCTAAAATATGTTCTTTAAGAAGACCTCCTGTAGTAAAATAAGATGCATGTTATGTATGGGATAATAGTGTAAAGAACTACAATTTTAGAAGATCCTTTGTAGCATTTTGACCCTTCATCACTCTGACACAGGATTGTGAAATTCAAAGTATGTTAATATCTCTGCTTTCTAGGTTAGCTGAGCTGACTTTCTTCTGTATCATGTAAGCAGTAGCATATTCTTTGCTATATTTATATATTTTCCTATTCTAGTTATTTTGTAAAATTTCCATTTGCTGTTATCAATTGACTGAAGGGCGAATGTTTAAGTTTCTTCATTAACTCATTATACATGATAATCTATTTTTCTCCTAGATCTTTGGTTATATTGATCAAGCAGGTCCATAAGAAATAGAAATGAAATATGACAGGGACCTGTCACATGGACTCTGGTAAATAAACATTGCTTTTGTTATTAGAATAAACATGATATACACCAGGCAGTGGTGGTGCATGCCTTTAATCCCAACACTCGGGAGGCAGAGCCAGGTGGATCTCTATGAGTTCGAGGGCAGCCTGTTCTACACAGTGAGTTCAAGGACAGGATTCAAAGGCTATGGTGAAGAGAGAGAGAGAGAGAGAGAGAGAGAGAGAGAGAGAGAGAGAGAGAGAGAGAGGGAGAGGGAGAGGGAGAGGGAGAGGGAGAGGGAGAGAGAGAGGATAAACATGATATAACATAGCAAGCAAAAATGTATTGATATTCTTGAATCCTTGCATGGCTTCTAGAGGACTTGGTCTTACTAGTAGTGGTGGTGAGAAAATTCATGAGAGACAGAAAGACACAAGCACTCAGGAAAACTGGGTTTGGCTGAACTGAGCTCTCTGTTGAAGGAAGTTAAGTCCTCCAGTTGGTCATAGTGTTTATTCTAGACAGTTCAGTGGGAGATGTAGGGTTACTGCTGAACAAGAATGCAAGGCTAACATACACAGATAAATACGTAGGCAGTGTTTCTGATGTGCTCTGGAAGAAGGAGACAGGTTGAGCTAATCTTTGTAGGAGCACTCCTTGTAGGAGAGCAGTCTTCAGCCCATAAATATCTGGGGGAAGTAAGCCCTGGTTGACATTTTCTGCACACACTCTAAACATACAAACATGGAGCAGAGGTAGGCTTTGCCTTTTGCCTCTGAGCCTCACTGTATGTAAGACTGTCATTTTCACAAGTGTCTGACTCTATGTTTCTTTCTCCCA
The DNA here is from genome assembly GCF_903995425.1 of Onychomys torridus. NCBI lineage: Eukaryota > Metazoa > Chordata > Mammalia > Rodentia > Cricetidae > Onychomys > Onychomys torridus. The sequence goes on from NC_050452.1 coordinate 49,259,190, forward strand.
CCTCTTCTTTATCTGTAGTCTATCCTGAAAAATTGAACCCAACTGTTTAACAAAAAGACATCGCTTTTTCAAAGATCTTCAAGACCATTTCACTGTTATCACAGTGTGCTATGAGCCTAAGAAAGGAAACAAGTTACTGGGTCATGTTTTCTGTTACTATAGAAAAAAACTACTGTGCTTCATGGTATGGTATTAAATATTTTCTCTTGCTGATCCATATTCTCAAAAGTACTTACAGAGGTACTGCTGGATCAAACAGGTTCTTCCTCCAAAATGCATGATGGTGGGTATTCACTGTTCTTGATGCTTCTGCTTGCTTTTATTTCTTAACTGACCATAATCTCCAATATCAGGAAATCAGATAATATGTCATCATATTATCAAAATCAGGGAGATAAAAAGTTCTGTTAGTCTATACCTGCCATTCTTTCATTCCTTATTACTTCAAGACATTCCTTGGAATTGTGTTCATAGGAATAGATTCAAAAGAGTATTTCTTTTTTGTTTTTAAGATGAATTTCAAAACTGTGTGTGTTTGTAGTGAGATTAAAATATAAAACAATGACAGATAACCTGTTTTTGTATTTTTCCAGTTATAAACCATTGTTTCTGTTCTAATGTGAGAATGACTTCATATGGGATTTGGCTCCTATGAATATCAGGCCTATTTCTTCCCCTCTGCAGATCAACATTTATATTTTTATTTCCTGGGAGACATGTAATGAAAAGTTAAAAAAAAAAAAAAGTTCTTGTTGGAACAGTAAGTAGACATTATTCCAGCTGGAAGCATCTGCAGGGAGACAAAGTGGGTCAGCAGAGTATCTCTTCAGCATTTCTTCTCTCCTGCAAATCCACCTGACTGAGCTGCAAAGAAAACCATTAGATGAGTCCTCTGGTTCACAAAGGCCGTCACTGAGATGACTGTTGAATTCCGTGGCCTAGTTAAGTTCTATTTTCAAATTTAATACCACCTGCATCAAAGGACTTTCAGAGGACTATTTTATCAATGATATATTTATTTCCAGAAGATAATATTATATAATTAAGAAACAATAATGCTTAGAATCAGGCAGATCTAGATTTTAATCTGCTTTGATGTTGTGATTTGAAAGTGTTCTCCAAATTTCAGGTTGGAAACGTACTTACAATGCAATATAGACTTCAGAAGCCCCTATAGCAATGATTGGGCCTCCGAAAGCTTATCCTTGTGGGTGGAGTGTTTTTTTTTGTTTGTTTGTTTGTTTTTGTTGTTCCTTTGTTCTTTTTTTTTAATTTTAGAATTGTTTTATTCATTTTACATTCCAACCACAGATCTACATTCCCCTCTCCTCCCTTCTTCCACTACCCCCAGCCTTCTCTACCCATCAGGTACTGGATGAAGGCTCTATGATAATGGTTAGAGTATTCACTGATCTGAGTACTGGGTAAGCCAGCTCTGGCACCCTCTCCACTATTCTTATTAGTCTAAGCTGGGGTCATCCTTGTGGCTTCCTGGGATTTTCCTAGCCCTAGGTTTCTTCCTATCCCCATGATGTCTCCCTCTATCACAGTATCTCTTTCATTGCTCTCCCACTCCATCCCTGTTCAACCATTGCTTGAAAATCCCATTCCCTCATGTTCTCATCCCCCATCCCCTACCCTCTATTGTCCCCCTCACTCCCAGTTTACTCATGGAGATCTCATCTATTTCCCCTTCCTAGGGTGATCCCTGTGTCCCTCTGAGGGCCCTCCTTTTTACACAGCTTCCCTAGAGCTGTGGGTTGTAGTCTGGTTATCCTTTTTTTACATCTAGTATCCACTTATGAGTGAGTACATATTGTGTTTGTCTTTCTGAGTCTGGGTTATCTCACTCAGGATGGTATTTTCTAGTTCCATGCATTTGCCTACAAATTTCATGATGTCACTGCTTTTTATGGCTGAGTAATACTCCACTGTATACATGTACCTTGTGTTCTTTATCCATTCTTAGCTTGAGGGGCATCTAGTTGTGTCCAGATTCTGGCTATGATGAATAATCTACTAAAACATAGTTGAGTAAGTGTCCTTGTGGTATGACTGAGCATGCCTTGGATATATGCCCAAGAGTGGTTCATTTTCTGGAGTGGGTTTGTTGTAGAAATGTCCTCAGGTTCATACTGTCTCGCTCTTCATGATCTTTCACCATCCAATTTTTATCTTGGAGTAAAATAGATTGAATGAAGGACATTGTCCACTATCAATACTTTGAAATCAGAATCTTCAGCTCACGGAAAATAAAGGATAAATTTCCTTTTATAAAGAATAAATTATGGAGCCTCTGGTACTCTATTGTAGTAACAACAGAACAAGGAGATCCCTTGTTCTAGATTACCTAGGTAGCTACTCTCTTTTGTAATAGTTGCCATCTACTTATTGTTGGAGAGACATGTTTTATGGTTTACATATTTTAAAGTCATTATTTCATTATCATATATCCATAATATGATACTTTGTTTTTGCTTTTCTGAAGATGAAAATCAAACATATGAAAATGAAACATTAGAAATTATTGTGTATAAACATTTTTTTCTGAAGAGCTAAAGCAGGATTTGAAGTCAGTCGTTGTGAATCTAATTTCTTATTAAATATTCACTGTCAGCAAATATACATCATCAAATTCCTTAACAGGAAGAAAAAGAGAAACTAGTTTTAAATTTCTGCAGGAATGATAGGTATATAGGATTGTAATGTTTATTAGTTCATTCTCTTAAAGTAATTTAAAGCAGAGGGCAAAGTACTTGATAAAAGTATTATCAACATTAAGGTGGTCTTATACTGTACTCTTGAAAACAATAGTAGTTGATTTTGGAACAATATTTCCAAAATAATAATATCATAAGTAAAGACACATGGAAGGATGATAAAAGATAATAAAGGAGTATGGCAAATATAACCAATTTACTAGATATACAAATGAAATTTTGAATACAGTTTTAATATTAGTAATATTTTCAAAGATAATATGTTTTTACATGTTAAATATCAGTTTGGTCAAAAGAATGAATAATTTTCTAATATCAAACTTAAGGAATAATAAAATATTCATAAACATAAACAAAGAAAACATTTAAATAGACTTGAAATCTATAGCTTCACATGCTGAACAAATAGATTAGCCTGTAACTGTAGCTCTTCATGTTTACAAGGCATCTCATGAAATCAATGAACATATTCACACTCTGGAAAGGTTATATTAGGGATGGTGTTATCTTCTGGTAATATATGAGGGTACTTATTACTGTTTCTTTAGAAATCAGTTTTCCATTGAAACAATATCCCATTTAAATTTTCATGACCAAATTTGTATCTATTGAAATAGCTCCAGCCCTTTAAAAAACTTATGATTTTACTTGCTCTCAGATTAGTATTTTGAAAATGCATGCTGATTGATATTATTAAGAATCATCATCTCAGAACTCTTCATAATAAGTGTGCTATTCTACAATTCTATATAATTTTTGTGGGTAACAAATTCATGTCATTGAATATTTTCACCCAATTTATACTATTATATGTTTGGTTTCCTTTCTGCCATTTTTGGTAAATGAAAGTGATTATTCTTTCTTTAGCGTTTTGTAAAAATGTGACAGTAATTTTCTTTATTATTACCTTTGTTTTGCTTCAACAGTGAGAGAATTATTTCTTAAAAACACTTGATTTGTATTATGTGTGGCATGACTCTATAAGAGAAAGTTTGAGGAAATTATTTTTGAAAAAAAGTATGTTTCTAAATTAAATGGAAAATAATTGATTTCTTTTTGACATTTTTACACAAATGAATCTTATTTTCTTCCCCCTTCCTCTGTCATTCTTTGTCTTATTTTTCTGGTCTCTATGTTGTTCTTCCTCCTGCTTTCCTAATGCAAGCAAAGAACTAAAGTATCTTTTTCACCACACCCCCTTGTTGGTGACATTTTATGGAAAGATATAAAAACGTATTTATTCAAATCAACTAGGTCACTAAGGACAGATTCATTAATGATTCTATCAAGTCCAACTTTTGAAACCAATGAGTTTATTGGAATTACTCATAAACTATGTATGTGAGAGGTGATTACACAGTCTTTATTGTCTCAAAGCTAGCTGTATCTCCAAAAGGCCAACCACAGCATGAGTTTTGATCAAGAGAACAGATTCTCTGGCCTGGGTGGAGACTAAACATTTTAGCTGGACATGGTCCAGCACTCAGGAAGGTAGTACCACCCTTAGGAAGGTAAGTTCATCTTAAGAATAAACACATAGGTAAAATTATTCCTTTAATGATATACTGTGTTTTTCATTCACCAAACTCCTAACTCAGTAAAGTTTCTACAAACAAAATAGCCTTGAGCCTCAGCATCAACATTTCCTTTGTCTTTTTACTCTTTTGGAGCATGCTGAAGGCACCACATACTTGAGTCATCGAATGTGAAGAAATACTGGTGCTATGACCCAAGTGCTTCATCCCTACTAGCTAGCTTTGCATAGGGCTAAAAGTTCTTATGAATGACATCAAAAGTATTTAATGTCTTATTCACCTGTGACATCTGCTAGCTACAATAAGGACAGATGCAGCAATACATACTAACATACCATTTGACACAAATGTTAGGGGAATAACCAAACACTTTCTGATTGGGTTTATAGTCTGCTGCACAAGATGGAACTCAGGTCTGGTATTATTATCTGGACCAAAATCAAATGTCTGTGTATGTAATAGGCTCTAATGGAGAATCTATTAATAATAATTATCCTTCTAAATGGACATAGTATCAAATTTTCCCCTCAGTATTTTTCTTTATATATTCACAAATTAGTACATATTTTTCTTCAACCAGAAGAGCTTTATTTTTAGGATATAGAAATTAATAAAGGTGTCTGTAGTAGTTTGTAATTGGCACCCATAATCTCATAGGCAGTGATACTATTAGAAGTTGTGGACTTGTTTAAGGAAGTGTGTCACTGTGGGGGGGTGGACTTTGAGAATATCATCTAGTGTGTCAATCTACTCCCTGTTGCCTGCAAGATGTAGGGCTTTCAGCTATTCTTCCAGTACCACATCTGCCTACATGCTGCCATGCTCTCTGCTATGATAATAATAAACTGAACCTCTGAAACTGTAAGTGAGCCTGCTCAATTAAATATTTTCCTTAAAAGAGTTACAATGATCATGGTGTCTTTTCATGGACAATAAAATCCTAAGACAGAAGTTGGTACCAGGGACTGGAGTATTGTTGTGACAGGCCTGATCATGTATTCATTTGGAGAAATTTGGACTTTGGATTATTAACTCAGTGGAATACTTTAAGCACTGCTTAATGTGCCATACTATTAGAAACATGGAAGACAGAGGTGCTAAGAGTTATTTGAACTGTAGGGGGTCACTCAAGATGTTTCAGAGGAGAAGAATTCTAGTATGTTGCCTAGAGATGAATCTTGTGATATTTTGGTGAATAAAGTAGCTAACATTTGCCCTTATCTGAAGAGTCCGCCTGAGGCTAAAGTGAAAAGTTTGGGATTAATTCCACTGGCAAAAGAAATTTCAAAAACAGACTAGTATAGACTCTGTCAATGGATATTAGTGGTAACTATAATGAAGATTTATAATGAAAAGGAGCAAGTTGAGCAGGGTAAATTATAAGAAGTATACTCTGAGGAGAAAAAGAGCACCAGGAAGTGGAATGGAGCTAAATCCCCAGTTGAATGAGTTAAGTGTATTAAGAAATGGAAAAAAGGGAGTGGTAACCCCAAGCTAAGATTCTACCCAGAAAATGTTCCAATTTACTGAAAGAAACTAAAGAAAAGTTTAGAGCTGGCTGTTGTGAGACACCCTTCAATCCCAGCCCTTGGAAGGCAGAGGCTGGCAGATCTCTGAGTCTGAGGCCAGCCTTGTTTACAGAGCAATTTCAGGACAGCAAAGCTTAGGCAATGAAAAACATAAAGTTGGTGAAGATGTAATTGAGTGAAGGGACCATGTTCTAATCCAAATTAGCAGCAGAACTTGGCAACTTTGGCTTAGTGGTTCTGGCTTTATAGTTAAGAATAGAAGAAACAGATTATCGAATTTGTCTCCATGACTAAAGAAAGCCACTGAGGGTAGGCATGTGACAGGGATGTCCCTGAATGAAGGCCTTGCAGAAAGGCAATTGTGTGAAGCTATGAAGCTTTGACTCCACAGCTCTTAGTCTAAAGTTCATGAGTTTCCACTAGTTTGGGTTGGTTGTCTATGTAGATTTCCCTGTTAATGATCTTGATGCCCCTTGCTCATAGAATCCTTCCATCTCTTCAACTGGACTACTGGAGTGAGGCCTGGTGCTTGGCTCTGAATTTCTGCATCTGCTTCTATCAGTTACTGGACAAAGGCTCTACGATGACAATTAGAATATGAGACTGGACTAAGCCCTCTGCATAAGTAAGACAGTTGTGTAGCTTGGTCTGTTTAAGGGGCCCCTGGCAGTGGGATCAGCAATTATACCTGGTGCATGAGCTTGGTTTTGGAGCCCCTTACCCACTGTGAGACACCTTGCACAGCCTCCATGCAGGGGCAGGGTCTTGGACCTGCATCAACTGAATTTACCAGGCTTTGATGACTTCCTGTGGGAGGCCTTACATTTTTGTGGAAGGGGCAGTGGGAAGGAGGTCAGAGGGAAAAGCAGGAAAAGCAGGAGGATGGATGAGAGGAGAATCTGTGGTTGGTATGTAAAAAGAATAAAAAATATTCTTAATAAGAAAAAAAAAGAGTGTGTTGACATCAGACATGAAGATGCATAATTTGGAATTTGCCCAGGTGTTTTTGGTCTTTCTTTGGTCCAGTATTTCCTCAGTATGTTTCCTTCCGTGCATTTTGTAATGTTAATGTATGTCCTGTGCCATTATATTTTTGAAGTGTTTGGTTCTTTTTATTTTGATTTTACAGGTTGCATGAATCTCAGAAGAGACTTTGAACTTTGGACTTTTAAACATTGTTTAGACTGTGCTAGACTATGGAGACTTTTGAAGTTGCACTAAATGCATTTAAAATTACAATATTCTAACAAGCTTATGGGGGCCAAGGAGTGGATTGTGGTAGTTTGAAGGTGATTGGCACCCATAATATCATAGTAAGTGGTATTATTAAGAGGTGTGGCTTAGCCGGGCAGTGATGTTGCATGCCTTTAATCCCAGCACTTGGAAGACAGGTGCATCCCTGTGAGTTCAAGGCCAGCCTGGTCTATAGAGCAAGATCCAGGACAGGCACCAGACCTACACAGAGAAACCTTGTCTTGAAAAAAAAAAGCAAAGCAGAACAAAACAAAACAAAGAAAGATCTATGGCTTTGGAATGGGAGTGGATATGGCCTTGTTGGAATAATTCTGTCACTGTGGGGGTGAGTTTTGAGGTTTCATATACTTAGGATACCACCAAGGCCCAATATGTCAGTTGGCTTCCTGTTGCATGCAATATGTAGGACTTGCAGCTACTTCTCCAGCACCACATCTACTTGCATGTCTCCATGTTTCCCATCATGATGATAATGGACTAAACCTCTGAAACTGTAAGTGAGCCACCCCAGTTAAATATCTTCTTGTAAGAGTTTCTGTGTTCATGGTGTCTCCTTTCAGCAATAAAAACCTAAGACAAGGTTAAAAAAATTTTAAAAAAAGACTCGAGTGCCTAACTATAAATAAAACGTTTATATAGCACCACTCCCTACAAGGAGTATAACAATCATTGTAGAAAGGATAAAAAGATTGAAAGAAAAAAAGTAGCAGATTTCAGCAGTAAAATATTATTTGTCATATATAACAGTGCCATACTACTCAGGAATTCATAGTAGCTATGACAATATTCACATAACCTACATAAGACCAAACCAAGCAATAAACCAGCAGTGGTGGAGGAGAAGTTGTAATTTACAGTTCTAGCTCAGGGAATATTGGCATCAGATGGATATTTCTAAGGCCTGATTGTTGAAGACATCAAGTACTGTCTAGTTATTTGTCAATTTGACAGATGGTAGAGTGCTTTTAAAAGAAGGAACCTCAAGTGAGAAAAATGCTCCAACCAGATTGCTCCGTTGGGCAAGTCTGTAGTGTATTTTCTTGATTTAAATTAATACAGGAGGAGTCATTTTACTGAGGTTGATGCCACTCCTCAGTTATTACTCCTGGATGCTATAAGAAAGCAGCTGAAGAAGCCACAAAGAACCATCCAGTAATGGTATCCTTCCATGGCTTTGCCAACAGGTCTTGCATCTAGGTTCCTGTTTTGAGTTCCTTCCCCGACTTCTCTTCATGATGGATTGTGATCACTACTTGTAAGCTGACATAAACCTTTCCCCTCAAGTTTCTTTTAGTCAGTGTTTTATCACAGCTATATGATCCCTATTTTATATAATCAAACATGGAGAACCCTAACTGGTGCCAGACATAAAAGAAATTTCACCCGTATGATTAGCAGTCATGGTGCATGAAGGTATGTTGGACACTACTGGGGAAGAAAAATCATCATGAATATCATGTAGTTACAAATGCTTAGATGTTCAAAAGTGCAAGACAGATGGTGCAATAGTGACGCAAATATGGGAGTAGTCAACTATTTTTTGTTTGTTTGTTTGTTTGTTTTGGATTATAGGCCCACTGTATGAGATGGATCCCACACCTGACAGTGCCAGAGTGGCCAAGAGTCTGAGACTAGACAAGTCATGGGCTCTAGCAGAAAACCTACTACTATTAGATACATACTAAGCATCTATGAAAGAGAGAAGAAACATGAGAGCCAATGGTTGTAGATGACTCCAGGGAAATATGGTCTTCTTGACATAACAGGATTGAGGTGAATATCAACTCACAGAGAATAGGTCAGCACACACAACACCTGCATAGGTTTAAGCCAATTGGGGTCCCAGTAATGAGAATGTGGAAGCAGACATGGGGTCCTACTACTCCCCAAGAAACTATTTGCAATTGATATCTGCTTACAAATGGGAAATCATCTTTCTCTGTTGGAGTATCACTGGGTATATGAATATATTAAGAGCAAGCACCATGCCCAATAATAGTTGGCCCACACAAAGTATACTCTATGTTTTTAGTTTTCTTTTGCAAGTGTTTGATTGTTTTGTTTTAATTTGTTTTTGTATTTTGTCATTCATTTTTCTCAGTTTTATAGTTTTGCTCTTAGTTTGCTTACTTTGATTTTTTACTTGGCTTTAAATGGATCGATTTTTTTTTTTGAAAGCAAACCAGACAACTCTTTATTGGGAGCAGAGAGCAGCACAACACAAGGACCCACAGATGGAGATGCCTGATGGACACCCTGCACAGCATCCTTCAAGATAGGCTCTACCAGCAAAATTCATTGGAAAAATGGATTTCTTGGGGCAGCTTCCCATCTTCCCAGGTGGGGGAATTCATTAACTTCCCTGAAGGCAACCATGGGTCACTAGAGATAGAGCCCTTCTGGGTTGCCTTCTTGCTTTTTATAAAGAACATTCTCTTTAGATTATTTGAAGTCTTCATTTGTAATGTTCATTCTGCGTTCCCGAAGGGCCATCAAACCAGCTTCTGTACAGATTGCCTTGATATCAGCCCCAGAGAGGTCATCATTTGCCATGATCAAGTCATCCAAGGTTACATCATCAGCCAGTGTCATCCTGCTTGTATGAATCTGGAAGATCTGCTTCTTGGTCTTTTCATCAGGCAGAGGGAACTTGGTCTTTCTGTCAATGCGGCCTGGTCTCATAAGTGCTGGATCCAAAGTTTCTATTTGGTTTGTAGCCATGATAACTTTTACATCTCCCCTCGAATCAAATCCATCTATCTGGTTCAACAGTTCCAACATTGTTCGTTGAATTTCTCTCTCACGTCCAAGTTTGGATCATATCTTTTGGTTCCGATGGCATCAATTTCATCAATAAACACAATGGATGGTGCATGTTCTTCAGCAACTTGGAACAATTCCCGAACGAGTTTGGGCCCTTCACCCAGGTACTTCTGAATAAGCTCTGAGTCAACCACTCTCAAGAAAGTGGCTGAAGTTTGGTTCGCTACTGCTTTGGCCAATAATGTTTTACCTGTTCCTGGTGGACCATAGAGAATGACCCCCTTAGGCGAATTTATCCCCATCTCCTCATAATAGGATAGGTAAGAGGAAGCTCCACAGATGCCTTAATTTCCTGGATTTGGTTGTCGAGTCCACCAATATCTGCATAGGTTTCCTGGGGGGCCTTTTCCACCTTCATCACTGTGACCAGGGGACCTGTGTCATCCATTAGCACCCCTATCACAGCATGCACCTTGTGGTTGAGCAGGACTGAACAGCCTGGCTCTCGCAGATCCTTGTCCACAAATGAGAGGATGCTGACGTAGTGTTCTGAGCCCACAGATGTGGATATAATGGTGTGATTATCATCAATGATCTCTTCCAAGGTTCCCACAGACATGGGGGTCCCCCTGAGATCATCCACTTTCGATCTCTCCTCCTCTTGTTTTTCTTCCAATGGTTTCATCTGCTCCTGATTTCTAATGAATTCTTCCTCCATGAGAAGATAGTCTTTTATTCTCTCTAACTTTAGTCATTTTAGGTGGCACTGAGTCGTTACCAGTGGTAGTTTGCTGGCAGCATCTGGTCCCTTGGTTTTCTTCTTCTTTTTCCCCACTCTGGTTGGGACAGGAGGTTCATATTTCTTTCTCTTGTCCTTGTCATCCTTCTTGCCACCCCCATGACCATGGCTACCACTCTGACTTTGACCCATCTTTCTCCTGTCATCCCAGCCGCCACCGCCGGCTGATTTTTTTTTTTTTTTGAGAGAAAAAGCAAAAGCTACCCACAGTTAAAAACAAACTTTTCTTTTTCATATTCCAAAGTTAAGAAATAGAGGACTCTCCCTACCAGAAAGATTTCTTTATTTTTTACAGAATTTCATAACATTACAAAGCATTTTGAACATATATAGCCCTCTCTCTTTCAACAGCTGCTGTCTACCTATATTTCTCCCTCAAAGTCATGTCTTTTTCCTCTACAGATGTATGTGTGTGTGTGTGTGTGTGTGTGTGTGTGTGTGTGTGTGTGTGTGTAAACTACTGAGTCCAGTTGGTTTTGGTAATATAAAGACGGGAGGGTGCTGGCCTTGTGGACATGAGCAGCCTATCAGAGGGCTAGGTAAACACTCAGTATCTATTGACTTCTTGTAGCTCCATAGTTCCTCAAATAAAAGTGGAATCTTATAAACTCTTCCTGATCCATATTGAAAAATTGATTGGTGTTGTCTTTTGTAGGCAACAATACTTAATGAAAATCAATGGTACATCATTTCCACAGTGTCCAGAAGAGAGTAGTTTGTACCCATCTTTTCACTCCTTTGTATTTTTTTATATAAAAGATGTTTTAGTCGTTTTATATATCAGCCACAGATTCTCCTGTTCTCCTTTCTCCCATCCCTCAGCCTTCCTTCCCAACCCCCCCCCCATTTTCACATCCTCCAAGGCAAGGTCTCCCCTGGGGAGTCAGCCTAGCCTGGTAGATTCAATTGAGGCAGTTCGAGTCCCCTCCTCCCTGCACCAAGGCTGAGCAAAATGTTTCTGCATAGGCCCTAAATTCCAAAAAGCCAACTCATGCACCAAGGACAGGTCCTGGTCCCACTGTCTGGGAGCCTCCTAAACAACTCAAGCTAATCTTTCTGTTCCTTCTTTTATGATATTTCCTGGTCTGGGAGTTTAAAGGAGTGTATGGTAGATATCTTGTTGGTAATGGGTACTCTTCAGTCTGATCAATTTTGGTTCTCTGTAATTGATGGCTTCTGTCTGCTACAAAAAGATTGATGAGGAGTGAGAGTTACAGGAGTCCACTGATATAAGCACAAGTACTTAGTAAGGAGTTGAATACTATATCAACTTAGGAAAATCATAGAAGTAGGGTTCTCCTCTAGAGTCTACAAACTCATTTAGCCATAAATAGGTTTAGCTAGGTTTATTTTACCAGGCCTGAATTTCTTCTTATTCAATAGACATGAAGTCCAATCAGACACATACTCATGACTCATTATTCCCGATATAGCAGTGCCCCAATTGCATCATGGGGTATGTGTTGTTAGACTAGTCATTATTGTAATTTGCAAGTTTATCAAAAGCACAGGGGACTACTGATAAATTTTCTTCACTCAGGATCTTCCATAGAAACTTCCAACACTATGAGAGTTAGACATCTTGGAGGAGTCAGTAACAATTTGACATCTCCAAGTCTTGTGCCCAGGTGTATTGTGTCTTCTTCAGCAGTACAGTCTTAGCTTCTTAGTAAGGATATCTATTGCTGTGACAAAATATCATGACCAAAAGCAAGTCAGGGAGGAAAGGTTTGTCTATTCGGCTTATACTTCCACAGCAGTGTTCATCATTGGAGGAAGTCAGCACACAAATATAAACAGCTCAGGATCCTGGAATCAGGAGCTGATACAGAAGACATGGAGAGAATGCTGCTTACATTCTTGTTCCCCTGGCTTGTTCAGCCTGATTTCATATAGAACCCAGAACCACCAGTACAGGGGTGGCTACACCCACAATTGCCAAAGCCCTCCCTAATCAATAATTAAAGAAAATGCTTTACAGATGTGGGCATTTCTCTCAACTGAGGTTTCCTCATTTCAGATAACTCCAGCTTGTGCCAAGTTGACACAGGACTAGCCAACACACTTACTTTCAGGTTCTGAAAGGTAACTGTCATAGTTAGGATTTCTATTGCTGGAAAGAGACACCATGACCATGGCAACACTTATAAATGAAAATATTTAATCAGGGTTGGCTTATGGTTTTAGAGGTTTAGTCCATTCTTGTCATGGCAGGACATGGTGCTATAGAGGAACTGAGAGTTCTACATATGGATCTGCAGGCAGCAGGAAGAGATTGCTACAGTGGGTGTGGCTTGAGCATCTGAGATATCAAAGCCAGCCAATAGTGGCATGCTTCCGCCAACAACGCCACACCTACTCCAACAAGGTCACACACCCTAATGGTGTCACTACCTATGGGCCTATGGTGGCCATTTTTATTCAAACCACTGTAGCAACCAAGGACTATAACAACAGTCCATATTATTTTGTATCATCAAATACACTTGTATTTTCTTGACAAACAAATTTAAAGGAGATACCCTTTGCCTGATACTGGGCATTTTGTTTGATAGTTTGTGGCTTAATGAGGGAACATTTTCTTTCCAATGTAGATAATCCCAATTCCTCTCTCTCTCTCTCTCTCTCTCTCTCTCTCTCCATTTTCAATATGTATATGTATAAATTATTTTATATATTATATCATTGATATATGTTACATATAGTATATTGTATCTGTATATAATATAATAACATTTCACCTGTAAGACTGCAATCTTGAAATATTTTGTAATGTCACAGAGTTTCCAGCATTCATACAAACAGATAAAAATTTAAATGTCATCTCCTTGGAAGTTTCCAGATTCCTCTCCAATAGAGTATGCTTCTATTTGATATGACAAAGAAACCCAAACCGTACAATCAACTACTTAAAAATATTTAGGGAATTCAAGAATGTGATAAAGGAAACATGGGCTCAATCTTACAGAAGAGTCCTAGATATGTTTAAATCAGGATTGCCATGTACAAGTAAAACCAGAAACAATTTTGTTATATGTAATGATCCCTTTTAAACTTAATGTAGAATTTAACATTTCAGGTGAAATTTTAGGATTAAGTCACAGGCATAACTTTGAATGATGTTTCTTGCTGCACTAAATTAGAATCAGACAAAGACATTAAATTGGCTACATTTCAATTTCTAGATATGCTTTCTGCACAAAGTAAACTAGCTGAGTAATTTAGTAAGAAGAGTACTCCATGCACAACTACTTTTTTTCTCTTGATCACTTTCTCCTTTCACATACATATTTATATTTAAATTACACACACACACATATACATGCACACATATATATCACTTCCATTTCACTGGCTTGATGAGATGGTTGTCATTTTATCTGATCTTGTAGGACATAATGTACATGTAAGAGTAGATTTAAGAACTACCTTGCTCAGCCCTGATGCAAGGGAGAGGGGCTTGGTCCTACCTCAACTTAATGTGCCAGGCTTCCTGACTCCCCATGGAGGCATCCCCTCTCTGGGAAATGGATGGGGGTTAGAGTGGGGGGATGGAATGGGAAGAATCAGGAAAAGGGAAGGGAGGGAGGGAGAACTGTGGTTGGTATGTAATTTCAATAAAAATTTTTAAATTAAAAAAGAGACAGAATTCTGTTCCATCTTTGGCTTATTTTATCCTTATGAATTGTAACTGGTTTATTCCAGGTGCGAACTGCTCATTTAGTGAGATGTTAGTTAGAAAATACTTTGTGGAATGCTATAGATTTCTAACCCGTTTTATATATGTATATGTACATATACATATATAATTTACTTATTATAATAGTTTTAATGCACAGGAAATTACTGATTAAATAGATGATTGGTATACCAAATATCATAAACAATTTTATGTTAGGATATGTATATCTATATAGAGAGAGATAAAAATAGCATAGTGGAGTTTACTAACTGTATGCGTAATTTAATATTCAAGTGATATTTGGGAAAATGGGATAATGTGTAAAAGTTTGAAGTTTAATACTATGCATAAATAACACAGAATACAAAATAATTCTTGTGGTTATAAATAACTGATAACCTGTGGAAGCTAGAAAATTATTTTATCTTCATAACCAATAAAAGACTAATGGCTCTGTAGGTATATGATCAGAATGCATAAAGATACCCATGCCAATGAGATTTATAAATTCACATATAGGATGTACTTGAAGTTTCTCTGTGGTCTCAAGGTAAAATATACTTATTTTTCATTAACACTTACAGCTCACAAAAGTAAACATAATTTGGGGTTTAATGTATATAATTACCTAGCCTTTGGCAAATAGATTTTGAGGCTTAGATGACTCAAAATATTTTTTATACTCCACTCATTTTTCCCCAGTTGCATCCAGCATAATCTGAGGAAGATTGTGTAAGCTATTTGCACTCTGCCCTGGCAACTTGAATTCTGAGTCAGTACATGATGAAACCCAGCCAGAAAAGTCAGAGTCCACTCGAAATAACTGTGGAAATACTTTATAAACTGTCGAGTATGATCCTGTGGTCATTTATAACTTTATTAGCCCTCTTCTGAGAGACTACAATCACGTCCAGTTCGTAAAATGTAGGAAGAAGACAGCAGCATGGAGGAGAATTGTTTTCATTGCCTGTTGACCAGCTGTAGACATATGGATTTTTGAATTTTAGATGATTAAATGTTAGAGTATGGAAGACAAATTAGAACACTGAAGGACTATTTCTTCATCTTTTAAAACGTCTATAAACATTGAATGCAGAAAATTCAAATATTATTTGATTATGTAATTGGTATAAATCTATATTAGTGTTTCCATAAATAATAAAAGATTAAATGACATGACCGGTAAAATTACTCACCACGCCCTAAATTTACTCCAGTGAATAAATGACAACTTTCTTTTTTTAGAATACCTCAAGTAGAAAATCAAATGTGTTTTCAGAATTCCATGGATCAAGAGATAGTATGTGTCCCATAAACATTACTGTCAGAAAACAGTTCATTTTTGGAGAGTTCATTTATAATCACTGAACCAATATTCTGATTGCTTTACATTGGCAAGTAAGCAATCATATTTTACTTCTGATTCTTTACCAGAATAAATTTTAAGTTGATATTAATTTCCACATACAGATATTTATCAATGTAGTAATATATTTTGGAAAAATACAGACCATATGTAATTTAATTTTTTTTCAAAATGTTAATTCAGTAGCAGAAGTTATGCTATTTCAGGCTGATACCTATTATATGATTACAATCTTTTAAGATCTTTCAAAGTAACTTTCTTCTTAAAAATATTAATAGTGCAAATAAGTTAAGCATTTCAAGTAAAGAAATTACTGATAGGAAATAAAATTTGTTTATTTTTAGAAAGACACTAAGTCTGAAAATCCAATAATATGATATAAAGAGTATTTGAGAACTTGGATATCAATTTGTCTGAAAATCCAATAATATGATAGAAAGAGTATTTGATAACTTGGATATTAATTCAATTTATAAAAAATAATTGATTGATATTAGTGATCATTTTTCACCTTTATGTCAATTTAAGTTTGATAAGAGTTTAAAACCAGTTTAAAAGAGTTTAAATTTATTACAGTCAATATTAGCTAATACTATAGATATTGATAAATGTTCAACATACTTCGATATAAGTTTTCTTTTTCAGTGAGGAGGAAATGGTTGGTCTGACTAAGCTGCTTTTGTGGAGTGAAAACAGTTTCACTGCCGTCACAGCTCTTCAATAGGGAAACCAATGACCTCAGATGCTCAAGTATTTTATAGGATGGCACACATACTTGTCTTTTAAATTCTGTCCACTATGTCATATATACTAAATGATTATAATGATAAATAATAAATGCTGTATCAATCATTGTTGTACTCTAGCATTTACAGAAATTTCTGTTCATGTTCAGAAGAAAACAAAGGATTTTTGTAAATATTTTCAACCCATAGTTGAGTTTGTGGATGCAAGAGTCACAGGTTGATGCGTAATTACTTTTTCAGGACAACTATCCTTTCTGGTTTCTTCACCTTGTGCTGCCATGGATCTTTGCATTTACCAAGATTCATTTCAGTGAAAAGCTTCTCTGATTAAGGCTGAAAGTAGCCTTTGCCTATGGGTTACAAACAGATGTTTAGAAAACTTTCATTTTAAAAATACCTGCATTTTCTTCACATAGAGTAGATTTACTTCTATATATGTGATAAAAAGAAATCGCACAGGTTTCAAAATAGGAAGAAAACATTCCTAAGGAAAGTCACAAACACCAGGGCCGTGCAATGCTGCTAACGCAGAGCAGAATTTATTGACTCATGTTTTTCAGAACCAATGTTTAACTGAACTCCCCCTACTAACTCCATTTCCCGGAATGAACAGAATGAACAGTCCCCAGTTCTAAATGAGCATTATCTAAATGACATGCTATTACTTGGCATTGCTTGTAAACCCTGTATTGATATTGTTCATACTCATATTTTTTATCTGTCATTTTCATTTATGGAGAAGGCACAGCACTTTAGCCTACAGTCAGTATAATACAAGTTTAGTGAGCAGTAAAACTACATTTTTCATGGAAAATACTGGATAAGGACCTGAGTATCATTTACTGTTCATGCCAGGGCATATAGTCACATAGAAAAAAAAATTCAATTATACTTTCAATATTAAATAAGACATGTCTGTTGCCAACCTCTATGACAAAATGACAAAAGTCATTGGCCACGGACAATTTGTAAATCTGAAAACATCTTTTTCTAAACAAAATGGACGATTTCAGTATCGTTTAAAAGAAATTTGTAAACTGGGTGGTGGTGGTGGCACACACCTTTAATCCCAGCACTCAGGAGGCAGAGGCAGGCGGATCTCTGTAATTTCTCAAGGCCAGCCTGGTCTACAAAGTGAGTTCCAGGAAAGGCATAAAGCTACACAGAGAAACCCTGTAAGTAAACCAGGAACTTTCAAGTGAGGTTGTTTTCTGGTTAGTGATATTGCTAGTTCTGTGTTGTTCAATGTTATTTCTATTAACTTAATGTAATGTTTATTATTTAAGTAATATCTGAGATTTTTGAACTTGTCGGTTGGGGAGAAAAATGTTTCAATTCTTGACTGTTTGTAGTTTTTCCAATACACCCACTTATGTAAAGAAAGACGTGTTGACAAAGAAATAATATTAAATGTTAGAACAAAATGTCTATAAAGAGCTTGGAAGAACACTTAGCATACAATAGATATGTAAACATTAGCAAGTAGAAACAATGATGATGGTTTTCTTGGGTGTGGAGTGCTTAAAGGCTGACTGACAATGGTGCCAAGAGATTGCAATATCTGCATGAATATCAAGCTACCTAACAATGGCGGCAAAATACTCAAAATTGCATTTTGATTACACAGGTACAATTTAGATGAAATATATTCTCTATATCTGGAAGCTAAACTTAATTTCTGTTCTGTATAATATTTGATCTAAGAATATGGTATTGATATCTTAGAATTTTAAGATTCCAGAATCTAGTAAAGCTGAAAGCAGCAGCATCCCATGGTGTCTTTCTCACATTTTTCTTGTCATGTGGCTTCTACTTCCTGTTTTAAACTGCATTTAAAATGTTAAATTTTTTGATAAATTTGACTTCAGATTTTTACATAGTTGACAGTGTATATCACCCAGGTAATTCTACATCACAGTTTTGGTAGGTAGCAGGAAAAAAGATGTAAATGTAAGCATTTTCTCCTCTGTGAATATTTTGGTTCATTATAAAATACAATGATGCCAGGCAGTGGTGGCACATGCCTTTAAACCCAGAGGCAGACAGATGTCTGAGTTTGAGACCAGCCTAGTCTACAGAGTCAGTTCAAGGACAGCCAGGGCTACACAGAGAAAAATCTGTGTCTCTAAAAACCAAAGGGGTAAAGAAAGCAAAGGGAGGGAGGGAGGAAGGAAGGATTGGAGAAAGAAATAAGGAAAGGAAGGAAGGAAGGAAGGAAGGAAAGAAGGAAGGAAGGAAGGAAGGAAGGAAGAAAGAGAAAGGGGAAGGAAAATGTAGTGTTATCCTTAGCTAGTGTTAATAGTTTTGGTGTAGAATAAATATGAATTAATCTCTTAAAATACATGCAAGGCCAAAACACTGAGTTTTTAGTAAATATTAAGATATGTTATGAGAAATATATATTTCAAGCAAACCACATTTGAGTTAGTATCTTTTAGCAGGTAACTAAGTATAAATATAGAATTATATAAGCAAGCACCAAATACCCAAATGCATACACAAATATAACCATGCATATTTTAGGTGTCAGGGCAATAATAGTGTGGGAGGCAAGACAGGTTTACTAATTAATATTTGTTGTTATAAAAGCTACAGATTTAAAATATTTATGAAACCTAATTCACTATTATTACAATTAAAATACAATGTTAACTTCCAGGTATTAACTGGGATTTCAAATATTGCCCAATTAAAATCTCCCTCATCTGAAGTGGGGTGTTCTATATGCTCTGAATATGTGTTGCTCTGATTGGTTGATAAATAAAATGCTGATTTGCCAGTAGGCAGGCAGGAAGTATAGGTGGGATAAGAAACAATGAGAATTCTGGGAAGGGGAGGGCTGAGTCAGGAAATGCCAGCCCACCATCCAGGGAGTAGCATGTAATATCACACAGGTAAAGCCACAGAACATGTTGCAACATGCATATTAACAAAAGTGGGCTGAGTTTAAGTATAATAGCTTGTCAGTAGTAGGCCTGAGCTAATGGCCAAGCAGTTTTAACTAATATAAGCCTCTGTGTGCTTATTTGTGTCTAAGTGACTGTGGGACCACATTGCAGGACCAGGAAAACTTCAGCGACATTCATCTTCTTTGAAACAGTTTGTTACTTAAACATCAAATATCTGTTTAATTTATCGTCTCCTCTATTACAGACACATTTTGCCATAATGGAGTTTATTCCAAGTTCAATCTTTTTGTTATGACCAGCATAGAAGTTTAAAATATAGTGTAATATACAGTCCTTATCTTTTCATTTATGTATGTCCTGAAAATAATGAATATTCTCTTCCTTTTTATGTATAACTTCTCCAGTCCTGACAAGTTCCATGGGTTTCTTCCAAATTAAATCTAAATATTAAAGTGATACTAATATACATTATAACTTCAACTACTATTCTTAGAGCAAAAAGTGACAAGTACTATGATTCAACATACTTTGGCTAACACTGTTAATCAAAGTTGTGACATGTCACATGATAGATTTCCATCACTTCAGTCTTTTAATCTATTATCTATCTATCTGTCTATCAATCTGTCTATCTACCTATCCATCTATCTATCTATCTATCATCTATCATCTCTCTATCTATCATCTATCTATCTATGAATGTATGCTGTATGTACATATATATCTGTCTATCTGTCTACCTATATCACAAATTATATAGATGCCACATGAGCATTTACTCCTTTTGATACATTAAAAAATCCCATGCCAATAGGGTAAAAATTAATGTTCAAAGATAATTTATGTATTTAATGCTTGTTTGTTTGTCTGTTGTAATTTAAATATACTATGTGTATATTGGAGCTTGCAGAGGCCAGAAGAGAGTTACTGGCAGGGATGAACTGAAATGCATGTGCTAGGTACTAAACATACATCCTCTTCAAGGATATTAAGTACTCTCTCCTACTGAGTCATCTCTCTGTCTCCAGAATTAGGGTTGCAAGGTCCATCACATCTCTTTCAGTGCAAGTTGAAGTAATTTGAATTGAATAATATCCAAGGTCAAGAATTTCTATCACTTTTTTTGCAGAACTGTATTTTGCTCTTGTATAAACAGCCAGAGAATACTTCTGGTTAGCATATTGGGGTCTTCAGGCCAGTAGTGCATGATCTCCAGTTAGCTAATTTCTGACTGAGAATCCAGTGCCCTTATGCCTGGTTATTTTCAGTGGAAAGAGAAGAAAGAAAAAACTATGGAAGGGAGAGAAATCTGGGTCTTGTTAGCTGTAAAGAATCACATTTCCTCTCACTTTATATTCCTATTCCCAGTCACATGCTCATGCAAAATGCAGTTGCATTTAAGGATAAGGGACACAAAAGAATGCAGATTTATTATTTGTGAAAGGAAAAGACAAAGGTATTTGGTGAATTTATTAGTAGATCTCTTCTAAAATAGGCTATGACATAAGACTTCATAAATCCATTTGTGATTTTTATGTTTTCCTGTTAGTAATATCAATAGATATAATTTCTTTAAAAATGTAAAAATCATATTTTGCTTATATTATTTTAATTCTAACAACTACCAAATACTAGGTTGCATGTTGAAAAAACCTTTAATTGTTGATTCTTTAGCAGTAGTTCATTGCAGATTAAAAAAATCATGAAATATTATTATCACCATCATTATTACAGTTATAGAAAACTTTACATGACTATTATAGGGAAAGAGTTTCTTGATATGAAAAGGCCAAGGGACCCAAATGGATATGATGAAGTATCCCCCAAACATGAGATTACAGATAGCATTAAGGGCAGTAGGATGACAAATCTTCCCCTGGCAGGGATTAAGAATTTAACAAGGTAAGGAAAAATTTTTTAAAGAAGAAAAATTAATGTTAAAGAACATTCATCTGTTTATTTAAATTAATGTGTAAATGGATAACTAGGGATATATTCATAGGCATTTATCTCTATGTCTTGGACTTTTCTACTTATGGTGATTTCCAGAAACTGGCCCAAAGTCCTTTCTGAGGCTGAGCTGGGGGCATCTGGAACCTAAACAGCTCTTGACACTCCAGATGCTATCAGTGGGGTATTGTTTATAAAACACTTGTTCTTACTATTTTAATACTTACCTACATCTAATATATTATTGAAATGCTAATGGTTAAAAATTTGAAAATATCATTTAATCATAACATTAATCTCAGGTAGCTGATTGAAAGCCTAGAGAGAACAGAGAATTTAAGAAAAAAATAAAGATTATAGGAAAATAAAGCATGTGTTATAACAGAAGCACCAAAACAAGTATGTAATAATTCATAAACATTTGTCCCTGTGCTTTTGCCAATCGAATGGAAGCACATGAATTATGAACCAATGGCTGTGGAGCCCCCAGCTGGATCAGGCCCTCTGGATAAGTGAGCCAATTGAATAGTTTGATCTGTTTGGGAGGTGCCCAGGCTGTGGGACCGGGACCTTTCCTTGGTGCATGAGCTGGCTGTTTGGAACCTTGGGCTTACACATGGACACATGGGAGGACAGGGGAACCCGTGGCTGATATATAAAATTAAAACACATAATAATAATAATAATAATAATAATAATAATAATAATAATAGTAGTAGTAGTAGTAGTAGTAGTAGTCGTAGTCGTAGTCGTAGTCGTAGTCGTAGTAATAATAATAATAGTAATAATAATAATAATAATAATAAAAGAAAAAAAGATTATAGTTGAGCACATAAGATCCCTCTTCTTAGATATTACCCGAATTTAGCCTTTAGTTAATTCATTTCCCCATTGGTCACTTCCCTTTGGGGTTGCAAAATGATAATTAATGGTTATTACCCCTCTGTGTGATTCTTATCACCCCTCCATTTGACCTTGCAAGCCTGGCTTTGCACTGCCAAGGGATTACTGCTTGGAAGTGTATATATACCAGGGCTTCCAGGGCACTGGAGGGTGGAGAAGAGGAAAGAGAATGGAAGAACTAGATGGGTAAGAACTTGAGGGAACAAACTGAGATGGGGAAGAACTAGATTGAAGGGCTAGAAGAGAGTACTAAAGGAACAAGATGGAAGATGAGGAAGAGCCAGATGGGGAAGAACAAGATGAGAGAGAAGGAGATGGGAGAGGAGCTTATAGGGGAAAGAACTAGATGGATGAGAACCTGGAAGGGACAGAACTGGATGAAGGAATTAAGATAGAACCTAGAGGGGACAACAGATAAATGTAAAGAGAAATTGGGCAAGAAAGGAGCTAAAAATGAGAGCAGAGTATAAGCTTGTAGAGAGAGAACTGACACAGAATAATAAAGTGTACAGACTAAGGAAAAAAAATAATCCAAAAACATTTTATTCTGAAAACTATTTTAAACGTTGAAAAAATGAATAAATTATAATGTATAATATAAAGCTTACAACTTCTATTTTCCAACATTCATAAGACGATTCTGAAACTACATAGTACCATAAAACATTTAATTAACAGGTACAGTGGAACCCAATGAACAGGGGCAACACAATTTACTCTGTGACACTCAATTTTTTTTCTAATAAAGAAGAAAAGCAGTAATTTCATAGTTTTAAGACATTTTTGCATGAAGCATCTGCTATTACATTTTTTTCTGATATATTTTAGCATAATGTAGCAGAACACAGAGGTTTGCATTGCAAGTCCTTTGGAGGGGTGGACTTCAGCACAATGGAAGAGAAAACATATCTGGAAGCCATCGTGTCTGCATTATAGTTGGTTTACTTGCTGCTCAGTGGTCAGAGGTAAAATTATAGCTCATATATTTGCTAAATCAGCCTTGCTAGTCCAACCTTCATATTATTATAACTAACCCTTCTCTTTCCTTGGCAGGGCACAGTCTCCTGAGACTTCTCAATCTTGAGTCTCGATAAAAGATGGAAACATCACCATATGGCTGTGAAAGTAGAATGTGAAATGGGTTATTGGTAAGAACATGCAAGGCAAAGGAGGACTAAAAGAATCTGTCCATTCAAATGATAAAATTTAATTGATAATGTAGAAAAATTATGAAACAAGGCTTTTTTGGGTGCCACAACTTACCCTATATTTAAAATTTATTCTAAATTAGAGAATAAATATAACTTGGGTTTTTCAGGATAATAAAACAAACAGAACAAATACTCTTAACTTCATTTTTTTTGTTAATGTCAAAATTTTGCCAATAACTAAAAGAAATGGCTAATATATGTATTCATTTTTTTAAAGTGTTCTGAGAATATTTTGGTAAAATTTTATGGCAACATGGCCAAGTGAAGAGTTACAGATTTAGAACATTAGTGTTAAGTTGAATTTTGCAAATTAGATTTTGGAGGAAAGGAAAAACATCAAAGTATATTGAATTACAAATTTTAAATACAATTATATGAAATTAAAATTTTAGTGTTTATAAATTAATTTTATTAGAATAGAAAATCTTTCTATTGATATTTTTCTAATAAAAACTGATACATAACATAATTATCAATTTAAGAAAGTATTAAAATAAAGTATTAATAATAAAATTTGACATTTACCACTCATCACTGTAATCGTTTGACATACAGCCAGCATTATGTTTCACTTTAGTACTCCAGTGAGACTTGAAATTGCATGGGAATCAACATAGCCCATTATCTAACTTTGTGCCTAGTATGGTCAGGGCTATTTTTATCTACAATTCTCCTTCTAAGTGCAGAAATTTTATGAAGTGATAGCTATCTGTTGTGGAATGTTCTCTATGCTGTGAATGTGTTGCTCTGATTGGTTAATAAATAAAATGCTGATTGGCCAGTAGCCAGGCAGGAAGTATAGGTGGTACAAGCAGAAAGAGAATTCTGGGAACAGAAAGGCTGAGTCAGGAGACACTACCAGCCACCATCATGAGTACCAACATATAAGATACTAATAAGCCACGAGCCACGTGGCAAAGTATAGGTTAATAGAAATGGCTTAATTTAAGATAGAAGAACTAGAAAACAAGAAGCCTGCCACAGCCATATAGTTTGTAAGCAATATAAGTCTCAGTGTTTACTCTGTTGTGTCTGAGTGGCTATGGGACTGATGCATGAGAGAGATTTGTCTTGACTGTGGGCCAGGCAGGACTGGAGAAAACTTCAGCTACATCTGTGTGGTAATTTGGAAAGTGGTTGCTGAGTTTTTGGGAGTTTCTGGCTGGACAGGAACTTCTTTTACAGATGGCATGAACTATCTGGCATAGACGTACTTAAGATCTGAGGACTTAAAAAATAAGGTTATAAATATACAAAAGAACAGAACCAAACACGTTTTTTTGGTAGTGGCATTTTCTTGGGTGAGCTCTGTTTGCTGACAGTAAGCAAAGGCACAGCTCCTTTAAGAGGCAGTTTTTTGGTTCATGCTGGCAGCACAGATGCCTCTTTGGGAGATCCTACCACTGAACACTTAAATGGGCTTTATGAGCAGTGAGAAGTGCTCCACTTAGAGGCAACCTAGATCCAAAAACTCATAGGAATTTGGGCTCTAAACTTGGTTTCTGGCAGTACCTTCACTATGAAGCTTGACTCTCAGACAGCCAAGGAATGGGATGAAGCCAGTTTAGAGACTCATCTGATCAGAAAAAGAAAAGGATATTCAGTAAAAACAGATTCAGTTTAAAAAAAAATCTCTAGATGGTTTACAGTGTGTTTTAAAATATGCATATGCTTTAGAGAATAAAGAGAAGGTATAGACAATCATAAGAAAGAAATATAGTTTTAAAATAATAAAGGGTGTGGTGATATATTTTATACCCCAATAAAATCTGCCTGAATATCAGAGAACAGAACAAGCCACTAGATTAAGCATAGATGCCAGGAAGTCGTGGCACACACCCTTAATCCTAGCACTTAAGAGGCAGAGATCTCTATGAGTTGGAAGCCACCCTGGACTACATGAGATTGACTCAGTCTAGGAAAGAAACAGAGCCAGGCAGTTGTGGCACACATCTTTAATCCAAGTAATTGGGAATCATATGCCTTTAATCCCAGAACTTTAGATCTCATACATTTGCTTAGGAAATACACACATCTTTAATCCCAGGAAGTGATGGCGGGGTGGAAAAAGGTATTTAAGGCATGAGAAGACAGGAACTAGAGGTTCTTTTCAGGCTGAGGAGTCTTAGAACTAAGACATGGCAGTGGCTTGCTCTTTTGTCTCTCTGATCTTTCAGCATTTACTCCAATACCTAGATCTGTTTTTCTTATGAATAAGATCTTTTAGAATTTGTGTTATATCTGGTGTCCAACAGTTGGTGCATGAAAAAAAGCCACAGGCTTGGCCAGAGCTACATGTTGCCTGATTCTCTACCCAGCCTGGGCTGGGAGTGCCTACCCCTCTGGCTAAGTTTTTGTTGCAGCCTCTCTGCAGCAAATTCTGTAGGTTTTGGGGCTCCCAAAACTGCAGGAGTTAGCTGCTTTCACACACTTCCCCCATGCAGATGCTGGATCTTTCACTTATTTTCTCTCCTGGTGGGTTTTTGGCTTTCTCTGGGTCCCCTCCTCATGTTGTTGCCATACCATGATCTGAATTGCCATTGTCAGCAGATTTGGTGAGTCAATTGAAATTTCTTTTTCTCCTTCTTTTTCTTCTTCTTCTTCTTCTTCTTCTTCTTTCTTCTTCTTCTTCTTCTTCTTTTTTTCTTCTTCTTCTTTTCTTCTTTTCTCCTTCTTCTTCTTCTCCTCCTCCTCCTCCTCCTCCTCCTCCTCCTCCTCCTCCTCCTCCTTCTTCTTCTTCTTCTTTTCTCCTCCTCCTCCTCCTCCTCCTCCTCCTCCTCCTTCTTCTTCTTCTCCTCCTTCTTCTTCTTGTTTGTTTTTCGAGACAGGGTTTCTCTGTGTAGCTTTGTGCCTTGCCTGGATCTTGCTCTGTAGACCATTCTGGCCTTGAACTCAGAGATCTGCCTGCCTCTGCCTCCCGAGTGATGGGATTAAAGGCATGCACCACTACCACCCAGCTAGTCAATTGAAATTTCTTTAAGGAAGAAATTAGTTAAAAGAAAAATTTCTTTCCTGGTTAAAAATAGTGGAGGGTGTTTGGTCTCTGTTTGATAAGAGGATTGATGGTTTAAAAACTGAACAATTAAATGAGAGGATAATTAATGTTGATGGGATTTATGTAATGTCAATTTTAAATATTATTTGTTCAATCATTTCTGTTTTATTACTAAAAAGTTGGTTAATATGAGTGCCAAGATAAAAGTTTTAGAAAAACTTATTAAAATAGATAATAGAGATATTCAAACCCATACAGAAGAACTAAAAGGAGAACCAGTCTCAACATTGCAATATAAGGTTACAGAGAAACAGCTTAAGGCTTTAAAATAGCCAACCTTAATTTATCCAGTAACTTTACAAGAACTACCAAAGGATAGATATCCCCAAGGCTGTGTATAAGCTGTATGGACTCCTGTGCATATGATAGACTTGAGGAGATTCAAAGAAGCAATAGTCTCATATAGTATCCTCTCATCTTTCATGAAGCAGATGTTAAACTCATGGTCAACTTGTAATAGAATGACCCCTCAAGACTGAAGAGATTTGATTACAGCAGTCTTAGAGGCTAATCAACAATTGTAATGAAGGACTTGGTGGAAGGATAAAGGCTGAGACCATTGAACAGCAAAGTAGGGCTAGAGGTATGGAAATCATCCAAGATCAATTTCTTGGCAAAGACAAGTATGCTGATATACAAAGACAGTTTTTATATGATGACCATACAATAGTTTTATGATACATGGCAGCCTTGAATGCTTAGGACACAATTGAAGAAATAGGAAAGAAAATTGAGTCACTTACTAAAGTTATGCAGGGCCCAAAAGAAGCCTTCAGTGATTTCTTACCAAGACTGACTTCAGCAGTTAATAGACTGATAGCAAATTCACAAAGTAGACGGATAATTGAATCTCTGCCTTTTGAAAAATGTTACTGCACAATAAAAAAGGCCTTTAATTAGGCATTTAAAAGCAAGATCATCTTCTTGTGGGAATGGATCCGAGATACCATAAATATGATATATCTTAATCTGGAACAAATCCATAGCCTCTTGCTTTCTGTGGAAACAAAAGTAGAGACTCTTTTCCAAAGCAACATATCCTTATCTCCAAATTTTGAAGTCAAGATACCTTTAAAATTTACATATTTGTTTAACTCAACAGCTTTTACAATCAAATCTTTTTCTGTAGTTAAAACTTCCAAAGACAACACAATCCAGATTCTCTGTGTAATATCCATCTTTGTAAGACTGAATCGCTGCTGTGGCTGCTGGCTCTGCCCACCACAGGTTCCCAAAGTGGCAGTGGTACAGTTTACCGCCAGCTCTGGGTCTGGAGCCATGTGTACCATCAACTATCAGAAGCAGTTCTATCAAAGCAGCACATATCCCAGAAACCTTTTTTTTTAAACTAGCAAAGGCTAAATCCACCATGCAGCAGAGTAAAGTGTCCCTTGTAGACTCCTCATTCCTGCCACACTGCAGGTCAGACACACACGTCAGGAACCCGCCATAGTAGCTCAAACCAGCAGGCTGTCACTAACTTGAGAGAGACAACTAGGAAGCTGTTTTTAGCTCCGTTTTAGAATCATTTTTTCTCAGGTTTTAGGAGAAAACTCTTGCCATCACATTGAGCGCCATTTGTAGTTGGAGATCTTCTCTCCAGGTCCCACAACTCATGTAAAAAATAATCACTCAGACATAGATCTCCAACTACAGCCTGTATTGTTTTTAAGGTTTGCAATGATAAGAGAATTTCATTGATTGACAAACCATTTTTAGTGAAATATTTCACGTCATATTTCCTCATTTTCTCACAAATATCAGTTATAATTCTTCCATTTCTTCTGTTAGTAAAATATTCTAAGAACAATTAAAACATTTCATATGACATTGCAATGAAATTAAGATGTGCATTTGCATAGGTAAAGCTCTTAAGAATGCATTTAGCAATAAATGCCCCATATATATGACATCTTCTACTGATGTTGATAATAGAAATGTCACTGGAAAAAACAAATCAACTAATTCCACATGGTGTTCATCACTGACATAATAATAAATGAATAAATGTTAAATTAAATGATAATGTTCAGTTTGTTCATCTGCATCAATATGATGAAAAGGCTTGCCTTGGAGACATGGAAGAAATCAGAGGAAGAAGATAAGTTTACTTCAGCCTTGATATTCATTTCCTAAAGCAAGTAGAAATAAAATAGCAAGGTTAATTTAATATACTGTGATCTATTTTCAGGCAGTTGAATTCAATTCATAAGAGAATTGGGTAGAAAGAGAAAAAAAAATGTTCAGACCATCTCTTCCTTCTGCCTGGAGCATTGAGGTTGCAGAAGCTAGCCAAGCATATGTTTCTGTACATAAAATACAGAAGAAAATAAATAGGTGCAGGGGAAATGCAGCAAATTCAATGAGCATTTTCCTGCAACATGAAATTAGCCCTAACTACCAATAAGTACTGTTTGGAAGTGACACATTGCCCTATTGATCTGGAAGTGGGGAAAATGATAAGCTTCATGGGCAAATGAATTCTTGATTAAAATCATCAGTCATGAATACCACTCAAGCATTTTGTTTCAAATAATATCAACTCTTTGGAGGTTGTCTTTATGAGAGGAATAAACATTTCTATAATAAATTCAATAGGTTTTATTGACTTCATTTAAATAACAGTTTGATTTACTTTAAAAGCTTTCCTGAATAAAATTAAGGTACTCTCTCTTATTGAGGTCATATTTCTTAGACTTTCTGAATGAGGTTGTCAATACCTTCCTTTTAGGCTCCATAAATGTTCTGTTAGCAGTCTAGGTATTGGCAAAAAATAATAGGACATATAAAAGGTCAGATGATTTGATACACTGTTCCTAAAGCATTTAGAAAGGAAATATACTTCACAATCCAAGCATACCTGGTATTCACTTTCTAAAGTAGCTATCTATGATCCTTTTAAAACCTTCTGAACATAGTAGAATGAGATACTGTTTTCTTTAATTTCTAATTTTGTGTCTAAAGAACATATTTTGAATAGTAGTTGGTTCTTTAACTTTTCTGTACCATGCTTTGATTTATTCATTTAATATATAATTTTGTATGTCTGGTGTTTGCATACTTAGGCCTAGGATTCCACATAAATATATATTATGCTACATAGTTTTGTCTGCAACATCTCCTAGCCGGACTCTGGCCTATTAATATTGGCAATGTTTTCTCTCTGCTTAAACTGATGATGAATCAATTGAGATCCTAAAAGTTATGATTAAAATAGGATTGCATGCAGCATTTCCATTTTGCAGTTTCTTCACACTTAATGTTTTTCTGTGATTCTCCATGTTTATTTCCGGACAGGACATGATGGTACTTGGTAGGTAGTCCTGGCCCAGGTGAGACTTGCTCAGCAGAATTACTGTATGCTCAAGACCATATATAATTATATAGCATGACTTTGTTCATTAAAATAATCCTTGTTTTTGAACATCATAATTACCATAAAATGTTAGAAAAATAGTAATATTTGGAAGTCTGTTTTTTCTCCATTATTGTTGGATTTTTGAAAGTGTTTAATATCATATGCCACTTTTGTGTCTGATGTGTGTTTTGACCCTGCTGAGTAATGTGTGTGGGATAAAAATAGAAACATTGTAATAATAAATGACATGAATATATTTCTAAAAAGATACACATTTAATCTTTGCCTTCTCATTTGGAGGTTTAGAAATCGAAGAAAAAATAACAATAGTCCATTTATGAGTTTTACTGGATATAGCTGGCCTAAGAAACCCTCAAGCCATATATTTCTGTTTATTCCATTTTCCTAGTTGGACTCTTTTTTAATTTTTTTATTATATTTGTGTTTTAATTTTACACATCAGCCATGGATTCCCCTGTCCTCCCCCTCCCGCCCTGTCCCCATCTTTCCCCCATCCCCCCCACTCCATTCCCATTTCCTCCAGGGCCAAGACTCCCCTGGGGATTCATTTAAACCTGATGGATTCAGTATAGGCAGGTCCAGTCCCCTCTTTCCAAGCTGAGCAAAGTGTCCCTGTGTAAGCCCAAGGTTCCAAACAGCCAGCTCATGCACGAAGGACAGGTCCGGGTCCCACAGTCTGGATGCCTACCAAACAGTTAAAGCTATTCAATTGTCTCACTTATCCAGAGGGCCTGATCCACCTGGGGCCTCCACAGCCTTTGGTTCATAAGTCATGTGCTTCCATTTGTTTGGCTATTTTTCCCTGTGCCTCTCCAATCTTGATCTCAACAATTCATGCTCTTACAGTCCCTCCTCTTTCTCAACAATTGGACTTCTGGAGCTCCACCATGATAAATGATGACCACATGAGAACAGGAATAGGCAGATTGCTGTTGAGGTCCCCAGAAGGCCATTTGATCACCAGACTAGGTCAGATCGGGCTTTCTCTAGACCATTGTCAGCAGTCTACAGAGGATATATCATTGTGGATTCCTAGTTGGACTCTTTGACATCTCAACCTGCAACTATATTGCATTTCTTTATATCTCAGTATCAAAATTAAAATTCTTCCTATCTCCTTTTAAATAGCAATATTGAGAATCAACATTTATCTCTAAAGAATAAGCCAAACTATGACTTAATTTTCTCTACCTTTGTTTAGCCTTACATTTGGCCTTTGTAATTTCTCACAGTGCATTAGTTCTTAGACCTCAAATATATAGTTTTTATATGTTTATACTTGTTCTTTTTATATTTTTCTTTCTCTTACTGATATATATGTTTTCCATACAATGTATTCTGATCATTATTTTCCTCCCACAAATGATTCAAGATTTATGTCATCTTCTTCTGCATTGAGACCACACCATTTTCGTCTATTGTTAGAAAAGTCATCTAAAATTAATAATAAAATAAAATAAATGAACAAAAATAGGGCAAAATAAAGAAAAAGAAGAAAAAGCCAAAGAGACCAAAGAGATACACATTAGACCCAGAGACGTTCTTGTTCATATATACAGGAATACCCTAAAAACACAAAAATGGAAGCCATGAAATATACAAAGGATCTGGAAGGTTAAAAATAATCTCCTAGCAAAACCACATGAGACAAAGGACCTCCAAAGATGCCATATTGTGTTGGTCATCTACTTCTGGGCATGAGGTCTAGCCTTAAAAATGGTTTATATCCCCAGTGAGACTCCCTTAGAGAGAACTATTTTTTTTTTCATTTGCCAGTGGTTACCAATTGGACATAGCTTCTTACTGAGGGATGGGAGGCTGTGTCCACTTTTCCTCTCAGTACTGAGGTCCAGTCTGGGCATTTCCATGCAGGCTGTATTCTTGCTGCCACAGTCTCTATGAATTCACATTTGCATTTATCTTTCTGTGTTTAGAAGGACTAGTTTTTTGCTGTTGTTTTTTCTCCCTAGATCATCTGTTATAATACCTATTTGGAGTTCTCCTTTTTTGATTTATAACTTTTATGTGCATTTATAGACTAATTTTATTTCAGACATAAGAGCCTTACCAAAGAATGAAAAGGTAGAGCAGGGGTCCTTTTTGGTTTATGTCCTTTCCCCTTTTTTATTATGATACAATAATATTGGTTGCAATTAATGAGTGAATTTGATACATTATGACTCAATGATTTTAATATTTAGTCCCTCCATAAATTTACTGAAATCCCTGCTTTGTTCTTCTAGAATCCTGATTAGAGTAGTACATTACAAGTGGCTGGTCAGCTAATGGGTTTGACAATAGTGCTCTAATACTGCATTGCAGTTGTTTGGCATAACTCCATAAGCAACTCTACTATAATACTTTCACAAATTTCATTGTCTTGCAATAATTCAGAATTTTTTGTTGTAGTTGTTTTGAGACGCGGTTTCTTTGGGTATTTTTGCTGCCTATCCTGGATATTGCTCTGTAGACCAGGCTGGCCTTGCACTCACAAAGATCCTCCTGGCTCTGCCTCCAAAGTGCTGGGATTAAAGGTATGTGCCACCGCTGCCTGGCTCAAGCATTCAGAACTTTAAGGGGACACAATCTCACAAAAGATTTCTGTACACTTGCTCTCACAGATCATTGTGCCTCTTCTTTAACAGTGTTCCTTGAGCCTTAGATAGTTACGTTTTAGATGTGTCAGAGCCTGGACACCACATGATCATCTGTTCATTACATCTTGACAGGTGGTAGTTTTCTGTAATGGTCTCTATGTGCTGTGAAGAGAAGTTTAGGAAAAGTAAATCTACTGTGAGCTGTGAGATGGTGTTTCCTAGAAATGTCAGAGAACCTGCATCTATGAAGTATCAGCAACATGGCTGCTGTTGCAAGACTGGTGTAAGAATAACACCAACATACATTCAAGTGTGCAATGAGGATATCAGGTGGGGTTCCAAAGATAGATAAAGAATACAGGTAACTAAGAAATGCTAAGAGACAAAGAAATACTCTTCTCCAGTGAAGAGCCCCTCAATAAGTTATCCAATACCAAGTAGTTAGCTGTGCAATCACATATCTGTGTCATTTTATATGAGCTGAGCAGATTATGTGTGTTGTCTGTTTGTGTGTATATAAGAATAATTAAAGACAAAGATACAAAGATGCCATTAATTTGACAGAAAGCAAAGAGCATATGGGAGGGGTGGGATTGGAGAAAGGAAAATTGAGCAAAGGGTATAATTATATTTTAACTTTCAAAAAATAAAAAATAATTGTAAAGAACACTTGTCAAATATTTCTTAAAGTAATATATGACATTTAAATTAATTATCTGCTTGTAGTAATTTTAATTTTATAATGTGTGAATTAAGCATAATTGTTCTTTTTTACAGTATATTAACATCCATTGTTCTCCCATTATTTTGAGAATACTGCACATCTTTACTAAGTTATGTTGAGGTTGGAAAGTTTTTACTGTAGATGATGCAAAGTGTGAGAGGGCTGACAGATTAAGCCTGTCCAGTGGCTGATAAACCAATGATCTCTGCAAATAATTCTGGGTATTTCCTTTATGTTGCCCCCATCAAATATTTCTCTGAATCTTATATATGTTCCTTTTGGAACTCAAATCCAACTTCTTTTCTTTAAAAGCCAAAACATTGTATTTTCTACAAATTTAAGTTTCTAAAAAGTTTAGACTTTCCTTTAGTACCTGGGGAAAAACAGATTTGAGACTAAGTTCTGAAAATATCTCTCATGTGTTTCAGTGCCCTGCGGCTATGGGAATGACAAGCATCTCTCTCTCTCTCTCTCTCTCTCTCTCTCTCTCTCTCTCTCTCTCTCTCTCACTGTCTTCATCCTAAATTTTTCAATTCTTTATTGTTCAGTGCTTGTGTTCTGGGATTTGCTATTATTAAAGACAGAGGCTTAACTGAATATATCATTTGTCCTAGAAGTAGCTCCATTTTGTTCCCTTGATGTATTTATTTTTAACCCAAATACTGTTAATTTCAGGCATTTATCATGAATCATGTCAATGTATACTCTAGGTATTTGTAAAAAGACAAGTAGTTTCATTTCTGTTAGCCAACAGTCACACTCTACACCCAAAATATCGTGGTTTTATATTCTTCATTTTTGAATGGACACACTACTCCTGTTGATCAGATTTGACTTAGACAGAAATCCCAGTGCACTCACATTTCAAATGTGTCTCTATACATTCCTACAGGTTGGGTAGCCTACAACAAGCTAGCCTTTTCCCTGGCCTCTTAGAAATGACCTTCAGCAATTCTGGCACATATCTCACAACACCTTTTCCCTTGAAAGAACCCAGCTATACATTCCATGCGTTTTCCTTCCAGCCTTTTCTCCTAACGACTATATTTCATTAACTCTGTCTACTACAGTGCTATGAGCCCAAGAACAGAGATGTTTGCCGACATTAAAACAAAGAAAAACCAACAAACAAAACCACAGTTCATTCTTTCTCTAAAGTACCTAGGTAAGAAATATAAAAGCATAATAGACTTGTACAATTTTTTCTCAGCATTCAAATGCCACAGAATTTTTTTTGGTCATGTTTATTATCACCTCATTCATCATTCTTAGTATTAGATATGATTAAGCTGCTGATCTCTACCCTCAGTAGAAGGACCCAATGATGTTTGTGTATCTTTCTCACCTTGCCCAACATTTTTCATAGTTTATTTCAGCCCCCATGCAATCCAGTCTAGTCTTAAAGTCCCAGAGAATGACCTACATCCTTATCCCAATGATGGACTTATTATTTGTTTTAAGCATCCTGATAACTCTATGAGTTACAAATGACTTTTATTCTTGTTAAAAAGGTGGGGGTTGGGGCTGAAGGGGGGAGGACAGGGGAACCCATGGCTGATGTGTAAAATTAAAACACAAATATAATAAATTTTAAAAAAGGAAAAAAAAGAAAAATGTACAGTGAAAAAAAAGAAACTGAAGAGTGAGGATTTCTCAATAATTTCTTGTAAGGTTAAATAAATAATAAAGGGCAAGGATGGGGGTCTGTGCACTGGTCTCTAATCAGTATGAGTTCACTCTAGTTCACCTAATCATTAATAGGAACTCAAATCTGATTCATAGACCAAGGAAAATATGTTAATCACTACTATGATTTTCAGTGAATATGCATATGCAACATGTCACTAAAATATAATTGAAACAACCACTCAAGTATTTTAAGCCAAACACAGGATAAAAACACCCTGTATTTACAAACACAGAAAAATGAACATCACATTAAAATAGTCTACCTGATATGCTGTATTGTGCTCTAATCCTTAGGAGAAGGATTCTTCCTGGCTGCATATAAGAGAAAGTCATTCTCAAGGATCTTCCCTTTTCTATAGTTGAAAGCTAAGGGAAATCCCCAGAGAAAGTTTAGGGATGCCCTCCAGGGCATGGTATACCTTGCTTCCCTTTGCAAGATTTAATCAGAAGCATGATCTCTTCCTTTTCATGGTTGTTATCTTTTCTATTGCTGTGAGTATTTATTAAAAGTTTTAACAACTGTAGACAGCAAGTAAGAAGGCTTTCTTATAAATGTTCTATTATTATGCTTCCCCAGCTGCACATTAAAATCTTTGTGGTCCACTGAGGTATCTGTGCTCCAGCTGTACTATGTAACAACTGTGGCAAATTTTGAGGTTTAATTAAAGAATACTTATCATAGCTGCATGGCATGGGGATGTTGGATGACAAAACCCTCGTGTTGTGAAATTAATTATATCACCATAGTGGGCTCAGTGCATGTGGAAGACTTGAACCCAAAGAAATAACTCATTAATCTTCACCAGCTCTCCTATGTTAGAGCAGTGATTATTATTATTATTATTTGAATTTACAACAAGTCTTCAGAAGGGAACCTCTGAGAGATCTTTCCCTTTTTATAGCAATTGTTTATCCAGCAGAAATAAATGAAACTCAAGAAATACTAAATGTTAACAAATGCAAATAGTTCCAGTGATTCTGCTTTTTCTCAACCACCTGAAAAAAGTATCTTTTCATTGAAAACCTTAAAAATATTAGCAATTTCTTACTCAGTGCTTATTATGGGTAATTTATGCATTCACACAAACTTACAATGGTGGGTATATTTACATCATTTTAAAATGTCAACACTACTGTACTTATTGATTGAGGTAAAATGGGAACTTAAGTTCTGTTAGTTAGACATCACTGTACATATTTTATCAAGCAAATGAAAAGCACATGAAAATAAAAGAACCTAGTATCCTTTCTGTAAGAGAGATTGCAATGCCATTTCAGTGAGGGATTGATGGTTAATATGATTAAATTTCAATTTAATAGACTAATGATGAAATTATAGCTTTGTTTTTTCATTTAGAATTTTCTAAAAGTATTTTAATTGATTTGAGAACTCATTAGAATCATGATATTTATTAAGAATCTATGGAATAAATTGTAAATGGCCACTGTAAAATTTTTACTACTGTGACATAATATATTTTCCTTGGATAACTATTAGTATATAAGGAGGAATAGAAAATAAGGAGAAGCATGTCTTGACAATGAGAAATGTACTTCACATGAAAATTCAATTATATGAATTTAAACTCCATTCAGTTTTTGGCAGTTCATCTAAGGAGGTGAAGAGAACTTGTGATATTTTCTCTACCCATCTTGGCATGTCAGAAGGTGCCAATTATACAGATCTTATTCAGACACACTATTGTTGAGATTTCATGGACACATTTTCCCTGTCCTATATAGATGACACTATTGAGCTTCAGGCAACCTGTTCTTCTGGCTTGGATAATCATTCTGCCCCTCCTCCATGATGTTTATCAATCTTCAGCTATGTTTTGTAGATGTATTTGCTAGAGATGGCCATGGTTAGCTGTTCTCTGCATTTTGACCATTTGTGGTTTTTTGTGATGAACTCTGCTGAAAAGGAGAAGCATCTTTGATCACAAGTGAGAGCTACAGTTGCATTCTAGCCAAAGAAGACTTTTATAAATGTGTATAGTGTACAAAACAGAAATGAGTGGACATCAACTTCTGCTTTAGAGGGAAAGTGAAATGTGATCAGATTAAAACCTAAACAAATGTGAAAGTAATATCCATCTAACTGTATAGTATAGCTGAAAA
This sequence comes from Onychomys torridus, assembly GCF_903995425.1. Lineage (NCBI taxonomy): Eukaryota > Metazoa > Chordata > Mammalia > Rodentia > Cricetidae > Onychomys > Onychomys torridus. The sequence goes on from NC_050452.1 coordinate 49,296,122, forward strand.
AGGTTGCTTTCTGATATTTTTTCCTCTGTACATTAATTTTTTCTTTATTATTATGTGTTTTAAATTTTATACATCAGCCATGGGTTCCCCTGTCCTCCCCCCTCCAGCCCCCACCCCTACCTTTCCCCCAGCCCCTCCCCTCCATTCCCATCTCCTCCAGGATCAAGGCAGCCCTGGGGATTCATTTCAACCTGGTGGATTCAGTACAGGCAGGTCCTGTCCCCTCCTTCCAGGCTGAGCAAAGTGTCCCTGTGTAAGCCCAAGGTTCCAAACTGACCTAGTCTGGTGATCAGATGACTAAACACCCTAACAGTCGTCTTGGAACTCTCATCCAATAACTGATGGAAGTGGATGCAGAGATCCTCAGCCTTCTGATATTTTTTTAAGAAATGTTTAAATCATTTTACATACCAAGCACAGATCCTCCTCTCATCCCTCTTCCCCATGGGAGCCCTTACGCTTTCTCCTGAGGGAAGTGTGGGAGGGTGGGGAGGCTGGGAGGATTCTCAACAGAAGAATCTCAAATGGTCAAAAGACATTAAAGGAATTGGTTAACATCCTTAGTCATCAAAGAAATGCAAATCAAAATGACTCTGAAATACCATCTTACACCTGTCAGAATGCTAATATCAAAAACACTGATGATGGCTGATGTTAGAAAGGATGTTGAGAAAGGAGAATACTCCTGCACTGCTGGTGGGAGTGCAATCTTGTTTCAGACACTTTGAAAATCAGTATGGCCACATCTTAGAAAATTGGGAATCAATCTACCTCAAGACCCAGTGGTACTACTCTTTGGCATATACCCAAAGAATGCTCAATCATACCACAAGAACACTTACTCAGTTATGTTCTTGGAAGCATTATTCATAATAGGTAGAACCTGTAAATAATGTAGATGCCTCTCAACCGATGAATGGATAAAGAAAATGTGGGACATATACACAATGGAATATCACTCGCCTTCTAACTGTTGAGTACAACTGAAAATCTCCATCTGCTGGAACCCTTCTTGACTCTGATATACGATTACCTCTTGGGAAAAAGAAAAAGAAAAGCTAAGAAATGTTTCCCAGTATACATAACCCCAGTTACTTTATAATAGTTCAATTTTTTTTCTCAGTTATATTACAAGACAGATTTTACAGGAACATTATTCTTAATTTCTCTCACAGAAAAAATATCTCATTGGAAACACATGTAAACTACAATGCACCAACCACTATATCTATCCATTTTGAGTTTGTATCACATAGTTGAAAATTCAATTTTCTGTACAAATTTCTGTAAGGCAAAACTCATAGGTACAAAGATAATATGGTACTGAACAGGCAATAACTAGTTTTTTGCATAGTAATATTTGCTTTTCTTATAGCAGTCATGTAGTGCCTCATTCAAAATTCCTCATTAAAAAAAAAAAAAAACATTATTACCTTTCAAATTTTTGCAACACAGAAACTTTGAATCTGCTTGAGGATTCAAATTCAGATTTCTTCTTACCAATGAATGGGTTATCAGATGTATATATTCTTAACTAGTATGGGTTTTGTTTACAGAAAACTCTTGATTCCTTATCTCTATTCATTCATTTTGGGAAATCTTTTCTTCAAGCCTACCAGCAGCCTAAGATACTTGCTGCTGAATTTGCCATAATTTCTTTCAGCCCTGATTATAATCCTCACCTATTTTCATATATATTTTTTTCTTTTACATTCACGGACACATTATTCAAGAAATAACTTGAAAATTACTTCTTAATGTATCTTTTCCAAACAGTAAAACAACCAAACCTTGTTATATTTTCGTATTAAACAATAGTCAAGGTATTAAAATGAATACACACACACACACACACACACACACACATATATATACATATATATGTATATATATATAACAAGAATTGAATTAAAAGCTTCTTTCATCTTTTGTCAACTTTCCATGTTACCATAGGTTTCTTCATACATAACTGCTTCAAAACAAAATCTCTTCACTCTCACAGTTAATGCAAGTTCAATAAAGGCATATGTAGTTCTGATTTCATTGTTTTGTCCTCTAAAATTTAATTTTAATTTTGACTATTTTAGTAGAACATTGGATATTTTATATTGGCTAGGCCACAAGTGCTCTTTGTAATTAAAATATCCTTCTAATTTTTAAAATAAGTACCATATACTTCTTACCATGACTTTACTAAAAATCTGTTATCTTTTCATGTTCTAGAAATCTTGTTCTTTTTTCCTACTTTATTAGCCTTCATTAAGCTATTCGAAGATTTGACTCTGTGTACTAAAATATTTGAGTCTTTAGTAAAACAAAATATATATTGTGAAATTTGTATATTATTCCTGTTTACATTCTTTCCAAGTAATCAGAAAATTAGTAAGGAAGCAAGCAACAGAACACATTGAATATGACAGTGATATGTTTATTATGTAAGTGCAAAGATACTTACATTTTTATTGGGCTTTTGAATATGTTCAGTGGAGACTCTCTTGTCCAAAGAGTGAGACCTGCATAGTTCAGCACAATGGCAATTCAACAGACAAGCACTACTTTTCAAAAATGTGCCAGGTAATTTTTTACTGAAATGTGGGAGTTATAAAATAAATACTCACAGTTATCTTCAAAACCATTTACAATATAGCAGCAACAACATGTAAACCAAAGGCAGAGATGTAAGGAAATCACTCACTGAATTTTAAATGTATCTTTGAAGATCAGATTCAAGAGCATCTGAGGATACTTTGAGGAGTCTTTGGTGGCACACTATCAAGGATACAGTTTCATGAAGTGGGATAATTCAAATTGCCTAAGATGAGAAGGAAATGAACATAGAACAAACTGCACTGACAAAGTCTGACAATTCATGAGTAAAACAGTGCAGAAGCAAATTGATAAAACACAGTACTATGCAATGCAAAGGAAAAAAGGAGAATATAAGAGCTAAGAATTTAGGACCCAGAATTTGCCCAATCTTTCACCAGACTCATTGTCAACTTCAAGTTATAGCCTGTAGCTAAGTTCCTTGGTCCCACATGGCTCAGAGTTCTTTCAGCCACTTATAAAATAATCACTCAAAGGATTATATTAATTACAAACTGTATGGCCTATGGCTCAAGCTTCTGCCCAGCTAACTCAACTTAAATTAACCCATTCCTACTAATCTATATGTTGCCATGTGGTCATGACATTCCCAGTCTGCTGGCATCTTATTGCTCCTTAGGCAGTGGCCTGTGTCTCTCTTGACTCCACCCTTCTCTCTGTATATCTCTGCTTGAATTTCCTGTCTGGCAATAAGTTTTCTTGCCATAGGCCAAAACAGATTTATTTATTATCCAATGGGATCCATACATATTCACAACATGCAGATAGACATCCCACAGCAAGAGTCTACCAAGATGGAGTGACTTTCTGTGTGAGCTTAGACTGGAAATAGAATCTGTTTCTCTCATTTTATCTTAGTATGTTTTTTATAAATATATACTCTTGAGTTCTAGATTAATAATTTACTCAAAAGTTGTCATTTATATTATAACTCTCATGGTACTCATGGCAGATCATAGAGAATAATTTTGTATCATCAATTAAGTGTCTAGAACTAGATTATACATATTCCAAAATTAAATATTGTAACTCAATTTTACTTTGCAATATATTTTGCTTTTCTTCCTATATTACCTTACCCAACAATCAAACTTAACTTTCATATTTCCCTATTTGACTTCAATATTTTTGTTGCTTTAGAGAGAACAATTATATTGTGATATATACAAGCACAATTTATGTAAAAATCAGTTCCTGGAAGGGTCTTGAATAGCTTCCCATTTTCCATTCCACCCCCCACTTTTCTATTGCACATACATCAAACCTCTGTTATATACTCTGAGAACACATTATCCTCAGACAGTGGGAATCTTCTAAAAGAGTCCACATTTTGTTCCTGTCCCTCCATGATAATATGATATCTTGATATAGGCAAGAACTGCTCAGAGCTGTCAGGGATAGTTCTTGTCTCCTCAAGAAGCAGGTCCTACTTCAAAGATTTCCCCGGTGATAATGTTGCTTTTCAGTTGTTGATCCTGGCAGAAGCAGTTGCTCAGTCATTGATCATTGCCAGTGGGGTACAGTTTCTTGAGCCCACTACTATTATGTGAAGCTTTCTGGGCCTCTGGGGACCAGCTCATCACAAATCCTGAACTTTTCTCATCCCCTGTTGCCTATCTAAAAGCAATGAGCCTGTTCATGAAAGTTGGAGCATATACTGTGTTCTGCCTCTATGGACTCAGACAAATGGTAAAGAGGATACATACCAGCTAATAAAGAACATAAACCCATTTCATACAAAATGCTGACAAATGTAAATCTACACTACCTGTTAATAATATAAATCTCATTTCAGCAATGCTGCATAGGCAGAAGGATCAGAGGCAATTAATTCGTAGAGGGATTTTTTTTTTTCCGTATCCTTCCCCAAATTTTCCTCTCAACATCAACACATGTTTGGTAATAACTAGGTCAAAACATACACCTTGGAAACTAATTTGTATTATAAAGTGTTTGATTATCTGTTAATTTGCTTGATCATTGCATATGGACATGGAATCATTACATTTTACCCTTCAATAGTTGTTAATTTTACTAATATAGTAGCCCTAGGGAGAGGGACTGACCTACCTGTGTCTGAATTCCAGAATACATAAAATATTTGTAATTTTTAAAATTAACATTTCCTTTACCTTCATGAAAAACTGATAGAATAAGAAGGTAGTAAGTGGAAATGGAAACTAGAATATAAAATAGTAAGTTTTAGTATAGAATTGCAATGTTGACTTGAATGTTTTTTTTATTTGTTTGTTTGGTTTTTTTGTTTTGTTTTGTTTTGTTTTGGGTTTTTTTTTTTTTTTGGTTTTATTGAGACAGGGTTTCTCTGTGTAGCTTTGTGCCTTTCCTGGAACACACTTGGTAGCCCAGGCTGGCCTCAAACTCACAGAGATCCACCTGGCTCTGCTTCCCGAGTGCTGGGATCAAAGGTGTGTGCCAAAACAACTGATCAAATAAGCAGTTGGTCCTTATTTATAGAGTATAATTTATTTTAGAAATATGGCTTTATTTACATTTCATTAGTAAAGATCAGGGATACATTTTTGAAAGATTAAGACGACAATGGAAAATTTAGATAAATGCTTGATAAAAGGAGATGAATGTTCCTTTCAGAAAGTTCATTGTAAATTTTATGTCTGAGAAATCTATTTCATCTTCTACACCCACAATTTTCTAAGCCACATCTGCATTCCATACACAAGAAGAATCTGAGGAGTTCTCTGATGGACCTAAAAGAAAATACTGCATGTACATAACCACTATAGATTAATGAAAGAGTATCCTTGATTCAAATACACATCTTATAATTGTATATGAAATACATATTTATATCTTTATAAGTTGTAAATATAGTCAATACTGTTTTTTCCTTTTTTATTTATTATATTTGTGTTATAATTTTACACATCAGCCATGGGTTCCCCTGTCCTCCCTCTCCTGCCCCTGCCCCCAACTTCCCCAAGCCCCTCCCCTCCATTCCCATGTCCTCCAGGGCCAAGACTCCCCTGGGGATTCAATTCAACCTGGTGGATTCAGTACAGGCAGGTCCAGTCCCCTCCTTGCAGGCTGAGCAAAGTTGTCCTGTGTAAGCCCAAGGTTCCAAACAGCCTGCTCATGCACTAAGGACAGGTCCGGGTCCCACTGCCTGGGTGCCTCCCAAACAGTTCAAGCTATTCAATTGTCTTGCTTATCCAGAGGACCTGATCCAGCTGGGGGCTCCACAGCCTTTGGTTCATAATTCATGTGCTTCCATTCGTTTGTCTGTTTGTCCCCATGCTTTTGAATGCTGGAAATAGAAAATCTGAGTAAACAAACAGGAACTTCAAATGCAAGTATAACCAATATAGTTACTCTGGTTTCTCTTCAGATTGTATAAATACTTTTAAATTTAAGAAAAATATGTGTTATTTTAGCTTTCACTCTGGCATGTGTCACAGCATAAGATTCAATAATTTCTGTATTTGTATAAGAAATATAAAATGGTAAATGACAATCTCAGATAATATTAATATCTTAAACATCAAAATTCTGCTTTCTGTACATAATAAAATAGAAATGCTGCAAATTAAAAGGAATAGACTGACTTTTCAATGTGATGTAATTCCATTTATTTATTTATTTATTTATTCATTCATTCATTTATTTATTTATTGTTTTTGAAACAGGATTTCCTCTGTGTAGCTTTGAAGTCTGTCCTAGAACTAGCCTGGGCTGGCCTCAAACGCACAGAGATCTGCCTGACCCTGCCTCTGGAGTGCTGGGATTAAACGTGTGCACCACCATTGCTGGGCTACAATTCCTTTATTTTCCTTGAATCAATCCAACAATCATCAGAGATAGACTATGTTGTGGCAGCCATACTCCTGCAACAAAATAGGGCTCTGACAATAAAAGTCAGTTACCATGCATTTATATGGCCCCTTAATTAACAAGGCACAGCTTTATAAATGTGTCACTTATAAGCCTTATAACAACACTGTGGCTTAGTGAGAGAAAAAAAAAAAGAATTAGGTCTTCTTAAAACCAGGACATTGTGTCATTCTAAATCTCTTCTCAATATTATTTTCACTATATTATGATGAAGGAAAGAGCAATGTATTATATTAACCACCACAAAGAAAGTGTAGACCATATAAATTTAAAAATCATAAATTTATACGTGAATCAACCATCATGTATTGCAACACTAATATATTTCTTATTAACTAAACTGATGTAATCCTGTGGAACATGTAATTCTAATACATCTTTGTTTTAATGGTCTACATTGTATAAAACTACTTGACTCGTTCAAATATTTGTTAGCTATGGCAACAGCTTATATTGCTTTCCTTGGCTAATTTTTCCTCTCTGCTGGAGAGCAAACTAAAATTTATGCATAATGTGTAGGTGCTGACTTACACCACTAGTCTCTTACCTACTTTAGAGAGGACTTTAAACACTGCATTACTTCACTTGGTGTAATAAATGTGATTTCATCTCATGGAGAGGTTCCTTTAAGCTTAATGATCTGGCTGCTCTAATGAAAGCTGTATCTATTGCTTATAGCTTAGATTTTTCTTAAATCACTCTTTTCTGTTTCATGTTCATTATAAACTGACATTTTAAAGCGTCTTGATTCAGTATATACACACCAGAAGTTCAATAACAATTACAGATTTTGATATATTAATATGATACAAATCTAGGCTTTAAAAATATGGGTTGAACATGTGATGTTACCAGTCGCCCACTGGGCCTGGTCATGACTATTCCAGGTCTCTCACATCTCTGTTCTCCGTGTATCAAATATAACTGCCATACTGACTTACAAAGCGTAACTTTAGTTCATTTATGTTAAAACATGAAATAAGTAGAGACACAAAATAAAAATTTTGCTCATTATTTGTGCTCAACATGGTGTTTGTAGAGTATATTGGTATGCTTGTAAAAATTATTAATATCAATTTATTTATGAAATATATCTTTAATAATATATTCAATTATTTACCTCTTCAAATTTTATGATTATTGGAATTGTAATAGAGGGAAACTTATAAAATACTATATCTATTCTAAAATAGATATGTTATCTGCCATGTAAATTTATTCAATTTTATGAGTATTTTCTTTTAAAAGGTGAATATTTAAATTAAATTAAATATTTAAAAGGTGAATACCTACACTCATCAAGGATGATTTGGTCATGTCTGGTTTTGTTCATCTATAGCTCTCTGGGAAGTCTAGTTACAATTGTTAAACAATGGGGGAAAAGGATGTGTTAAAGCATCCTCTAGCTGTGCAGCTGCACAGCATTCCAATAAGGAAAGACAAATCTTGAAGAATTCAATCCAGACATGACTGAGAAGACTTCAGTAAGCTGTGTAGCTATTAAATCTTGATAGCTTGATGATTAAGTACACATATTGTAATAGTACTTTTTCATCAGGACCACTACTCTGCAAATAATGAGATGGAGACTTATTATTAATTATGAAAACTAGGCCTTAGCTTAGGCTTGTTCCTAACTAGTTTTTATAACTTAAATTAACTCGTATTTTTTAATGTATGCTCTTCTGCTTGGCTTGTTTCCTCATCTCAGTACTGCCCATTCTGCTTCCTCTATGTCTGGGTGGTGACTCCTTGTCTCTCATCTTCCAAGAGTTCTCTCTGTCCCTGGAAATCTCACCTATTCACTCCTGCCTAGCTGTTAGCCATTATGCTCTTCCTTGAAAGAATCACAATGACACACCTTCATACAGGGTAAAGACATATTTTGTAATATCATATACTACTTTTCTTTAATCCTATCCAAGTATTACTGCTCTTTGTATTTCTACATAAAATTTGAATATATTTTTATATTAATATTGAATATCTAGAAATTTTATTATCACAATGTTGAATCCATAGATCAGCTTGAATGACTTGGTGTCTTTAAATATGAATTTTCAAATATCTAGCACTATGGAGTGTTTCAAATTTAATTAAGAAAATCCCAATAAAACCTCAAATGTTTCATAGAGATATCTTATATATTTATATTTAAGTTATGCTAAGGTTGTTCATGATTTATAATATTCTGAACCTTTTCATTAATTTCTGTGTTATTCTTTCATCACTGTGCAGTTTGACCTTGCAGAGAATATTATTTTAAGTATATTAATGTGAATGCCTGAAATACTGATTCTTCACCTTTTCTGAAGTTGTTAGTGTCATATATGAAAATGGCGGGTCTATTATTTCTCAGTCTTTGGTAAGACCTTATTGGCTCAAAGTGTTGATGAATTCAGAAGACAAACATTTTATTCTTAGTATTGAAATTTGTGCTGTAAATTTTCTCAGTTCTAATGATTACTTCTGAAGTCGTTAGATGAGCTGGTTTAAAAGTCATGACCCTTTTTTTATCACTACCTGTATCCTTATGAGGATTCTGTTGCCTTTGATTTCTCTTTTCCTTTTAGTTATGCTGAAGTTCGTCTTCTTGCATGCTTAGACTATCTTTATTTCCAGATAAAGTGGCATTCCAAATTTTGAAATTAGAGGTAATTTAATTTATATACAATGTAGCCTTCCTCAGTACTTTAATTAAATCTATTTTGCCAGGTAATTAGCCTAAGGACTAGCATATTTTAAACATTAAGGGGTTAAGAAATTGAAAATGGTAGCCAGGCAGTGGTGGTTCACACCTTTAATCCCAGCACTCGGGAGGCAGAGTCAGGCAGATCTCTGTGAGTTCCAGGCCAGCCTGGTCTCCAAAGCGAGTTCCAGGAAAGGTGCAAAGCTATACAGAGAAACCCTTTCTCGAAAAACAAGCAAACAAAAAAGGAAATTGAAAATGGAGCCTCAGTTGTGTGAGGAGAGAACTCTTTCTAGTTCCTACAGATTTCTAGTGTTTACCAAAAATTGAAATGTTATCAGAAAACCATCTGTATAAATATATAAATCTACTTTGGTTCTTTTAGCTTTAGCAGTAGAAAAAGAAAATATGTTTTATGAATATAAAATAGCTATGTAGTTTATGGCTGTTATAGCAAAGCTTGTGCTAATATCTATAAGGAACATTTCACAGGTACTTGCATTATCATTTCTAATCAAGAAAATGGTTTGATTTTGCTGGAAGACTAACTCTAGCCTGTGCTTACTGACATATTATGTGTTCTCTGCCCCAGAAAAGATTATCTCAATATTGATAGAAGTGAATCTGCATTTGACAGGCACCATAGACTTTTGAAAGATTCGAGCAAGCAGAACCTGACAAATGGAATAAGTTGAAAATTGGCTTCTTAACATTTTGAATGCATGTGGTTATGTAAATGCCCATAGCTATGCAATATAAAGCCTCATTTTTGCTATTGAGTTCTCAGTGTGCAAAATAGAAACCACAGTAAATTAGAACTATTTAATGAAGTATTTTTTTCCCCTCAGGGAGGAAATCGTGGGGCTTGTTTTATCCTCCCGTCATGATTCATATCCAAAAAAGAGATGTAGAACAGCTAATAGGAGTTAGCCAATTAGAAACAGGATGCTGGAACCCATAATTTCATGTGTGTTACTTCCAGTTGTATTGTTATTTATTCTTAAAATATTTTGGCATAGAAAAAGTTGTCACTTTTCTGCAGTTGGATTAGTTTTACATTACTTCTTAAAAAATTAACAGAAGCTAAGCCAGTATCTCAACCTCCCCTTTTCTTAAGCAGCAGGCTGGTAGTGATTTAGTAATGCTTTGTTTTTCTTCAAGTTATGATACAAATAGATATGTCAAGTTATGTCAGATATATATATATATATATATATATATATATATATATATATATATATACATATGTATATGCATATGACAGACAGCTAGATAGCTAGATTTATATACAACATATATAAGCTAGGTAGAAGGATAATGTATTATGATACTAGATAGACAGACAGACAGACACATAGATGATAGATGTTATGTAGATATATGATCCTAGCAGTGACCTTTAGAAAAATATTTTTAAATAGTGATTATTTTAGACAGTCAAATTATCATTACCTATAACTATTATGTATAAACAGAATGTAATTTTTCTTCTTAGAATCCTTTTTTTTTATTATGGAAAACAGGTTGTTCTCTCATACAATCCACACTGGCCACAGTTTCCTTTCTCTCTACTCCTTAGCTTACTCCAATCTCTCCTCTCCCCCAGATCCACTCAGTCTCTGTTTCCCTTTAGGAAAGAGCAGGTCTCTAAAAGATAACAAACAAACTCGACAAAAGATATGATAGGACAAGGCAAAAGGTCTCATATCCAGGCTGGACAAGGCCAGCCAAGAAGAAGAAAGAGTCCCTAGAGCATGTAAAAGAGTAAGAGACACTTAGGAATCCCCCTGACACAGCCATAACATATGCACACAGGACCTGGTAGAGATCCATGAAGGCCTTGTACTTGTTACTTCAGTCTCTGTGAGCCCAACCAAGTAAGCCTTGCTTAGTCAATTCAGTGGGCCATTTTTTCCTAGTGTTTTCCATCCCCTCGGGCTCTTACAGTTATTCTTTCCCCTCTTCTGTGGGATTCCCTGAACTCTGAGGGGAGGGACCCAATGGAGATCTACAATTTAGATGCTCTCTCACCTCATAATATCTGGCTGTGGGGCTTTAGTGTCTATTCCCATCTGAGGCTGCAGGAAGCTTCTTTGATGATGAATGGACAAGGCATCAATCTACGAGTATAGCAGAATATCATCACACACACACACACAGACAGACAGACAGACAGACAGATAGATAGATAGATAGATAGATAGACAGAGACAGAGAGAGAGGAGAGACAGATACAGAGACAGACAGATTTAAGGTATATCTGATTATTTTGGCATTACATTGGTGACATACCCACTTGGTATCACAGACTCTTGTGGCCCTTGGGTGTATAGTTATAACATTCTCTAAGAAAAGAGAAGTCATTTTCCTTGAGTTTCCTTAAAATTTGTGATATTCTATTTCTTTTGAGATTTACCTTATCTTTTATACTATCAAAAAATTAATATGGGATAAAATATTGAGACTATTTTAAGTCCCAAAAAGCTTATTTAATGGAGAATTTGTGTGGTACCTTTCCAGATAATATCGGTACAGGATAACAATAAAAACATGTCAATGTCCATAATGGTTCAGTTTTTGAGATGCTATTTTTATGCTCATCTCTTTCTATATGTCTTTTGGGAAATATAGAATATATTTTATTTAGCATTTTATTTTAATTATATTAAATATACAGGAATGTAGTCTAGTGTTTCCCTTAAATTTAGTTCTGGATCACCAATTCTTTCCTGCATCTGTTCATTTGGGTGAGAGAGTTTTAGTTCTATGTAACTCAATGTCCTCCTATAACACACCACCAGAAAGCACAATCTAACATCTGACTTTCCTGTCTCTAATAAATCTACCAAGATTGACCTAAAATATTTCAATATTTCATTAGCTATCATGTTTGCATATGTGAGGCTAAACATAAACTCTCTTTCTCATTCTCTCTCTATATATATCTATCTATCTATCTATCTCCATCTCTCTTCATCTCTCTCTGTGTGTGTGTGTGTGTGTGTGTATGTGTGTGTGTGTGTATGTGTGTGTGTGTGTGTGTGTGTGTGTGTGAGAGAGAGAGAGAGAGAGAGAGGTTAGTTAATGTCTTAATGTTTATTCCAGGCTGGCCTTGAATATTTAAATACCAGTGTTGCAAAAAATATGACTCTATATCTGGCACAATATAGTTTTTAAAGAAAATTGCTGCCCAAGATTTCCTCCAACAGCATGTTACTTTAGGTTATGGTGTCATTTTTTCCCTAACTAAAATACCTGAGGATCTCTGAAATAAAAAGTCAATCTCTAGGGACATGGTCTTTTGAAATCACAATTATTTTTACAGTGTTTGTGTGAAAAATAAAACTGCCCAGAGAACTAAAGGAACATATAGTTAGCATAGATGCTAGAAATGTTTTTTCATGGGCAAGACCACAGGACAAGTATTCATCATTTTCTCAGCTGACCAGTGATCATAGAGACATATAAGAGTTACATGGTACTCAGAAGCATAAACAGGAATTGAGCCTTCTTTTCCAGACATCACGAAGTGTTTGATACAATTAGCATATCACAAGAAGGCAGGATCTGCAGTTTCATGTGTTTGGTGTCTTTTCTTCTTCCTTAAGAAATTTCTGTAGACATACTCAAGCTACTTATCAATATTTGGTAGTTGTAAAGTAAACATTTTGAAGCTGCATTAGTATTACATTGATTAGTATTGTTCAAAATTCTATTATGTTCAAAATTTTGCATCCATGTAGATTTTCTGTCTATAGTAAATTCTATAGCCATATTAACAAACTAAATAAAAGTATAAATTAGATTTGAGATCATTCAGAAGTCATTGCTAAATTGCATTTCTTCTGAGAGATTGCTAAATTATTCCATTGGTGAGATTATGGGTCTTGACAGTATTACTTTTGAGGACAGAAACATGAAAATTTTATCTCTCTTCACATAGAGCTTAAGTATTATATGCTGTTAAGTTAAAGGAACCTACTTGGAATGAAGAAATAGCTAAATTTGTGCAATCTAAGGAGAATTTCGCAGTTTATTTCTCTGAGTTTCAAAGACTTCATTTTTTTCCCCTTATTCCTGGTGAGCATGATCAGGGAAAAGCACCAATAATAATAGAGGCATTTGAACTGCTGCAAATTTTGAAGAGGAAACTCTTGCCAACAAACACCAGCTGTACTGTGATCTTTTACTGCTGTCTCATTTCCCTGTTCAACAGCTTCATTCTTCTTTTCTATCCCAGCTTCGATATGTGTAGTGAGAATTTCAGATCTTAGTACATAATTTTGACTGCCTGAAAAATCATACAGTTGCTACGATAAGGAAATTTTAGATAAGCAACAATAAAGAGGAGAAAAAATACTGCTCTTGGCATCAGTTTAATTGCTTCCATTTTCAAAGCATAGGCAGGGATCCTATTTGCATCAAATCTGTTAGAACAATGATCACTCCACCAGACAATATTAAATGGCTGTGTGAAGTATCTCCATAAGATGGCGCTGCAGAACTAGGACCACAAAGCTTTGATGACTAGTTCAGGAAATTTAAAGGAAAACAACAACAAAAACAATATGTGAATAAAAAATAAGATTTTTTTTTAAATTTCAAAACTAAGCATTGGCAAAGTTAAAGATGTCATTGAATTGAAGACCTTTATTGTCAAAGTAACATGACCAATTTCTATCTTTGCCTTACACATAATCATCTAGCAGTGACACATTTCCATTGGAGAGGAAATTTATGTTGCTAAATATTAGTGTAAGGTGCTTGCTAATTCATTATTGGAAATATTTTAGATTATATAAAACATGAACTTTATAGTCTTGGTGTCTGAATTAACTCAGTTTATTTAGGACACCACTTTATTATTAAAATTGCAAAGGAGGGTGAGTAACTAAACTATTCACAGCAGTATGAGCATGGAGGCTTACAAAACAAACCTAGAAACCATTGGTAGCGGACACAGCTTTCTGTCCTACATGGAAGTTCGTATTCTGTCACTCATTATTTCAGTTCTTGAGACTTTGAATCTTTGGGTTATAAATTTCAATACATCAAACTGATTCTGTTTCTCCTTTCTTTTAAGAATCTGTTAGAGTTCATGTGTTGCCTCACACAGTGCTTGCCAAGCATTTGCTTTTGGCTGATGAAAAGATCTTTAGAGAGGGCATCCTGCCTTCCCCCTCCTTCCATAATCAAATCAATAATAATACAGACATAAAATAAAAATAAGTCACGAGCAAACAGGGAATGTGATAAACATGAGTTTTCAAGCCTACAATAACATGTGAAGTTGGTGAATCAATCATAAAATAATTTCTTCTTTAGTATTTAGAATTTATTCTTATAACTACACAGAAACTATAGGGAGACACACAACACAACATTAATATTAATTATACAATCATTCCTCCAAGTCCTGTACTTGGCACACAAAAGGAACTGAATTCATGTATTTTAAATCTTCTAAATTTACACATGCCACAAGGAGTTGTTTCCTTCAAGCATGCCCAGAATCACCTCAGGATTGCCAGCCAGATGGCCACCAATAAATGTGACACCTTGATTGTAAAACTCCAGGAGAATAAGCAAAATGTATCTCTTTTCCTTAAATTTTTCTTATCCTATATGTTACTGGAAACAGAACAGGGATTAAGAAAGCAAAGAAAATAATGTGGAACAAATAAGAGCTTATTAAAAATGAGAAGAAAAATGTAGGAAACAAGATTATGTTAAAGCTGCATGGCTCTTTGGTTTGATATTATTCTAAGTCAACCTAGCAAATATGTTTAGCCTCACTTGAGAATCTCTGTTACTTTTAAGGGAGGGGGTGATTATGATCAAAACCACTGGACAAAATTCTGAGAGAACTGATATGAGATTACATAAAACGACCTCTTTAACAGCACTCAAGCTTTCAGAAAAGGTGATCATTATGGTCATGAAGAAAAGTCAAATATAAAGTTTATAAAAGTTAAAAGTTAAATTGATCTTCTTTTTATGGTTCCATACAATTTATATAGGATTGATTTCATAAATCATTTTACTAAAAATGACTAGAATTTTGGTTGAACATGAAATTTTATTCTCTATATTGCTTTGAGCAGATTAGATATTTTAACAATATTAACTTTTAAAATGCATAAATATCAATATTTTAAAATTTATACTATCCTCTTCAATATTTCTTTCAATAACTTTTAGAAAAGAAAATTTAAACTAGTACAGAGCACTCAGTTTAAAATGGAATTATTTTGTTTGTTTGTTTGATTGGTTGGTTGGTTGGGTTTTTTATTTTTATATTTTTGTTGAGACAGGGCTTCTTTGTGTAGCTTTAGAGCCTATCCTGGACCTCGCTTTGTAGACCAGGCTGGCCTTAAACTCACAGAGATCCACCTGCCTCTGCCTCCTGAGTGCTGGGATTAAAGGCATGCCCACCAACACCCAGCTAGAATGGGATTCTTACTCAGGCCCCTTCTCTCAGAGCTCAAGGAGCTGTATGGAAGAAGAGGGAACACTGTAGGAGCCAGAGGGATGGATAACTCCAAAGAAATAGAGCATCACAGACATAATAAGACTGGGGTACATATAAACTTAGAGATGCAGTGGTAGGCATGCACATGGCCTAGACATGTTCAAGTCAGACAGGGTATCAGTGGAAAGAGGCTTTCATCTTTATCCAAAAAGTAGTCTCCAACTGATATTCATTGCAAGACAAATTAGTTCTCTTCAATGTACTCTAACTGGGCATATTAACTGCATTTAAGTGTGGACCCCACACCCAACAGCAGATGACCAATACAAAATTAACTCAATGATATTTTTTATAGACATTTTGTTTCATATTGCTTAGAATGGGCATTTTCTTACTTATTTTACTGGCCTTTTGCTTGTATATATGGTTTATGATTTTGTACTTTATGGTTGTATGTGTGTATAAGTGTGTATGTGTGTGTGTGTGTGTGTGTGTGTGAGAGAGAGAGAGAGAGAGAGACAGACAGACAGACAGACAGACAGAGACAGAGAGAGTGGTTTTTGTATATTACTTTTTAAATTATGGTTTGTTAGTTTATTTTTGCCCATTTTCTAAAAAGACAGAGAAAGAAGTCATGGAACTGAGTTGAGGGAGTAAGTGGAGGGGATCTGGAAGGAGTTATGTGATGAGAAACCATGATTAGAATATATTGTATTACATTTTTAAAATAAAAACAAATAAATGAGCAATGGAACTTAGTAAATATTCATCAAAGATAATGTTAAGACCCAGACTAGTTGTGAAAGTGATTACCAACACTTGTATCATGGAGAAGCAAATTCAAACCAGAGGGAGATATCATCTCTCCCTTGTCAAATTTAATAAAAGCTGAAGGCTCAAATTCTGTAAAGTGTCAAGTACTGTACAGCTTTATTCTCACTATGAGGCCTCAGGAATTAGAACTACTCCCTTCATTTATGAGATTGAGAATAGCAAGTTTCATTTCAGTTAAGAAAATCCTTTTCATTTTCCATTTGTTAGATAAATAACAACACAAGGAATAAAAATCATTTCACCTATCTTATTTTGTCTCATTTTTCCAAAAAAAAAAAAAAAAAGTGATAGGATTCTGAATTTGCTTCATCGCTAAGAAGTTTTAGGTGACTTGAAAGTATTTTATAAGTAAATTATGATGTATACTTAATCCTC
Organism: Onychomys torridus; assembly: GCF_903995425.1. NCBI lineage: Eukaryota > Metazoa > Chordata > Mammalia > Rodentia > Cricetidae > Onychomys > Onychomys torridus. The sequence continues at coordinate 49,312,966 of NC_050452.1, forward strand.
ATATTGTATTTAACATTGTTGTTTTCTCCACTGGAAAAAAATCAAACATAAAATTCCACATTTAATGAGCTAAAGATTGAAATATAAAATAATGTATGGAGACCTTTAAATAGAAGGGAAAAATAGAAAAGGAAAAATATACTTAATGATTATCCAAGACATTCAAATTTATACATCTCTATTTCTACTTCATGTGTCCTTTATTTTTTGCTTGAAAGATAAACCTGCAAGTCTATCTTATCCACATTCTGTAACTCTGAAGTAATATGATACTATAGCACACTGGCAGAAAATATTAAGGAAAACCTAGATGTCTAATTGGAAGAGAAAAAAAAAAAACTGGAAATATGAGTTTAAGTCATTCATGCATGCAGCAGAGGTGAGGCCAATCAGTTGACAGGCCTCCAATTTCACACCACCACAGCATATTCTCTGTTAAATCTAACGGAAGAAAGAACAAAGCAACCAGAAACAATCTAACACAGCCCAACAAATGTCTGTTCAGTAGTTGCTGGTTTCCTAGAAAATGCTAATAACAAGGGCACGTGTTGTTTTGGCAAGAGTGTGGAGTTAACGTGATTATGTTCCCATGGGTCACCACATGTTGTCCTGGCCATCATCATTGTTTCCTGTAGAGATAAGATGCCTAAGGGTTACCACAGGCTGATAGACATAGCACGCCAAATTACACTCTGCATCACGCCATCTGCCAAGCCAAAGCTTTTCAGGACACTGCAGCACTGCAGGAAGAAAAAGAAAAAAGTTTCGGGATTATAGACAGGTATTTCATGATCTATGATCTGGAATCATTTTTATGGAGCTGATGATTATGTACACATGATTGGGTGAGAGTGTCAATGAAATCCTAATTAGGGGAAACATTCAAAAGCCCAGGACTGCATAGCTCACTAAGTTTAACAGAAGGGAGTTTGGATTTGTCTTGTAGCATTTGTTCCATTCTCAGTTTTAATTAGCATCAAGGAGCTTAATTAGAAAGATAGCATATGAGAATATAGGGACTGCAACAGCTCAAAGGGAAAAAAGATTCTTTGGTCCAGATGCTCTGTGCTCCCCAATAATTTGAGAGATGTGGTCAAAAAGACACAATTAGAACCTAGGAAGTACAGATTCCAGATGGAAACATTCATGTTTGCAGGCCTGCTCAACAACTACAGGCACAAATAGATAATCATTATCAATCATGATCATTATCCAAAGGTTTTCTTCTTGCCACAGATTCTGTTGTTATCTATGCTAAATAGGTAAACCACATGGATCCTCTCTCTCTCATTAGTGCAGTTTTTTTTTTCTGTTTCCTCAGACTCTCTCTATAAAACATAATGTAACATGGGTACTTAATTACTTATAGTTAGGTTTTTATTAATTCAACAATTATTTTAGCAAAATTCATGCATGTGATATCTGTACTGAGGAGGAAATGAAATCTGGAGGAGGAAATAAAGATGAAAATCTTCTACAAGAAAAGAAAACCATCGAGACAGAGAGAATATCTAGGTACCTCATTTCATATTCTCCTTTAAATTATGTACCAATAAAGTCAGCTCTTCTTCAGAAATTGCTGACATACAGTATTGTTCAGTCAATATCTTCTTAAGCAAACAGAACACACCAGAAAGCATGAACTTGCTATGTTTGCTCTAGGTTTGCTTGTACAGAAACTGAAGGAAATGGAAGAAATCTCTTAGAATCATTGAATCATTGATCATTGAATATACTTTCACAAAGTATAGTGAAAGAGACAAATGGGAAATATACTTAAGAGTAACAGGTATGACCTATTTTTTTGAAGAAACACCAACTTCAGACTGAATTGAGTGAATCTGTTTATCTATCTATCTATCTATCTATCTATCTATCTAATTGGCATAAGTTATATAATACATAATATATACACAATTCATTGTTTTTAGGGATTTGGGTAAACATACATATGTCAGGGTAGCTCATGTAATGTGGAAATGAGAGGGCAGTAAAGAAAACCTCCAAAGAACTTATAAAGTCATTTAAGGCCTGGCTTCACTTTCATGTGTTCCTTATTTTTATACATCACCTTCAGGGTATATTTTGAATTTGTGTGAGCTACTTGAGTTCAATTTCAGATCACTGAAGTTTATTCTACCAAGTCAAGTACTGTCGTGGATGAACAAGAAGCTAATAAAATTGCTTTCAAATAAAGTTTTCAATTGGAAAATTAAATGGATTTGCTAGGTGGTCTTTAGCCAGGTTGAAAAAGCTAACCCTGAAATGAATGCCTCATGGATTTCTAGTATTTATAACTTATAAACTGAGGATTAAATTGTCCTCAGCAATAAAAGCTAAGGATTCAACATAACAGAATTTATTGCCCACTGGACGTGTGCTTACTGTTCTGAACAACACTGACTTAGAGATGAGTTAGTACCAATTTGATAGAAATGACACCATATCTATGTGTATTTAACATTCCTGGCACTATTTACATTAACGGATTAATTGATTTATTTCTATCTGGAGCCTCAATTTTATATGATGGCTTTCTTAGATATATACAAAACAATTTGAAAGTATATCCATTCCAGTAAGAGATGTTTCAGGAGATTTTCTTAATAAAGTTTTTACTTCTGGTATAAACATTACTCTGAAATGGATTGTATGAGGTTTTTGAAATACTAGATAAAAGATAGTAATAATTTACTTAATATTTTCAGTTTACAAAGAAAGTTATAAAATGAAAATACTGAATTCCTGATCTAAACTGTTCTTTCTTCCAAATATTTTGAGAGTCTGTTGTCTAATTTAAAGCTATGATATTTTTGTTCATGTTCAGATAACAATAGCAAAATATTAAATACTTACATATTAGAGGAGAGTAAACAAATTCAGAGGAATTACTAGCTTGGAAGATAGGATACTAAAACGGGTTTGTTAGCTTTTTTATGATAAAGGAAGAGAATATAGGAACGAAACTAATGGTATTGTAAAAATAATAGTTCAAAAAGAGAAACGTCAGAAGCACAGAATTTTCCATGAAATTAGCACTCAACAAAGTATAGTGAAAGAGACAAATGGGAAGCATACTTAAGAGTAACTGGTATGACTTACGTTTTTAAAGAAACACAAACTTCAGACTGAATTGAGTGTATCAAATTACATGGAAGAGAGTAGAAATGGAAAAGGCAATCAGAAGAAAGACAGAACAGGGATGACAGATGGTACTGTGGATAAAGCACTTGTGCAAACTGGGAACCAGAGTCCAGATTCTCAGAACCCACAAAATGTTCCCCTAGGATAACCCCAGCTGCAGAGGCTGAAATCTCAGCTCTCTTACTTTAAAATGGGAGTCTGAGGCCAGAGGATCTACAGAAGCACTCAGGTCGGCTAACCTGGCATATGGAACAGCAAGGGAGTCACTGTGCCTCAGAACACAAAAGAAGACAAAGGTGGACATCCACGTTTGTTTTCTATCTTCTAATCTTCACTGAGGTATGCATGCTGGTGTTCATGTGCTTCCAAAGATAAAAATAAAATGAAATGATGAACACACAACCAATGGAATGTAGTAATAGTCTTTCACTCTCAATAGTAATGTTAAACATATAGTGATTAAAGTTCTCAATTAAGCTATAATGTGCTTAAATATACTTTAAAAAATAAACAGATTTAAAAATATACTGCTTATGGCACACATAGTTAAAAGGAAATGGGTAAAATATTCTCCACAAACTTAGTGCATAATCAAGCAGTGATGAGGAAAAGAACACATAGTACACAAAACAGATATTAGGTAAATGACTGTCTCAAAATCAAAGGACATATTTATAAATATATAGCATGATAAAATGATTGATTTCTAACAATTACAAATAAATATGTGTCTAATAATCCACTGGGCAAATATACTAAGGAAAAAGCAACAGACCTGGAGAGAGAAATAGACAATAGTTTAAGAAAATTTCAATACCAGTAGCTCATTTTAAAAACAGATACATGATGCAGAAAGATAGTCAAGCATTCAAACAATAAAGAGAAAAAGATCATAGACCAACTATAACATTCCATAAACCACAGGACATTCCATCCAGTCAACTGCAGCATTTTGGTTAAGGACAGAATATGCTCTCAAAAATAGATTTTATATTAAGTCCCATAATAAGCCTCAGCAGGAAACTAAAATCAGGTAGTATTTTTTCATTAATTTATTATTATTTTTCTTTTATATGAAAATAGACCATTTTCTCACATAATACATCCTGATTATGGTTTTCCCTCCCTCTACTTTTCCCAGTTCCTCCCCATCTCCCTCTCTCTGTATCCACTCTCTTTCTGTCTCTCATTAGAAAATAACATGTTTCTAAGAGATAATATTAAAATATAGTAAGATAATACAAAACAATGCCATAAAGGAAGACAAGACAAACCAACAGAAGGAAAAGAACCTATTAAAAGAATCAAAGGAACACTCATTTGCACACTCAGGAATCTCATAAAAATCACTAAAGTGGAAGCCCTAATATATATGCAGAAGACCCGGCTCATACTTACGCAGGCCCTCTTGCTAATTCAGTCTCTGAGTTCACATGCACTTTGATCATGTTCATTAAGAGAGCCTTGTTTTAGCCTGGCGGTGGGCGCATGCCTTTAATCCCAGCACTTGGGAGGCAGAGGCAGGCAGATGTTTGTGAGTTTGAGGCCCGCCTGGTCTACAGAACTGTCTCGAAAAACAGAGAGAGAGAAAGAGAGAGAGAGAGAGAGAGAGAGAGAGAGAGAGAGAGAGAGAGAGAGAGAGAGAGAGAGAGAGAGAGAACCTTGTTTTATTGGTGTTCTCTGTCCCTTCTAGCTCTTTCTGTTTCCAGAATTCCCATTTAGGGTTGAGTTTATCAAGGTCCCTCACTCTTGGCATAATATCTGGCTGTGGGTCTATGAATTTGTTGACTTCTTCTGAAATAGGAAACTTCTCTCTCTTTTTCCAGACCAAAACCAATTAGATTTGCCCTAGGCCCCGGAGCTACCTATTCTCTGTCAGATATGGATTCAATATCATGAAGTGGGACTTGAGTCAAATCAAACATAGATTGGTTACTCCCAGAAGTTTTGTGCCACCATTTCCCTAGTATATCTTATAGGCAGGATACCACTGTTGTGTGATTTGGTAGAACACAGAGTACAGTCCTGTATTAAAGACATTAGCATGTGGAGGAGAAGGCTCCATGTAGGCACAACTCCACTTTCCACGTTCAGTTAGTTGTATAAGTGTTGTCTTGGGGCCTTGCTGTCACTTTTTAAAGGGCAAACTATAGTCTGACAACAGCCTGGATTGTTTAGAGTTTCACATGGGTACCTTTTGACCAACAACTTAATTAGATACAAATTAATCTCAGTACTACTTATAAAAGATGGACAGTTGGAACTCTGTATCCCCAATTACTTGGCAATTTCATTTAGATTACCTTCATATATGTGTATATTTTAGGGAGTTTCTACTGTATTAGGTTTTCATACTACCCTTCAAATGGTCTTTAATTTTAGCTGTCTCTACCTGTATTCCCTCCCTTAACGTCCTCTCCACTCCCTGTCCCAATAGATCCTCAAGTTATAGCACCCCCATTCATCCATAACTGTCATTTTATTTCCTTTTGCTAACAAGGTATATCTATACACTCTAGTCTCTCTCTCTCTATTCTATACCAGTCTTCTGTGGTTCTATGGACTGTAGCTTGATTAACATTGAATTAATACCTAATATCCACATATAAGCCAATACATACAATATTTGTCTTTCTGGGTCTGGGATACCTCACTAAAGATTATTTTATCAGGTTTCATCGATTTGCCTGCAAATTTAATGATGCTATGTATTTATTTACTTTTGCGTTCTTACTTCAGCTTCCCCTCCATCCTCTTGTCTAAGTTCCTTCCCCCACCTCCTATTTCCACCACCCTCATTCACTCCTCCTCCATTTATATTCAGAAAAGGGCAGGCTTCCCATGGATGTAAACAAACCATGGCATATCAAGTTGTAGTAAGACTAAGTACCTCGCCTTGTATTAAAGCTGGACAAGGTAAGCCAGTATGAGAAATAGGGTCCCAAAAGCCAGTAGAAGAGTCAGAGACAGCCCCTGTACCCACTGTTATTTGTCCCACAATAGAACCAAGCCACACCACTGTAACATTTATCCAGAGGGCCTAGATAAGTCCCATGTGAGCTTCCTGGTTGTAGGTTCAGTCTTTATGAGAGCCTATGAGCCCAGGTTAGTTAATTCTGTTAGTTTTCTTGTGATGACCTTGACCCTCTGGCTACTACAGTCCTTCCTCCCTCTCTTCAGCAGGGTTACTGGAGAACAGGCTAATGTTTGACTGTGGGTCTCTACATTTGTTTCCACCAATTCCTGGATGAAACCTCTCTGATGACTATTGAGCTAGGAACCAACCTATGAGCATAACAGAATATCATTAGGCATCATTATGTTGACATTTTTTTTTCTCCATTTGTGTTTGGTTCTATCCTAGGTCTCTGGACCATCCACTTTTGGGTGCTGGTGCACTAGGCAGTGTCAGGGGTAGGCTCACTCTCGTGGCCTAGATGTCTCAGGATGTTCCAGTCATTGGTTGGCCATTCCCACAATCTCTGTGTCACCCTTACCCTAGCATATAACATAGGCCAGACAGACAGTAAATTGATGGTTATGTGACTGGGTTCCAGTTCCAGTTGCTACACTGATTCATGCCTGGTCATAGGAGGTGGCCAATTAAGGCTAAGCATCCCCTTTGGCTTGGAGTCTTAGCTGGGGTTATCTTTGTAGATTCCTGGGAGTTCCCCTTGTACCAGGTTTCTACCTGACCCTGAAATGGCCCCCTTTCCAGTCATGCCTTCAGTGCTCTCCTCATCACCCACCCACACCTGATAACTTGTGTTCCCTTCCCCACTTGACCCCAGCTCATCCACCAAATCTCTTCTATTTGCCCTTCCCAGGGAATTCTCAATGCCCCCTTTTAGCTTGCCTTGTTACTTAGCCTCTCTTGGTCTGTGGATTGTAGCACAATTATCCCTTACATCATAGTGAATATCTACTTTTAAGTGAGTGCATATTATGTTTGTCTTCCTAGGGCTGCCTTCAAATTTCATGTTGTCATTGTTTTTAACAGCTGAGTAATACTCCATTGTGTAAATATAACACATTTCCTTTATTCAGTCTTTACTTGAGGACCATCTAAATTGTTTACAGGTTCTGGCTATTACAAATAAAGCTGCTATGAACATAGTTGAGCAAGTGTCCTTATGGCATGATTGAACATCCTCTGGGTATTTGCCCAAGAATTATATAGCTGGGTATTAAGGTAGATCAATTTCCAATTTTCTGAGAAACTATCATACTAATTTCCATAGTATATATACAGGTTTGCACTCCCACCAGCAATGGAGGAGTGTTCCCTTTGTTCCACATCCTTTCTAGCATAAACTGTTTTTCTGTTTTTGAACTTAGCCATTCTTACAGGTGTAAGGTGAAATCTCAGAGTCATTTTGATTTGCATTTTCCTGATGGCTAAGGATATTGAATATTTCTTTAAATGTTTATTTGCCATTTGAGATTTCCTTGTTAGAAATTCTCTGTTTAGATCTGTAGCCCATTTTTTTTAAATCAATTGTGTGCTATTTTTACATGTAGTTTCTTGAGTTCTTTACATATTTTGGAAATCAGCCCTCTGTCAGATGTGGGGTTAGTGAAAAACCTTTCCTGTTTTTTGGGCTCAATTTTGTCCTATCAATGGCACCTTTGCCTTACAGAAGCTTTTCAGTTTCAGGGGGTCCAATTTATTAATTGTCTATCATAGCATTGGGGTTATTGGTGTTGTAATAAGGAAGTTGTCCCCTGAACCAGTGCATTCAAGGCTGATTCCCACTTTCTCTTTTATCAGGTTCAATAAATCTGGATTTACTTGAACTTGAATTTTGTGCATGGTAATAGACGTGGATCTATTTGCATTCTTCTACATGTCAACATCCAGTTAGGCTAGCACCATTTGTTAAAGATGCCTAACTTTTACCATTGTATAATTTTTGGCCCCATTTTTCCAAAATCAGATATCCTTAGATGTGTGGATTAATGTCTGGGTTTTCAATTGAATTCTATTCATCTATTTGTCTCTTGTTATGCCAATATCATGTGATTTTTGTTACTAGAGCCTTGTAGTAGAGTTTGAAATCTCTGGTAGTGATACCTCCAGAAGTTCTTTTACTGTACTGGATGGTTTTAGTTGTCCTTGGTTTTTGTTTTTCAGTACCAAAACCCAAGTTGAATTTTGCTCTCTTGAGGTTTGTAAAGAATTGTGCTGGAATTTTAATGGGGATTGCTTTGAATCTGTAGATTGCTTTTGGTATGATGGACATTTTTACTACATTTATCCTACAAATCTATGAGCATGGGAGATCTTTCCATATTCTGATATCTTCTCCAATTTCCTTCTTCAAAGATTTGAAATTCTTGACATACAGGTCTTTCAGTTGCTTGGTTAGAGTTACACAAAGATATTTTATATTATTTGTAGCTATATTGAAGGGTGTTGTTTCCATGATTTCTTTCTCAGCCTCCCAAAATATTACAGGCTTTTGCTGTTGCCCTTGGTTGCCCCCTCAGAGGTGGGAGTTAAGTACTCATTGTTGAAGACACTATGCACTTCAGACATGGGGCTCAGAGTCCCTTAAGCTGTAACTGATCTGAAAGCCTCCACTCTGAGGACTAGCTTTCAGGGTACCAGAACCCACTATGCAACTTTCTGAAAGACAGCAACAACCAACAGATCTGCCAAGCTATGACACCTTTGAACCACAATAATAACCAGCATGGCACATGTACTTAAGAAGGCAGTAGTAGCATGCATGCCTTGAAGCTCTCTGGTTGAACTTAAGACCTTCACGACAGGAAGGAAATCATGTCTGATATTAGAAGCTTGACCAACTATACTGGGCTAGTGAATTCACAGATCTTGCAGAAAAAAGGACTGCTACTTTAGTAATCTGACATAATCCCTAACTGTATTTTAAATATGTGTCCTTCTACCCACAGGCAAATGTAATCTTTACTCCTCAAGGAAACTTCTATTCATAACAGAGGCCACTACAGAAAACCAAACGAATCAACATGCAAAGTTGTGGAGTCCAGTCCCAATGGATTCATGTAGGACACAACCCTGCACCTAAGGTCAGAGAAAATTTTAGAAGTTAAACTAGAAAGACTGTGAGAGACAGAAAATTGCAGAGTTTGTTGTGAGACTGTATCATGAGTGTGTCAGAAGCTTAACACATGAAGCCTCAACATGAACTAACTGAACAAGGAGAGTAGCAATAGTACAAAAAATCACAAACAAGCAGGGGAAACAGTGACCCTAGAGAAGAGCACAACAGTGTTTTATACAATACCATATGGTTAGCCCCAAAAGCATACATAAAAGTATCATTATGCAGACTGGGCCAGTTGTATTTTATGTATTTAGGAACAAACATACACACACACACACACACACACACACACACGTTTAAAAAAGACTGAATTCAAAAACAGAAAGGAAGAGTATATAAATTGGGCTGTAGAGAGGAAAATAAAGTAGAGATTATGTAAGTGTATTATAATCACAAAAAATAAAAGAAATAACTAAAAAAGTAAAAGTGAAAAAAGTGAAGCTGATAAATAACTACGTTATAGTAATGGAAAATAGGCTGAAATAAACTGCCTTAGGATACAGGGCATGGAATAGAAGCTTTACTCCCAAAGAATAAAACTGAATTGGAAATTTTACATATCAGTATGAGGAAGATTCTCTATGAAATATAGAGGAGACACCTAGAAGTAAGTGCAAGACTAACACATATGCCTGCAGTCCCATTCCTGGGTATAATTCAAAAGAGGTGGATGAAAATATTTTGAAAAGAATCCACACTTCTCCGTTCATTTTAATACTATTTATAATAGCCAAGATATGGAAATTGAAAACTACATCAATATAAAAGAAGGAAAATCTAGTACACACACACACACACACACACACACACACACACACACATGCACACACACACACATGCACACACACACACATACACACACACACACATTTCCCATATATGTGTGTATATTTATATGAAATATTGTTTGTCCTGAAAAAGTGCTGCCTCTTGTGACAACATAGACACAATTATATTCAATGAAATGTCAGTCTGCATAATTTAACTCACTGATGTAGAATAGGACAATGATTTCCAAGAATGAGAGAAGGGTGGCTTTAGTGTTTAGTGATGAAAGGTAAATTACAGGATATTCTGTTTAGCATTATCTCAATAGTTTAATTATGTTTTATTAGGCACAGAAAATATGTTTTGTTTGAATCTTATATTAAAAACTGTTCACATTGCAATAAAGATACGTAAGTGAATACAATTTATCCAAGTATTGTGCTGCATAACTTATTTATTAAGAAAGGGGGTACGTTAGTGTCTTCTCTTGCTTTTCTTCTGTGCATAAAATAAAATACTTAAGCTTCTTAGTTTCCTAGAAAATAGAAAAATGGGAAAAACTATTAAATACTGAGAATACATAAAATCTTAGTGTTGAATCAGGTCGCAGGATATTGCAAATACCCTGCTCCTTTTCAAATTTCATCATTAAATCTTTCATAAATAAGAAATTGGAAGAGACATTCTTATCTGAAAAGTGAGCTGGAAAAAGAAGAATAGAAAGAGAAAAATCAATCCAGGTATCAGTCTGCTCTTTCCCAATAGCTTTTATAGGATGATTTTATTTTATTTTATGGGTAAGAAATGATAGTGGCAGCTGGGTGGTACCCATGCCATTAATCCCAGCACTTGGGAGGCAGAGGCAGGAGGATCTTTGTGAGTTTGAGGCCAGCCTGGGCTACCAAGCAAGATCCAGGAAAGGTGCAAAGCTACACAGAGAAACCATGTCTCGAAAACTCCACACCCCCCCCCACCAAAAAAAAGAAAAGAAATTATAGTGGCAAAGTCAGCGTTGTATTGTTTTATTTTGTGTTGTCTATTTTATCCTAAGCTTGACCATGAAAAAGATCATTATATAAGAGGCGCCATCAAGAAACTGATGGAATGCTGACTTCATTAGAGAGGGTTTTTTTTTGTGCATAAGAGAGTGAAAATATCCAGAGGCAAATAGAGGAGGACAGAGCATGAAAGAAAGAAAAAAAAAAAAAAAGACTGGACATGGGCAGGACAAGGGAAGCTAAGAGAGTGCCAGACAGTATCAGAGATAGCAAGTTAGCAAGAGATAGCAACAGCAAGGGCAGGTGGAAAAACCTTGCCCAGGATATCTGGGAGGAGGGAACCCTGGGAGACGAGAAGGGCCAGGGTGCTAGTATTGGTTCTTTGAAATATATAACTTAATACTTGTGCATAGGAACTGTGGGAGCCTGGAGGCCAGCCAGGGCTTTGATATGCAAATGCTATAAATCAATGGAGAGCCATGTGTCCACTCTGCCAGAGGCAAGGGAAATAAACTACTCTTTTAGCAGATGGAAACAGGTTCCACAAGTTTCTGAGGAATGCTGGCTTTTACCTAATAGCCAGAAGTCCTCCTTAGTCCTATTTGAAGTGGGCCAAGATTGTCATCTCTGGATATATGCCCTGCCTGTTGAGTTTGAGGTAGAAGAATTTCATTTGGACTGAATAACCATCATATTTGTTTTAATAATAACAAAACAAGAAAAAACATTATTATTTAGTTTATTAATAGAATGTTAATAGCTTATTAATAGAAAAAACAACTGTGGTAACTGACTTGTAACTCACACAGTAGTATTTTTTTAATGGAGTATCTTACTTATTTAGTCAGGACAAAGTTTGACCTAACAACTAATCAGTGGATGACTAATTTTGTATTATGCTGAACATTGGATGTCAGGAACAATATCCCTAGAATCTTTTAAGGTGAGTGAGAAAGGGAATATATTCCGGAACTGTGCTTATCTAACCTATCGAACATTCAAAATTATAAATGCAATTGTTTGCTAGCTCCAACCAAATTACCATCACCACAATTACCTGGACTAGTTCAAGAGTTTGAAACATATCCCAGTTTCCAATCTTGTCCTCTTAAAAAGAGCTGTCACAATAGCTGTTGTGGTGATCTATTTAAAATGGAAATCAGATCTCATTTCTCTTCTGCTTTAACCTTTTCCAGTGATTTCTCAAAAGTTCCAAGTGTTGAGCCTGATTTATGAAACCTTGCATAACCTGGTGCCTTCAAGCCTCTAGAATCCTGTCTCCACATTCCCTGTTTCTGTCACTGAACGCTGGGTGTCTAGTCTTCTGATGATGTCATTGTAGGAGAATATTATTTTAAGGTGTGTTGCTTTTGTTTATATTGTATTTGTTTAACTCTGTGAAGCTGTGTACTGTGCCTGTCTAATACACCTGATGGTTTAATAAAGAACTGGCTGATAGCAAGGCAGGGGAAAGGATAGGCAGGGCTGACCGGCAGAGAGGATATATAAAAGGAGAAAACTGGGAAGGAGAGCAAGGAGCCAGAGAAGGAGGACTGCAAGGGCCAGCCACCCAGCTACACAGCTAGCCATGAAGTAAGAATACGATTTACAGAAAGAAGAGAATGGAAAAAGCCCAGAGGGTAGAGGTAGATGGGAAGATTTAAGTTAAGAAAATCTGACAAGAAACTCATCCAAGCTAAGCCCGGGCTTTCATAAGAAAGAAAAAGCCTCCAAATGTGATTTGTTTGGGATCTGGACAGCAGGCCCCTCGAAAAGAGTAAAATACCAAAAAAAAAAAATAATGGCATCCAATCTGGGGCTCTTATTTCTATGTAGAGCCTGAGAATGCCGCTCAACAACAAAAAGAGTATATGGCTCCTTTAAGAGTTTTGGCAGACCAGTTTCTGCCCATCACTGAGCCCTTGAGCAACTAGTATGTTAAGTAGGAACGAAAAATTAAGTAAAAATGCCTGTCACAGTGCAAGCATTGGCGTTCTGAGCTCTAGGAAGTTTGAATGCAGTTGCAGGTAAAACAAATCTCTGAAAGACCTGGAGTTTTTCGTGGACCTGAGAAGCAGGCAGAGCCAGCTCAAGGCCAAATGTGGAGAATCCAGGTGTAGGTGAGTAGTTTAAAAGTTTGCTCATGCAGTCGAAAAAGGCTAAAAGATACACATTAAAAGAGATCCAGATGGAAAAACTTCTAAACAGGTTCCAATATGTTTTATAATGTATATAGGGTTAAGAAAGAAAGGGAAAGAGTATGAACAGTCATAGAAAGAAATAGTTTAAAAATAATAAAGTCTTTAAAGAAAGAAGTACAATAATAAAAATAAGGCATACAGAGATGGGAAATACATAGGCAGTTTGGATCCTGTATTATGATGTTGATTTTGAATTTTTTGAATGATCATAAGCAAACAACAGCTGCTAAGAGACATGGGATTGTGAAGTGGCCTGCTAAATTGAACCAATCTAGATATTTTAGAAATGCCTTAACTTTAAAAAAAGTTAAAAAATATATTTGTCAAATAGAAATAAAAAATGCTTTGGAATTTTGTTCCCACAGGAGATGAGGGGCTGTGGATTGCTTCAGGGTTAATATGGATCAGGTTTGATCAGGCAAGACCTCCTGAATCTTGACAGGTGATATCTATCAACAAATGTTACTATTGGTCTTATCAGGACTTGGTCATTATTTCAAAGTTTTCTCTCTGAGACCCTAAAGATACATCATCCTCAGAAAGCAGGAAAAAGTATGGAAAAATGTATGCCCACATTCCCAAGAATTGTGGGATATAGATGGCTGTTGATTATGTTATGTTTTATGGATGTTTGTTATCATTTAGGGGAATAGAGAATAATGATGCAAATTTAAAATTATTTTTGTTACATTATATAGAAGTTTTCTATTGTTGTTTAAAGGAGTTTGTTATCATTTGGGGGGAATATAGCATATTAATACAACTTTAAAGTTATTTTTGTTAGACTGTATATATGTTTCTACTATTATTTAAATAATTTTTGTGTATTGATAAAATTTAAGGTTATTTCTGTTATAATATAATGTACATATATTTATACTCTTGGTTAAGGTATTGCAGTTTATTTAAAAATATAAGGTCAAGTTTTAGTTTTTGAAAGCTATTATTATAAGCCATATAGGACAATCTAGAAACATAGGTCAGTAGTTAGTCATTCATAACAATCAAATTTGTAGGTATGTTAGTTATGTTTTCTACGTTAAATAGACATATTTTACATAGATAGATGGTCTTCAAAACTTTCAAAGGCCTATAGAATATGTCATTTAAAATGCTTTGTTAACTTAAAATTTTTCATGACAATGAGACACATCTGCCCCTGGCAGGACCAATTTATCTCTGAGAAGATGATGGGCATCAAAGAAAATCCTTATGGAGACTGCTTTCATTGTGGCAAGATTAGCCACTAGGTAAAAAAACTATTCTTGCCTTTGACTGCTGACAATTTGCAGTGCAGATTGGACATGCAGAACACAGGAATATGACTGTTAAACTTTGCCAAAACAAGGCAGGACAGTCCTTCAAAATTCTAACCTCACAGACGAGTCTGTCAGATATTCTGCAGGACACAGAGGAAAATGATTGAGGAATTTTTTCAAAACAAGGCAGAACAGTCCAAAATTCCTGCTTCATAAAAAAGTTTGCGAGATAATCTAGGCCTGTAGGCTGATGACAGATGCCACAGCATTACAGAGGAACTTTGGATGGCTTTCCAGGCTCATTGATAGAGAATTTTTAGTCTAACAAATGAATGAAATTGAGTGTATGGAACACATTCCAGAATAAGAAACACAGCTGACATTGCCGTCATCTCACTGTACATTAAATAAAATATATAACATAAGAAAGTAAGGCATGAGGAATGTATAGAGACCAAAATTGTAGATGAATTTCTAAATGGTCTTATTAAATAAAAAAAAAAAAATGGAGCCAGATATAGGGTTAAAGCCTAAGAAAGATCAGAGGAGTAGGAACAGCCACAAGCTAACCTCACGTCACAGATACCTCAGCGTCCAAATGTGAGATACTTCCTGTCTACCATGTGTATATGCCTTGCTGTTCTGCCATCTGATTTGCTCTCTCTGTCCAGCTATATCACATTCTCTCCCTACCTAGCTCTGTCTCTTCCTGTCTGTCTGTAGAGACCTCTAGACTTCCATGGTTAACTAGTGTTGGAATTTAAGGCGTGTGCCACCACACCTGGCTCTGTTTCCAGTGTGGCCTTGAACTCACAGAAATCCAGACAGATCCCTGCCCACCAAGTAAGAGGATTAAAGGCATTTGCTAACATTGCATAACTTTTGTGTTTACTTAAAATGGCTTAGTTTTTCCTCTGATCTCCAGGCAAGCTTTATTTATTAAAGCACAAATAAAATATCACCACATTTTATCACAAATAATATGTCTCCACACAAAATGAATTCATACATTTTGCCTCAATAATTCATCAGAGCAATGGCTAAGAATTATTTGTATATACCTTAAGCTAATTATGGGCTAATTTTCTATCTTATGTCTTCTATAATCTTCACAACAAAAGTTCAATCTGCACTATACACATATGACATATAAGTAAATATAACGAACCATGTTTATACAACTATGTGTACTATGAAGCAGACAGATTTAAACACTTTGGTTAATTAAAAGAGAGTTTGTTTTTGCCACTGTCAAGAATTTCTACCTTTTAAATTTTGCTTCTTTTTATTACAAAATTAGAAGAATGATATATTTAATGAAAATGCAATTTAATTAGAGCCCAAAACTTTACATAACATGATAAAGAATATCCTTTGTAAAATATTCTGTGATTTTATACATAAAGAAATCAACAGTGTTAGTGAACTGACTTCTTATCTCTAGCTAATTATAAATTCCAAGACAAATAATCTCTTAGCATTTGTTTCATTCACAGGTGTTGCAAGGAGATTAATGGATAATAGTTCCAATTTTTTTTCATTTGTCTTTTAAAAATAATTACATTTTTAAGTCAAATTTTGTTTAGATATGTACAGGAAAATACCAAAAACTAGACAATAATAATGAATAAACTTTGTATATTTTATAGGCTGGGAAGTTTTGTATATTTTACTTTAAAGATTTTCCTAAAATGTTGGTATTTTAAGCTTTATTTCTGCACATGTGAAAAATGTGGCTCAAATAAATTTGTTATTGGAGGTAGGATTACAGCAGTCAAATCAAAGTCTCACATTTCCTGTTGATAAGGCTCTCAATTGCCTAAGGAGAAAGGAGTTGATAACTGATTTTAGCCATTGCTCCAAATCATCTGTCAGAATATCACAGATTAGTCTGAGGTGATCACAAATAGCAAAGTGATATGTTTTTGATGCTTCAAAAGAATAAGTTTCCTTGACTTTTTTGAGTGTGGTGAAAAGGCATTGCTTCCATCTCACTCAATAACTACACCCGAGTGTGATGGAGAAACAAACTAATGAAAATACATAGCAGTTTCAGGATGATCAAGAAACTATTTCAGAAAAAATTTGAGTGACAATGTAAGTAAGAGCAGTAACAGACAAACCCTTAGCTTTTTAGAGCAATGTCTTATGTATTGATCATGTTTAGGAGTGTCCTTGTAAGAAAAAATATATGAAAACAACTTTAGTGTATTGCTGTGTTGTAATGTGACAGGGCATGAGAGTTCAGGGCTTCCTCCATCTTGTATTCTTGCTCAGGCCACTTTAGGTTTTACTAGAATATGATCTTTTTCATGAAAAATCCCATGGGAAATCATTCCATTCTATTCTAAGTATCTGAGGTCAAGATGCCCTAGATAATTTGTCTTGGCTTTTGTTAAATTACTTGCTTGGGCAAAGCTCCCCCTACAGTAATCTTAGCTTCTGTTATACTGCTTGCTCCTGCAACTGCTGATCAAAATAACAGCATGTTAAAAGCCACTTCCTCTAAATACTCAGGGATTCACTTGGTTCCCAAATAACCTGAGTATAGTCCCAGCCTTCTGGTTAAAACTAACAAACAAAAAAAAGTCTTTCAGTTGGCTAGAGACTATGTCTGAGGAATCTTCTCTGGTGGGCTCCCTGTAACAGGAATAAAACACAGTGGTCACCTGCTTCTGTTAGGCTTACAGTGGAGTAAGACATTAAACATTTAAAGTCATTCTGCACTATGTAGCATGTAACAAACAAAGACAATGCCATATTTTCTCACCAAAGCCCTGCTGGTTAAAGAAGAGATCCTCTCCCATGCTTGTAGGGGAAGGAGGATCCTTTCACTTAAGAATACTTAGAGGAAATGGCTGTTTTCTACATCCCCACAAGTTCAGTAGAGGAAAGGAACAAATGATACTTTAGGTTCCAAGACATTCCACACAACAGGATGCACTATAACTGTGTAAACATATTTCAGCTTTTTGGATTTTTAACTCATGTTTATGCCAGTCATGATAAGAGTACACTTCGGCATTTTAGTCCAAGTTTAGTACAGTTAACTACAGGGTCTTTTGTTTTTTTGTAGTCACATCATAATCTTTTTATATTACTCTAGGTTCTAGACCTATAATGAAGATCATTTCAAACCAAGTCAGTTACTGTCTTTCAGTTTACCTTTTCTTTTCTTTTTCAAACATATGAAAGAAAATTTCTTGTGGATAACTTTAGATATGGCTCCTAATCATGTTACCAAAACTTGCCACAGAAGTTTTTTTTTGATTTTTTTTTTTTTTTTTTTTTGAGACAGGATTTCTCTGTGTAGCTTTTTGCCTTTCCTGGATCTTGCTCTGTAGACCAGGCTGGCCTCGAACTCACAAAGATCTGCCTGCCTCTGCCTCCCGAGTTCTGGGATTAAAGGCATGCGCCACCACCTCCTGGCACCACAGAATATTTTTAAAGTACAAAAATAGTTGATAAAGTTACACTTTATAGCAAGTTTGGTAGTGCAAGTGTGTTATCATAACACTAGAGAGGCTAAGAAGAAAGATTAACATGAGTTTGAGGCCATCCTGTACTACAAATCAAGTTACCAGACAGGCTGAGCTATACAGCAAGCCTTTGTATGAAAATTAAATAAAATGTTACTAAAATAAGATTATATGCTAGAGTTACATGTCAGAAAGAAATTATTGTTTGAGCCCATCTTTAACAAAGATAATGCATAGATTGACAACTTTTCAAGCCAATTCTAACAGTAAAAACAAATGTTGAGATCAAATGTATATTATGGTTTGGACTAAATAAGAATGTAGACAGATATGATAAGCAATAATTTAGATTGTTAGTTTCCAAATTTCCCATGAATTCTCTAAGATACTTTTATCCTGTAAATTTAAAGCCAAAAGAGCAATACAGTTCTAGAATTATGTGCACTCTTTGACTCCAGAAGTTGATAAATTAATTTTATAAAAACAACAACTACAACAGTAAACCAAACTGATAGCATCATATATGAGATCAGGTTTGGGACAAACATACATATACAAAGTCTAATTCTTGGTGTCAAGGAGATCACAGTTCAAAATGTGGAGAGATATACACAATTGCAAACATTACATGTTTCTAATACTGATTAGATTTATAGACTGTGCTAGATTTAAAAAGACCTACAACACTGCTGAAAATAAGCATGATTTATTAAATACATAAATGCTCAGAGAAGCAACATAAAAGATACAATATAAATCAGTTATATGAGCCTGTGCTCCTACTGTAAAATAAATACAAATAAAGGTATATAAATGAAAATTGTGCCATGTTAATATTTCTCAGAAAAAAAATAAGATGTGTCTAAAATTATTGAGATTTTTTTCAGTCTAGTAGATATGAATATATGTTGGTATTATAAAAAATAGGGTTGGGGATTTAGCCCAGTGGTAGAGTACTTGCCTAGTGGCTTGGTCCTCAGGTCTGAAAAAAAAGTATAACTTTTTGGTTATTGTATATTAACAAATAGTTTAAAAATTTCATCATATCTAAGGAAAAGTCCAGATCAAGATAATAATTTCAATCTGACATATAAATCTTATAACTGGAAGAGAATATATACTAAATAGATTTACTATGGAAATACAAAGACCAAATCATGTATATCTACATGTACAGGAGGTGTGTGTGTGTGTGTGTGTGTGTGTGTGTGTGTGTGTGTGTGTGTGTTTGTGTATGTGTATGAGAGAGGGGGGGGGAGAGAGAGAGAGAGAGAGAGAGAGAGAGATCAAATAAAGGAAAATGAGCCATACCATGAATTTGCAACAGAGTAATAGTTGGGTTGTATATGGGAGGGGCTGGAGAGAGGCAAAGGAAACAGAAAGATAATGTAATTAGATTTCCATCCTCTCTTGTTTATTTTTAAAAAAGAAATATACAGATAACTAAAGAATGAGTAATAATACATGAGTCAAGAAACTGGGCACACTAAAAACAGATTTGGGAAGAAAATTCAAGGAACAATTAAATGACAATGCTGTCAACTGAACGAAAAGTTGTAAAAGTTTTACACATGAGACTATATGTAATAAGTATGAGTAGTTATTGTGAAGTTTTGGTAAGTTCAAAATGTGGAAGAGTGTCAAACATGAACTATACTTGGAAAATGTTGAAAGCATAATGCTGAAGAAATATTAGTAAATTGGGCAATGGTGGAGCATGCCTTTAATCCCAGCACTTGGCAGGCAGAGCCAGGCAGATCTCTGTGAGTTCAACGCCAGCCTGGTCTACAGAGCAAGATCCAGGACAGGCACCAAAACTACATGGAGAAACCCAGTCTCGAAAAACTGAAAAAAAAGAACAAAACAAAGTATTAGTAAAATAGACTTCATTGGAAGATGTTCAGTTTTGTCATGGCGTCAAAATTATTTTTTTTATATTAAAGGAGAGAATTAATGGAATTTAGAGCAATGACTTTGCAGTATTGATAGTGTTACATTATGAATGTGAGCTTTTAAAGTGAAGATATGTAAACATATTTGGCATTGATGTACGAGTAACTAATAAAAAGGGGAAAAGGTATACAGAGAGATTGCTAGAAAGAAGAAAAAAATTCTATTTCATACAGACTTGGAATGTTTGTCATGGAAAATAAATTTTATAACCAGGAAAATAAATTTAAATGTTTTAATACAATAGTGGGGGGCAGTTGAAATTTCACCATTGGAATTTTTACACATTTCATTTATTAATGTTGTTAATTTCTTGGAAAATAAACAAAGCCACATTGGAAATAACATACATAGTTCATAGGTTCAACCTTTTCAATGAAAAAAATGGATCTTACAAAAGAGATTTTTAATCACAGAACATGCTGAATCAGGAAAAACACAATATTTAAATATGCTAATTTAGACAGTGCCACAAAAATGAAAGGTTTGGTGAGACAGTTCATAAATCAGGACATGGTTCATCAATAAGGATGCCCAGGGGAGCTAAGGATGGAAGGAAACTACCAAGACAGAGACTACTATGAGGCAGTTAAAATCATTTCATTTAACTACTAGTTAAAAAATAAGTCCATATACTACTTATGCCTTTATAATTACTAAAGAAAATAGTTAAGAACTTTTAAGTGGTTTGATTGTGCATATTACTGTATGTGTATATGTATATGTGTGTACATATTAAAGGCATAGGAAAGGAATGTGGACATAATTTTGTAAATGATAGATTCTTTTTAAAAAACTGAGCAAGCAAAGTTTAAAAAGCAAGGAAGTGTCTTGAAAATATATAGTATTCCTAATATGACTCAGCCTTGCATTTTAAGTCATCTTTTGTTTAGGATTAGGTCGGATCTTTCTGGGGGTGTATCTTAATGCTTCAGTATTAGTAAAGATAGAGAAAGCCAATAAAATTCTCATAGTTACTCAAATCAGAAAACTAAGTTTAGTTCTCCTGCTTAAATTTTGATTATAGGAGACATTTCAGTTTCCTAAAACATGACTTCTTTCAAGGTAACTAACATGCAAAGATGATAATAACTTCTAATGATGAGGAATTTAAGTTAATATTGAACTCTTTCTCTTTCTGAAAAGTGTCAAGAGCAGACAGTTGGCACTTTAAACATTAATAGTAAGTTAGGAATCATAGGAAGTCAATTATAGGTAAGTTTTTTAAACAGAGACACTAGTTAATAAGAAATATTACTCACACAAACCCATGTTGCCTCATATGGGAAAGAAGAATAAGTTCCTGAGTCACGTTATTCTAAAATTTAAAAAAAAATTTGCATATTGGATAATAAGAGGTGAAATACTTTGAAAATTCCAGAAAGTTTCAAAACTTTTGATACTTTATGCCTAAGAAAAAGCTGAGGTAAGGCAATGATAGTTATCTATTGGTAAAAAGGGAGATGGGAAGAGACCCAAAATTAGTGATTACATGGTCAGGACTCACAGGAACTAACTAATTATATTTTGAAGCAATTATATTTAGCTTTCAATTTATTTTCTAATTTATAAATTCCCTATGGTCATTCAGGTAATTTTATGTTGATACTATCATCAGGAATGAGGGTAAAGGTCCTATCTACCATCCCAGCAAAGAGATGGGGAAAACCATAACAGGTCTTGTTTTAGATCAAGGTTATGAACTGAAATAATGAAAACAAGTTTGAAAAAGAATCTTCAGAGGAAGATAATAAATAAACACATCAGGAGTAAGCACTTGATTCTATTCAAGTGTACCATTTAATTTGTTTATTTATATTAAGGGACATGGTACATAAGAAAATTGGAGTTGGGGTATGCATATATAGAGTCATTACATAAAATACCAATATATATATATATATATATATATATATGTGTGTGTGTGTGTGTGTGTGTGTGTGTGTGTACACATATATATAATAAATGAACAAATTCAAATGCTGTACATTTTAGAACAAAGCTCATGTGAGAATGATAATTCATCTGTCTATACCAGTAGTTGGCTTATTAAAGAAAATATTTATAACATGATGTGTATCTTTCCACACATTCACATAGAAGAATCTCTAGGAATACTCTACAGGATAAATGTAAAACTGTAGAGCCCAATAACTAAAACAGATTCAGATATATAGAAAGAATACATGTCTACTTCAAACCTCTGTTAATTGCTATAATATGACTCTTTAGTGACCAGCTAAAGGGCTGGAGAAATGGCTCAAGGGTTAAGAGCACCAGCTGCTCTTCCAGAGGTCCTGAATTCAATTCCCAGCAACTTCATCGTGGCTCACAACCATTTGTAATGAGATCTGGCACCCTCTTCTCTATACTAAATAAATAAATCTTTAAAAAATGACCAGTTAATGCTGTAAAATGTTAGCCTGTAATTATGAAGTTTCTACAATTGAAATAAATTTTTCAGATAATTTGTGGTAAAGGGAGAAAACATCCCATAAGGCAATGTCCTTAATCATTGAGTAGTATTACACAATAAAAATTCTCTTAGTATTCACTTAGTAATATACACATAGGTATGTATGTCTGTCATTGTATGTGCATGTCTATGCATTAATAAATAAAAATAAAATATTTTAACATTTTCTGGTAATAAAGTTGTGGAAAACAATGGGAAGATAGAATAGACCGTGTGCATATTTTTAAGTTTATATTTCAACCTATTACACAAAACAGATAAAAAAACTTCATACATAAATGTTTTATTTGGGTTTTTATATGGGAAACAACAGAATCTTAATCCATTGATCATATTCTTTTACTTAAATTTTGTATTCTGATCATGCTTTCCCCTCCCCCATTTCTTCCCAGATACTTACCACCTCCTTACCCACCCAACTTCATGCTCTCAATAAAACATACACACACAAAAACAAAAATCACAACAATAAAATGAAAAATGCCTCGCAGGTCACTTGAGTAAGAATGGCTCCCGTAGGCTCAAATATTTGAATTTCTAGTCACCAAATAGTGGAGCTGTTTGAAAATGTTGAAAATGATTTGAAGGATTAGGAGGTACGGCTTTGTTGGAATTGGTGTAGACTTGTTGTTGGAGAAGGTATGTCACTAAGGGTGGAATTTGATGTTCCAAAATTTCACTCTAGATACATTTAGTCTCTCACTTGGTTCTCTCTCTCTCTCTCTCTCTCTCTCTCTCTCTCTCTCTCTCTCTCTCTCTCTCTGTCACCTGTGAATCAGAGGTAAAGCTGTCAGCTGCTCCTCCACCACCATGCCTGCCTGCCGGCCACTATGCTCCCCACCTTGATGATAATAGATTAACCATCTAAAACTGTAAGCAAGTCTTCAACTACATGCTTTTTTCAAAATAAGAATGTGCTTGGTTATAGTGTCTCTTCCAAGCAATAGTACAATAACTAAGAAATGCATAAATAGAACAAAATAAAACAAGCCCCAATTAAAACCAAGGAGCTTGTTTTGTGTTGACCCACTACTTTTGATGATTGAGCCTTCCCTGGAGAGTGGTTGGTATACATAGTGAAATTTCATTGGCAAAAACTGATTAAGTCTTAATTCCAAAGACCTTATTGGTTATTGGTAGAACTCCATGTGCACTCCCTCTGATAGTTTTTGGAACCAGCTGGCATGAACTTCTGCAATTACTGGGCATATTTCTGCAGCCTCTGTAAGGTCCTATGTGACTCAGTCCTGGTATGCCTGGAGAACACTTCCACACCTTTGGCTCTTACCGTTTTGCTGACTCCTGTTTTGTGTAGAACTATGGATTGTGTGGTGCCCACTACAACATCATAAAAGGGAGTAAATGTTGTGGGTGCAGCCTCTTGACTAGCACAAGTTCGTGGGGGAGGGGGGATATTCAAAGGGTAGAATTGCCTAAGAGCACTAGAAAGAGCTCTGGGTTGGCAGTTGCAGGAATTATCACCCTTACTGGGGTGGGGTTTGTTGGGATGTAGCTGCTTTTGTGTTATCCATGATCTTTTCAAATAATCCCTCATTCATAGACCTTTTGTTAACCCCAATAAGAAATCCATGTGTTTACAAGCTGGACACTGCTCCAATTGCTCTTATGGTCTGTCATGGGCTTCCTTTTTTAGCACAGTAATAGTATGTTACAAAACAGATGCTTACCAAAGGATAACCAGACTATAACTCACAGCTCTGGAGAATCTGGGAAACAAAGAAGACCATGAGAGGTGTGCATGGATCTTCTTGGGAAGGGGAAATAGATGAGATATCCATGAGTAAACTGGGGCCAAGGGGGCAATAGAGGGAGAAAAGATGGGGCATGAGAACAGGATGGTTGTGCTGGGGGAGGGATAGATTGGGTGAGCAATGAAAGAGATATCTTGATAGAGGGAGTCATTATGGGGTAATGGAGAAACCTGGTACTAGGGATGTTGCCAGGAATCCACAAGGATGACCCCAGGTTAGACTACTAGTAATAGTGGAGAGGGTGCCTGAACTGGCCTACCCTGGTAATCAGACCAGTGAATACTTCATCATAGAGCCTTCATCTAGTAACTGATAGAAGCAGATGCAGAGATCCACAGACAAGCACCAGGCCGAGCTCTATTAGCGGCTGTATGAGCAAGGGAGGCAGTCAAGATCCTGAGGGAGAAATCTACAGAGACAAGTGAACCAAGCTCAGAGAAACACACAAACTTTAGAGCGACAGCTGTGGAACCTGACTGTGACCAGACTAGGCCTTCTGCATGTGGGAGAGAGTTATGTGGCTTGATCTACTTGTGTCGCCCCTGCGGTGTGATCAGGATCTATCCCTGGTGAGGGAACTGGCTTTCTGGAGCCCATTCCTTGTGGTGGGATGCCTTGCTCAGCCTCGGTGCAAGGCAGGGAGGGGCTTTGTCTTGCTTCAATTGAAGGTACCAGGCTTTACTGACTCCCCATGGGAGCCCTTACCCTTTTGGAGGAGGGGATGGGGGGCGGGTTAGTGTGGGGAGAAAGCTGGGAGAGAGCAAGAGGAGGGATGACAGGGAGATCTATGATTGGTATGTAAAATGAATAAAACCATTTCTTAAATAAAATAAAGTCCACAGGTGGCACATGATGATGAGTGCTAGGGAAGATTGAAGCAGAAAGATGTTGTGGCTGGAGTATGTCCCCTATTGTGATGATGTTGAGAGGTAAGACATCTAAGAGAAGCCAGGTACTGAAAAAAGAAAAGAAAAAAAAAAGTAGATGCTTACTACTAAATATTATATGTACAGAATGCTATGTATGAGCTGAGAAAGTAACACAGATATCGGGACCAGAACACCTTGGAATACTTACAGCCAGTTAGGCATGAAAAAGCTATACCTGCTGGTTATTTTCTAAATGTAGCTGAAACAATGCCATGACTTCTTGTAAATAGCTATAGTAAGGAAAACCAGAACGTATCCACAAGTCAGTAGCCAACAGAATTATCATTGAAAACATCTTAGATGCTTCTGTCGCTAAAATTTGTAAGTGGATTAAAGGTGCGCACTACCACAGCACACGGGAGGCAGAGGTAGGAGGATCTCTATGAGTTTGAGGCCAGCCTGGTCTACAGAGTGAGTTCCAGGAAAGGCTCAAAGCTACACAGAGAAACCCTGTCTCGAAAAACAAAACAAAACAAAAAACTTGTAAGTGGAAATTTTTACAACCAAATAAACCAAAACTTTCTTTGCAATACTTTTCCATTCATTACGTTCAAATCTGCCTTTTCTCTCCCTTTGTGTACTGCCATTGCCCAAACCATGAATTTATTTTTGCTGAAATAGATTTTTAAAAATATTACTGGTAAATAATTTACTTTTTAAATGTTTTTATGTTATCTTTTTAAATTTGGCTTAAATACAAATGAATAATCATATGTGCATAAAGATTGACATGATATATATATATATATATGATATATACATATATATAAAATCATATATATATATAATCAATATATGTATACATATAAAACTATAAAAGTGAATGATCAAACTGATGTATAGTCAAGAACCTTTATTCACAGGCATTAGGCATGAATCTTGTTTCAGTAACAAATAAAATTTTTAATGATGTAATCATATCCTTTTTACACCTCTTTGAAGGTGGTGTGGCCTATCTCCATGATTCATTTAGAGATGTCTAATGATGTCTCCAACCCTTTCTGTACTTATACTTTCAGTCACTATGCAATATTTGGTAAAAGAATTTTAAGAACAATACCTTGATTTTCATGCCTTTGTGCAGTTTCTGCCCATACAGGTTATAATGAGTAACGTGCGTAATAGAATATTATCCCCGCTGATTACATTACCTATTAAACCATCCTTTAGTTTGATGTGCAATTATACTTAGATACAGATGTGCATTTGGAGAAGACAAGTTATCACAATGAAGTACAGTGGACTCTGGTCTTGCTCTTCATCTTTCATTGTGTAACTCAGTTTGCTTTCCCTAGAACTCTTACGCTAACGGCAATATCCAAGTCCAGAGTCTGATCTTAGTTGTTAACCTCAAATGGACATTTTCGATGGAAAGTCCTCCTGTTGGATACTGGTGGGACTTTATCATTTAGGGAAATGAAGATACATACAGACAGACAAACGCACAGACATAAATAAATAAAACAAAATGCAAAATAATTGTTGTCTTCAGTAAGTTAAGTAAAATGATCATAGTTTAATTTGTGGATTACAAAAATGTCAAAATTATGAATATTCTTTGTAGAAAATGAGATATCAAGGAACAAATGATGCTATAAGACATATTCAATTGAAATATTTTAATGATATTGTTGTATTCAAGACATTAACTTCAATGTCATAGTGTGTATTTAGATATATACAGGTCATAAAAATAACATGTACATATATATATATGTGTGTGTGTGTATGTATATATTTATATATGGTACATGTTTAAACACTATACATATGTAGAGAGTTAACTACTTAGGATGTTTTGGTGAAAAATAATCTTAAGTATGATTTAAACAACATCCCATGTTAATACAGTAGACCCAAATATAATCATTTCTTCTCAACCAATTCATAATGCTGAGGATGATATATATGACCTGATGCCAGTGCTGATTTGTGAAGGGTAACTCTCAAAGGAGGCCCAGGCCTCAGCCCCAGCTAGCTGTTGAGGTAGCAGCCAATAGAAGATATATTTTTAACAGTCTCATCCACAAACTACCAGGAGCCATCCCTAGTGGTGGACAGGTCCCAGCAGAGGATGTAAGGAGTTGGCAGAGGAAGGAGGTGATCTAGGCCACGGTGGTGGTGACAGTCTTGCAGCCTGACTGACTAGCAACCCGAGTGATTCTTTATTTATACAGAATTTAGTAAGCAGAGATGCATTCATTTTGATCCAAAACATAGATCATATTATTTTTGGTTTGGGGTATATGTTTCACTTTCTCTTGCTCATCTTTTAGTCATCATTAATAAACTGACAGAAAAGAGTTATCATTTCCAATCATTTTCCTTCAAGATTTGCCATTATTATTAAATAGCATTATCATTATTATTCAGTAATCCTATAACCTGATTTTTAAAAATCTAGAGGGGTATGAAAGCCTGTTCTCAGGCTGGCAGCTTTTGTGGCAACAAGGAAACTAGACCAAAGAAAATCTTTAAGCTCACTTGGGCATATTGCCATGGACCAAGCAGTGTATTATTAAGTCTTAATGGTCAGAGTACCCAAGAAAAATCTTTAGGCCAAACCTGCTGCAGTTATTATTCAAATCTGTCATAATAAAATGTTAGTATTTTATGTCTTTTTAAAATTTGTCTATATATATAATCCTGGGATTCTGTTGTTCCTTGGTCACATGACACCACAGTGGCTCAGCATGTGCTAACTTTTCTATGAAAGGGAGGTCCTGACATCTCATTCTTATATCATCTTTTTACTCCATACTTTGCTCATCAACATAAGTCTCTGTGTAGGGCTGAGGTAACTTCAGCTAATCTAACTTTGTTGCTGTATAGGCCAAGCAATTATCTGAGTGTTTAGTGGGAAGAGACTTGCAAAATGAACTGTGGATAACTCCTTTAGCCCACTGAATCTTGTTAACCTTTTCAAGTTTACTTTGTTTTGATTATCTTGTTCCTGAGTAAGTACAGGGAGTTTCAAGTATGTCTCATAGCCTCATAAAGAGACCTCTGGCTTCAATATGTGTGTCACAACCTCCAAGACATAAAAAAGATTCTCAAGGAGAAAAGGATAGTCCCTAAAAGTGGAAGGGGTAGTATGTTCAGGACTTTCCTAGGGAAGCTTAGAAGCAATACTCCTGGCAGAAGGCATGAATGATTCCTAAGAAAATTTCCATCAATCTAATATTCCCAAATTATACAAATATTAAAAGCACCCAGAGTATGCAACAGGTGGAGATAAAAACTAAAGGTGGCATGGTGGCCATCACATGGGTCAGCTTTGCTGGATCTTTGTTAAGCAGCTGTGCTGACTGTATGACTTCTGCTAGTCCCATCAGATATGGCTGTGCCAACAAACACAATAAAGCTTGCAGCCTCAGAGCCCACTGTCATGGCATTGATGCACACTATGGCAAGCCCACACATGGAGGCCTTGATGTCCACCACCTACCACATAATCATGACCCACTGTGCATTCTAAGCCTGCAGCTTGTTGAAGATAGCTTTGGCATCAAAGCCACGGCTTTCACATAATTTCTAGGGCTTTGGTTTATGCCCCAATAAGCAACTACCTTTTGATGAAATGATCCTTCATTAACCATACATGTTTTTTTTTTTCCTTCTTGTATTTAACATGGAAGTAAAGTATATACAATGTTTATTTTTGGTATTTTCACATACTAATTATATGTGTTTCATTCCTCTCCCATTATACTGTTAACTGGGGAGAAACTCAGGAGTCATTCAGTCAGACACTCTGTATGAAATCTGGCAAAATACAGTGAAGCTAAGCTATCATTTCCAAAGACTTAAGTGTATTAAGTGTATAATGTACTTTGACTTGTGGTATTTTCACTATGAGTTAATTAGGATACTATAATCTAACAGAGGTTGAGTGCCTATATAACTACATAATATGGTATATTATATATGTATGTGTGTGCACATAAATAAACATGCATGTAGTTTTTATGGATTGCTTTATTGTGTATATTTTTATAAGAACTACATTAACTGCCTATGCAAATTACTCAATGTGCTAGTGTTTGTAATTTTGTAACACAAGTTAGCCTGCTGGGCTTAATCATGACAAACAATAAGACTGTAAATCTGCACTAACAGCATTTTGGTGTCTTCTGTTAGTGGATACATAAAAATCCCTTTGAATTTTAAAAATTCATTGCTTCTACTTTCTTTAGAAGTGTTGATACAGCAATATTCTGACTGACCTACATTTGGCAGATTATTTTAATATTGTGGGTTTGTCATTTTTACTACTCGAAAAATGTACCCAGGCAATGGAGTTTGAAGATTTGTAATTACGTTTTCTTCCTTGGACTGCCATTAAATACATTCTTTTCAAACCTGTCTATTCTGGGTGACACCTCCTTGTCCGAGTGAAATCAATCCAGATTGCCACATTATTCCACAATTTCACTTCTACATTAAACACAACAGCACACTATTGGTTGGTACTTGCAGCCTCTGAACACCCTCTGTCAAGACAGTAGCTCTGAAGAAGTGAACTAGTCCTTGTAAAATAGAAGACTCAAAGTGTTGCGTCTCAATTTCTATTTCAGCCCCTTCTTTTTTGTTATTTTTAAATGGATTTATAGTTTAACATTTCATAAAATGTGCTAGTAGTATTGGTTAGCATAGGATTAGTTTGTATCAATGTATATGTATTTGTGTGCACTTGTTTGATCTTAAAACACATATAATTCATTGCTGTCATTATTTCTCATACATCAAAGAAACTCTTGAATTCTTTGTCTATCACTATTCCAGGAGCTTGATATTCAAATGTGAGGACTATATCAGCTTGTCCTCTAACTTTTTTTTTCTGTTGAAAAATGATTTTGTATTATTCTGTCATAGATATATGTTTTTATATCACATTCTGTTGACTGAAGCCATTCAATTTTTCTTCATTGTAAGATATAAGAATTTAGATAGTATCTGAGTCTCTGTAGGATTATATTCAAGAATATGGATTATTTTCATATGGGAATTTCTGATTTCAGAGCTCAGAAAACACTGGACATATTCCTGTTGCCAGACATTTATCGTATCTTGGAAAACTTCTTCCCAGACACAATTGTTTGATGTTAGTTGTCCTCTTTTATAAAACTCATATGACTTTGATATAAAATGCAATATGTATACAGAAGTAGGGACTTCTAAGGCATGATTAGGTATTGAAGAAGTATTACTGACTTTCCAACAGAATTAGGATTGCTTTCATGAGAGCATTAATACAGGTCAAATCTACCCTTGTGTGTTCTAACTTCTGTATGTAACATTTTAAAATGACTCTATTATGCTTTCCCCTACCATATGACATAAAATGCATATAACACGTAGCATTGCTGCTTGTTTATAAGGCTTTGTTTGCTTGGTATCCTCCATATACTCTCTCCATCTCCTCTCCCACAGGATTCCCTTGAAGGGAGGTTTTTAATGGAGACATCTCATTTAGGGCTGAGTGTTCCATGATTTCTTACTCTCTTTAGAGTGAGTGTCTATGGATCTCTGTATTAGTTCCCATTTTCTGCTGATGGAGCTTTGCTGATGATTAGTGAGGTACTGATCTAGAAATACATCAGAATATCATCATGAGTCACTATATTGCAATGTTCCTTTTCTAGAACAGTAGTATTTGGTTTTTCCTTATGTCCACGATATATCTAGTCTCAAGATCTTCATAATCCAAAAGATGCTAATTATAGGTTTTATCTCAAGGAATGGGCCTTAAATCAAATCAGATATTATTTGGTCACTGTCTTGGTTAGGGTTTCTATTGCTGTGAAGAGAAACCATGACTATGTGAAATCTTATAAATTAAAACATTTAATTTAGGTGATGGTATACAATTTCAGAGGTTCAGTCCATTACCATCATGGTAGGGAGCTTGGCAGCACACAGGCAGACATAGTGCTGGCTACATCTTGATCAGAAGTCAACAGGAAGTGGATTCTGTCACACTGAATGAAGCTTGAGCAAAAAAAGACCTCAAAGCCTGTACCCAGAGTGACACAGTTACTTCTACACCTATTTCAATAAGGCCACTCTTCATAATAGTGCCACTCCCTT
The DNA here is from genome assembly GCF_903995425.1 of Onychomys torridus. Lineage (NCBI taxonomy): Eukaryota > Metazoa > Chordata > Mammalia > Rodentia > Cricetidae > Onychomys > Onychomys torridus. Next base: position 49,344,124 of record NC_050452.1, read on the forward strand.
TGGGATTATGTGGGCCAATTACATTCAAACTAACACAGTTATTTCCACAACTCTTGTGCCACCATTGCATTATCCTAACTTGTAAGCAGGACACCCTTGTAGATCAAAGGGTTTTTGGCTGAGTTAATGTTTATGTTTCTCCTATCAATGTGCAGACTACCTTCAGGTACCAATACCACTAGCTGGAGGGGTTAAGGTTCTAAGTAGGCACCATACTTCTCCATGTTCAATGGGTTGTATAGTTGTTATTTTCACCAATATGTCCTTGCAGTTAGCTTGTGGAGAGCAACCTATAAGCTTTACAGCAGCCTGGGTATTTTGCTGGTTCCCATGGGACCATTTAGTCAACAATGCAATTAGATGTAACCCAGTGCCAATACTGTGCCTGCATTAGGGGATTAGAAATGTCAAGCTGGGGCTCTGTATCCTCCCTCTATTATTTTGTGATTTCATTATGGTAATATGACTATGAACATAATACCTTTGGTGTTTCAGATCAATGCCATGGATTAGAAGAATGATAATATTAATTTCTCCTAGGTACTAAATGTGAACAGATATATGTATTTTATTTCTTTGTCTACATGCTGATATTATTGTTATTTACTATGAAGTTTCTGTCTGAAGCTGTGTTCAATATTCAACATTAATCACTGACTGTGAACTTACAGTGAAGAATAACTTGCTCCCTATATACTGATTATCATGGTGTTGAAGAGATGATTTTAGTGATAATCATCCCAATGAGAAAGTAAAAGTCAACAAATTACTGTATAAAGGTATTGGTTGTTCAGTCAATAGTCACTATATAAGAAGAGTATGATGTCCTATTAAGTTATGAACTACAGATTTTCATGGGAAATTTTACAGTGGAAACTTTATTTTACTTAAAAGCTGTACTTTACAATTCTCCTGGTTTTAACCAAGATAGTTAGTTATCCAACAATTATAAATTTTGTATGTTGTTTACCTTGTCACAGACACAATGGTCTCATGCATTTCCTGTTATTCCTATACTACCTTGAGTTACACAGTGACGAATTTATACACTGAATAAATAGGTTTTGCTTTTTTCCCTGTGTAACAAAATATTTAAAATCTACATTTCTTGAAGTTAAAGTTAATACTTGGCTTGGTGAGTTCATTTTTCTGTTGGTCCCAGCTGCGGTCATGCATTTATCTGTTGTTAGCATCTGTTCCAGTAGGTAGATCTTTAGAAAGTTGATTAGCTGGCAGCTGGAACAAAAGAGGCCTATAGGGTACATGTTCTCCTTCACCCTGCAGTCTAATTCAGGGCCACTCAATTGATGACAATATGTTCCAAAATGTCAAGTAAAGCAAAATCCCAATGTGTGTGTTCTTCACTTTAGTAGATAACTCTCTTTCTCCTTGGCTAAGGTCAGCCACTTAGACATAAGAGCTTCAAGGCTTGCAAGAGAATCTATCTAGAGCAGGAAAGGAAAATTATCAGTATTTTTGCAAGGTCTTGGGATTTTTTCTTTCTGTGAATAATTGTTCACAATCTTTTCCCTTGTAAAATCTGTATACTGCATTATCATAGTATCAATATTTTGTTCTAGGTCTGGAGCTTGAAATCATTAGATGTTCATAAATTCCTAACACAACTTTATCTCACTCTTTATATAAGTTATTAGCTCCCTAATTAATATTAAATCTACGTCTTTTTTTCATTTTCTATTGGCTCTTCTGCAGATTTATTAAGTTTTTGCATAGTTGATTTTATTTTCAAATTACTATAAAGCCAGAATCTGTATTATGTATTATTTTTATATCTAATCTTAATAATATTAACTGTATCAAATCTGAATATGAGCATTTTTGAATGATGGAAAAGATTAATAAACACATGAAAATAACCATTTAATTATTCAAATAATCATTTAAAAAATATTTGAAGGGAGAAGCCAGTTTTTATAAGAACAATATCCAAAGTTCAACAATTACAGAATGACAAGTAGGTAAGATTCTAACTTTACAACACCTAAATGAATTCCTAATTAGTGTAAATTATGCCAGTTTCAACTTCAGTTGACAGTTCATGATAACTTAGAAATTATTCATAAGCTCATATGCACAAAGATATAAAATTAATCCGTAAGTATCAAAGCTACTCCTATAACTCTGATTTCTGGTTAATTGTTTTAATTTCACATTATTGTTCAGATAAATTTTAACCACCTGCCAGCACAACAGTCTAAAGACAAATACTGATGTGTAATACAGTAAAGGTTTCTTACTCTCATCCTTTTCTTTTAAACCAGGTGTGTGTAGAACATTCACATTGATTTGAAAATGTAAATCTGTTTTGATTTAAAGACCTGTGTATTTTGAGTGTATTGGCTGGGTGAGTGTTTCTTTTCATGCCAATGCATGCTCACAGTTATTGGAACCATACTCCTCTCTAGAGAGAGATCTCTGTTCTTGAGCATATTTATATTTCTGTGCTTTTCTATTACTTGGTTTTCTTGGATTATGGGTGTTTCTGTGTCTCTAGACATTTACTGTCTATATTCTCTTGCATAAAATCTATTAAGGTGTTTGTGTATATATAATGTGTACACTTATTTATTTATTGGCCTTGCAAACATTTGCCATGGAATTTTGGAAAATTTCCAATATCATTATTCATTAGGCTACTTAAAAATCTATGAGTACAGAGAATTGATGATGAATATCCACTCATAAGCAAAATGTATAATTGAGTACATCACTGGGTTTTACCTGTCTACCTAGAGAACATGCTTACAGCCTAGTTGGGCTAACTATTGGACCTTTTTCCATAACTTTATTCTTTAAATGTTGAGATAGAAAGTTTATAAGAAACATGAAGCTCATTTTCTTGTATTCCAACTGCTGCTCAATCATTCTAACAGCTGTCATAGCTGAGCTATTTACTGGAATCAGTGTACTAACAACCTATGTAAAAGACTCTTGCTAGATGATACACAAATACAAGTGTATAGCTCTGTGGGCCTTGGAGACCACCACTCGCTATCTAAATGATAATGATAATGCATCTGAAGCTCAAAGTCTCCATCAATACAGGGATATAACGACAGTATCATCATACCTGATAAATAGCATAAGATAATAACATACATCTTCCAGGAGTGTCAGAAGGGAAAAAGGTCAAGTAGAGTGGAGAGCATTGTCTTTTGCCTTCTAATATTTATAATAGTAATAACTGTCAATAATCTGATTACTTTTTGATTATTGTAATAATAATATTGAATTTTACAAATATCCACCATCAACATAAAGTGCAGAGAAACAGAAGAAAATTTAATTAAGGATGAAAATATTTATCAAATGCAAATAGTATACTAGTGCTAGTTTGAGGACCAGGATTGTCTTATTATATTATAGACCTGGTAAGTGTGTGTTTGAAAAATAACAGTTCATAGATATCATTTTTTGATATCACAAGACACCCCAAAAAGAATGATTACAATTTATTATTAATTATCTTTCATTATCAGATTATGCTAATATCCCTACTGAGACACATCAGTATTAATGATTTTGATTCCATTTAAGAATTTCCATTTAAGAATAATTCTGATCATTAAGACCTAGTGGGACAAGAAAATCCACATACCCACCAGATGCTGCCTATCCCTGGCAGGGAGGAGAGAGAGAGAGAGAGAGAGAGAGAGAGAGAGAGAGAGAGAGAGAGAGAGAGAGAGACTGGGTTGCTGCTAAGGGCCACATCTGGGTCCTTTGCCTTGTTGCAACAGTGGTTTGTGTTTTATACCTGTGACTCCTGCTATAACCAACGGACAAACAATAGGAGGATAGGGATGCACAGAGTTGGCCCCTGCCCTTACTAGCTGCAGCACTAGGGAGAGCAGGCCCAGCATGTTGCCTGGGCAGCACAATAGAGCTGACCCTGTCACTAGGGATGCAGCTCAGCCAGTCCTGAGAATGTGAGCATGCAAAAGCTGACCCTACCACTCCTCTAGTATGTGGTGGCATGGCTGAGAAAGATATGTCTCCCTCATCCCTTGCTCTTTGCCACCTGATGCAGGTAGGAATGTTTGCCCTAGGGTTAAGAGAGTGGATAAGCTGGGCCTACCCCTCACTGTTCAGGAAAGCAGGTCCTCTAGCTCTCCTGGGCAGCACAGTAGGCCTGACCCTGTTGGCAGAGGTGTGTGCAAGCTGGTCCCAAGGGTGTGAGAGTGGGAGAGCTCACACTGCCCCCCCCTCACCTCCCATGTGGTGGCAAAGGAAAGGGAAAGAGGCCCTTGGCCCCACACCTTGCTGCCTGTGGCAGGGAAGAGAGCTGAAACTATCCTTCACCAATTGTCCATTTAAGAGAGTGGACCTAGCACCTTGCCGGGGCAGCACATTAGAATTGACCCTGTTGACAGGGGCATGGGTAAGATGCCAGAGAACTTACCATGAGAGTTCTCCCCGCCATTAGCCCTGAGGTCATGAGATTGGGAGAGATTGCCCTACCCCTTACCAGCTGCAGCACTTGTGAGAGCAGGCCCTGCATCTTACCTGAGTAGCACACATGAGGGTGTGGGTGAGCTGCACCCAAGGGTGTGAGAATGGGAAAGCAGACCCAACCCCTCCCATCTCCCAGGTGGTGGCATGGGCAAGGGGAAGATGCTCTGTACTACCTTATATCTCACAACCTGCAGTAAATGGAAGAGCTGTCCTTGATCTTTTGAGAGTGGGAGAACTGTTTCTGCCTACCACCAGCTGCCCTTGGGAGAATGATCCCACCATCTCACCTAGTCAATACAGTAGAGCTGATCCTGGTGGTATAGGTGCTGGTGAGCTGATCTTGAGGGCTTGAGAGTAAGACAACTAGTCCTAATATTTACTGCTTGCTGCATGGGGTGATCTAGCTGGGGACAGTGCTGGTAGGCTAGTCAACCCAGCTACCACCCAGGCTCATAAGCAAGGCTATATGTTGGCCCACATCAACATCCACCCCATTGATGACCTACTGGAGAACATGAAGGTACCAGTTCTGCAGATCCAAAGCTGCAACATCTTCATGCAACAGGGCAACAGCAGGATGTCCAAGAGAATTCCCAGTGATGGCCCAGCAGAAGGTAGAAATATTGAACCAGACAAATAACTCATTGCAGGGAACACTTTCAAGGAAAAATGTATGGACTAGATGGTACACTATGTGACTCACTGTGTCCACAAGGAGATTTTTTTCCTTTAAATTGTTTTTCGTTTTGTTTTGGGGGGCAGATCATGGGCAGAGGGCAGATGGGAAGGGACAAGATGATTTATGGCATCAAGATACATGATGTGAAATCCACAAAGAATTGATAATAAATTTTAAAAAGAACATATAAAATTTCCATTTTATACTTAACAACTGAAAGCCTTTCAGTTCTCTATTGTTGCTGGGATTAGGTTTTCAGGATTTAAGAGATGAACATGGGACATTTAAAATATCTATGTCAATGAATCAGCACTAAATCTTTCCAAAATATAAGTAGCAACTACATGCAGCAAAGTAGATTGTCTTAAAAAGAAAAACTTTCCTACAAGAGCAGAAATTGTAGTAAACTGGTTGCCATGAAATGAACATACTGGAGTAAGTCACAACTGGTATCAACATTTGATCACCTGATCTTGGTCTTCTACAGACCACATTTTCTTTCCTTTGTTCTATTTATTTCTAATTTGTTTGTTTACAGTGTTGGACATTGAACTCAAGGTTTAATTGGCATGTGCTAGGTTAGTGATCACCACTGAGCTACATTCCATCCTTTGCCTAGCACACTTCTAAAAATAAATTGAGACATGTCTAAGTACTTATTCCTTCAATATCTGTTCATTTTTTCATTTCCTGTTTCATTTACTCAACTATCTTTGATAAACAGCGTCTATATTGAACACTGTTACCTAAGTCTTATGAATAGCATTTTTCTTGAATATAATGTTTTCAGACAATGCATTATGATTCTGATTTCCCCAACCCCAACTGCTTCCAGAACTTTCCACCTCCCCACTCACCCAAACCCACACCGTTACTGACCTGTCTATTAGAAAAGAAAAAAAAAAAAAAAACAGGAATCTATAAAAACATAAAAATAAAAAAATAAAAAAACAAATAATCTTCAATTGAAAAAAGAAATAAGAAAAAAAAACCACCACCATCAAAAAAAATTAAGAAACACATACAGACACAGAAAACATAAGAAACAGATATAGACATAGAAGCACACATATTTGTACACCCAATAATCCCATAAAGATAATAAATTGAAGGTCATAATATATATGCAAAATACCAGAAGGGGAAAAATAAAATTACAAAAAGAAAGAAACAGACCAAGTATTATGGGAGAAAAAAATTAGTTTCTTATGTATTCGTTATCTACTATTGGGCATGTGGCTTTTTCTTAAAGTGAGGTTTGCATACCCAGTGAGACTCCACTGAAGTCAAAATATTTTTTGATTTGCAAGAAGGTGTCAATTGGAGATCACATCCTGGTTGGGGTGGCAACTTGTATCCATTTTCTCATTCAGTGCTATGACCCTGTCTGTCTTAGACCTGTTCAGGTGCTGTGCATGCTGCCATATTCTCTCTTGAGTTCATTTCTCATGTCAATCTTGTTGTGTCTAGGAGGCTTTGTTTTCTTGGTCTCTCTCATCCTCATTGGCTCTTTAAATATGTTGGCCTCCACTTCTACATACTCTCCTGAACCTGAGAGAAAGAATTTGATGGCAGCATCTCCTTTAGGATTGAGTGTTCCCAGGACTGTCATTCTTATTACCTCATCCTGTAGTATGTCTCTCTGTGTGTTCCCATCTACTGCAGAAAAAGCTTCTTTATTGATGGCTGAGCAAGATACTGATCTATGAGTCTAGAAAATTTCATTAGGAGTCTATGTATCGCTACATTGACTTTTTACCAGAACAGTAGTTTTTTGTTTCTGCCTAGGACCATGGCCTGTCTAGCCTTAAGTCCTCAGCCACCAAAATAGTACTGGATATGGGTTTCATCTCATGGAGTTGGCTTGAAATATAATCAGATACCAGCTGGTTCCTTCTATTTTTGCATCTATTGTGCCAAGGTAACTTGCAGGAAAGTCAAAGTTGTTGATCAACATATTTGTAGCTAAGATGATACTTATCTTTCTCTTCTGAGAACATGCCAAGTATCTTCCAATAACATGTGCACTAGTCAGTAGGCATAAAGCATCTAGGGAGGCACTAGCTTAACTTCCCTCTGTTTAGTTGGCTCTACACATGTTGTCTTCAGAAATAGGGTTTACAGTTATTTTCCAGAGACCACGTAATAACGTTGAAAATTTGTTTGGTGGTTTCCAATGGCCAACTTTGATCAATGACTCAATTAGATGTAACCTGTTCTGGGAACTTGCGGATTCATCTGATGATGAGAGATTTCTATTTTGGCTCGGTTTCCCTTGTTATTTGGTGATTTCATTTGTAGTTCATCCATATATGTACATTTTTAGAAGCGTCTACTGTAGTGGCTTTCCATATGACTCTTCAAATACCTTTTAGTTTAGACTGCCCCTCCCTTAACCTCCACTTTTTTCCTTTTCTCTGTTTTTTTTTTTCCTTCACATCCCAGTTCCCCTCATCTACCCAGAAATATATGTTCTATTTCCCCTTCCTTTGGGGATACCTTCACCTAGTCCATTAATTTATAACTAACCCTTTTAGTTATACAGAATGTAGCCTGCTTATTGAAGTATTAGCAGCTAACACACACATATAAGTGAATACATAATGTATTTGTCTTTTTTGAGTGTAAGTTAATTCAATTAGAATGATTTTCCTATAGGCAACAATTTTTGGGGAATCTCATTTTCTTAATATGTTGTCAAAAGGGCTTTTATTTAGTGTAATAAGCAATATTTCTCATGATAGGGTGAAATAGTCAAAGGTAAAACAATAAGAGGTTTTTGCTTCCTTAGCTCAGGCATCACATTTAGTGTCTTGTCCAGAGATTATACAGAGATTCTTTAGGCAAATGATAAAGGTTATATACAATTTCATTCCATTATAAGGAATATGCTTAATTTCATTCACTTCAATGCCTTTCATTCTAAGCTTTCAGATAGATATAGTATGGAATTTGGCAGATTAAGAGAATTACAAGTTTGTATGTACTCCAGTGGAACAAAGAGGCAACAACTGTCATTAATGCTTTCCACAGTGACAGTTGTTTAGGGTTGAAACAAGATCAAAATTTTAAGAGATAATAAATTATGCTTAGGAACATGGTTAAATGTACATTCATTTTTCTCAGTGAAACATTACAATAATCTCCAAAACCTAGTTAAAATTATATTATGTATATTATAACTTAAAATAAATGAACATATTTGGATATAGATTCATATTTTTCTCTTTTTATTCCAAATTAACTTTACTTTTATGAAAACCAATTACACATTTCTGCTTCAAATTGATTACTCTCAGTGCTCTTTAGTGTAGTGGTGCATAACTGTTTGTAAGGTTTCCTTTCCTTTATGCCTTATATTTATAAAGAGCCTATAAAACCATTTACTTTATTAAATTCCTGACCAAGTCGACTTAAACGAGCTACCTGACCTGAAGTTTTGAATGTCCACTTGCTGCACTTTGGTTTACTCTCAGCATAGTTCCCACAAATACCCTTCAAGCTATTGCAGAGACTTCTGAAAATTTTCTGAGATATAAATACAAAAACAATCGCTGGACTCTTAATTGTGTTAGTATATATGATGCCAGTTTTCAACTTTTGCATAAATGTCACAGTTGCACCAAAAATCTTTAATCAAATGCTTTGAGAAATGTGGAACCCCTTTATGAACATTATAGCATATTGCCAAATCAGGGTCTTCTCTTCGGATTCTTGGTCTTATTAATGAAATAATCTATATATAAACTCAGTTGGCATTTTGAGGACATTTTATTTTGCTTAACAGAATAGTACTATGGAAGGAAAGCTGTATATCTTGACAGCTGCTATGAAGAAAATAATGGCGAATAAAAAGAGGGAAATCCATGCTGTTTAAAAGGCATGGAAGACAGCCACTTGGCAGAGAAGTAGCAGCCACTTGGCAGTTGCAGTGTTGTGGGGAGATTTTTGAGGAAGAATAAGGAAGTCCAAAGTACCAGAAAAAAACACACTTAGGCTCTGAACAATGGAAACAAAAAGAAGGAGGAAAATTATACCTTTCTGTGTTGGAACTCAGAAAATTGAACAGACCCAACACAACCTCATGGTTTCTTTTGGAGACTGTGCTAGGGGTTGGAAATTATAAGATGAAAAATATATTATCACATTAAAGGGTTATTCTTCTTATCTCTTTAACAAAGTTTTTAGAGAACTTTCTTTCTTGAGGGGTGGACTCTTGGCCAAATGACCAACTTGCCCAAGGGGATTTTTCTCTTAAGGGACAAGAAACAGAATGTTTCTAATTAAAAATAGATTTTTTTATGCTAGGTGGTGGTGGCTCACATCTTTAATCGCAGCACTCAGGAGGCAGAGCCAGGCAAATCTCTATGAGTTCAAGGCCAGCCTGGTCTACAGAGCAGGTACCAAAAGGACAAAGAGAAACTCTGTCACAAAAACAAACAAACAAACAAAAAACAAAAAAAGAAAAAAGAAAAAAAGAAAAAGAAAAAAAGAAACAGATTTTATTTTTTTTCTAAAATCTACTCTAACAATCCAAATCCTTGTGTAGATGTATCCTGCTTGTTAAATAAGAAACACAGAACCAATTGCAGAGTTAAAAACCACGAGGTCAGAGCCAAAGCGGAAAACCTTACCCTTCACTGCTTCTGCGGTTCCTCCTCTCCGCAAGAGAGCTACTTCTGTGCGTCCTGTCTATTTAAAGACTTTCTGTTCTCCTCCCTCATTGGTTGTAACCCGGCCACATGACCTCCTCGTCACTGCCTGTCTGTACAGACCTCCAGGTCATCTATGGTTGGTATTGAGATTAAAGGCGTGTGTCTGCCATGCTGGCTGTGTCCTTGAACACACTGAGATCCGCCTAGCTCTGCCTCCCAAGTGCTGGGATTAAGGGCGTGCCCCACTACTGCTTGGCTTCTGCTCTGGCTTGCTCTGACCTCAAGGCAACTTTATTGACATACAAATAAAATCACATTTCAATACAAATAAAATATCACTATATCCTTGCAAAGCTGTTATTTCTTATCTCAAAGGAGAAGACATCAGATAATCTCCAACTACATAATGGATTTGATTCTCTTGATTGCTTTGAGGAGAATTAGATTGTATTTGTCAACAATCTGTAGCTTCTAATAGTATCCACCAGTAGATTCAAAGAGTAACCATCCTGTGAGCCAATAATGAAGAAAGACTGTAAGTAAGTAGTATATACATAATGTACTGGATTGGGCCAATAGTCTTTATGACAATTGACCCTTATAAAGGTTTTTATTGATAGATAACACAGTGTGACTATAATTTAATTTGAAATTAGTAGTTTCCTAGACAGAGAACCAAACTGAGACAACATAGTTGTCCCCTGCCCCCCCCCCCCATGGTTGTTTATTTAATGTAAAATACAAGTTGTTTGTTGGCTTAAGATTTGGTGTTTGGTGGTTCTTGTTTCTATTGTGTTTACATGTGTTACAATAATCTTCAGAAACACAGTGCAATATTTGAACACGAGAGGAAAAGTCCTGGATATAAAAGACAAAACAAAACAAAACAAAATTCAGATGAACAATGTACTTTGTGAACAATTTTACTTTATTTGTTTAGGATACCAATGACTCATACTTTCCCATTCGGATTTATGAAAGTTAAGGCACTTTTAAATGTATAACTTAATAGGATTTTTGAGCCAAATATGAGCACTAGCTATTTATGCTTCTCACTGTAACCAGAAGATACATTGCCAGTTTTGAACTTCCTTTTGGCTCAAAGTGGGAAAAAACACAAGAGGAAGTACATGATGGCATGCAGCCTATATTGTAATGATTTTCTGCCAAGCTGAAGAATATGTGCAAATACAGCCTTCCCACATTCTTCCTGAAAATGCTGGATATGATCATGAGTGGATTAATCCATTAAAGAAGGCTGAAGGGCTATGTCATGAACAAGAAATGAATTCTTTGAATAAATGACCATCAAAAAACTAGAACTAATTAGAAATTGAGGATATTTTAAACATAACACATTTAGTTTAAATACTGGGACATAGCTATTAGAAGATTCTCAGTGGAATGGCAGGGTAAGGTTATTTGTTTTTATGACAGGAATTTGATAGATTTATTAACACTTGACATTTATTGGCAAATGTCTCCAAAGCTAGATTTGTACATGTAACAGACAAGATGCTACTAATTCGTTTGAAGATTCCATTCTTTTTTTTTAATTTAGTAACTTTCTAATGATATAATATACAACATGCTTCCTCCTTTGCTATACTTAATGTTATATCAGTTGGTCACATTAGTTACTATCTAAGGAATATTGACATTCAGCTTATTTTATCATACTAGATCAAATGGATTGCAGGTACTGGGTCCTCAAAATCAAATCTAATTTCATAATTTCTGATAAATTATAGTAGAGACAAATCAAACATTTACATATAGATTTCAGTATAAGACACCTAAACACATCCAGGTAGGCTTTGAATTTAAAGAATAAAATAAGAACAAAATCACAGTTTAAAATACAGTGTCATGGGAAGCACATTTCAAATGATCACTACATAAAATCAGTATTTTTCATCTCCTGACAATTGAAATGTTTCACATGTAAAAAATTAACCTAGTCCCAATGGGAGTTTTAACTACCTACTATACAGTTTTGTTCCTTGAGACACTTGAGGGCTTGAGAGTATGTAGAATTCTTTCTATAAGTCGCTATAGACTACTATTATTTTTTAAACATCCATAATTTCTGTGGAGTCATCCTTCTGCACTCTGTATGAATATATGTCACTATAATTGGTGTAATAAACAAGGTGACTGGACAACAGACAAACAGACAACAAGTTGGACACATAATATGGGATAGAGGTAAAAGTCACGAGGCTTGGGGCAGCACAAAGATCAATAGAAATGGGTTAGGTTGTAAACGCTAGTTAGTAACAAATGGTAGCTATTGGCAAATTATTTATAATTCATATTAAATCTCTCAGTCAGTTATTTGGGAGCATGCAGTCATGACAGGAAAACTCTGCCTAGACATAATATCCTTAGTCTTGGAAGATTTACTACATAGGAAAGGAGGTAATATTTTATTATGTTCATCATAAACTCAAACACTTCTTTAGCTTATGGACTTCCAAAGAGACTCCAGAAAAAAAAAGCACACAAAGACAAGCACACACACACACACACACACACACACACACACACACACACTCACTCACTTACTTCTATAAGGTCTATGTATAAATGCTGAGACATTTAGTGCCATATCTGCTGGCATACAAAGATAACAGATTCAGAAATTCACTGTATTGAACTCAAGATTCACCTGCTTATAGTTCCTACCTACCTTTGTTAATTGGACTCAGACCTCCTTTATAAGTTCTTTGAAAGTTGAGACAAATTCTACAGTATTTTCAATATTTAACACTAATGAGCTGAGCAGTGTTTTTCATTCATTGGGTTTATAATTTCCATCCTAATAGAGCAGTAGTAATGAGTTCAGTAATTAATGAAACATACCACATAAAAGTTGTGTCTTTCATTTGCATAAATCTTTTTGATAACAGAAGCTAAATATTCTTAGATTAACTGGAGAACTTTCTTTAAAAAATAAAATGACAATGGAAGAACAGGGTTTCCTGTTCTGTAAATTAGTTGTTGCTTCTCATAATTGGGCAGGATCCTCACTTATTTAGTGTCTGTCTCTTTCTTGGATCTCATTATAACTTCCTCAGTGCATTCTGTTCCATCAAATCATTCCAAAGGCATGGATCTCAAATAAGCCCCAACCCTCTCTAGTAGTCTTCACTCTTTTCACTACCTAGACGCTGATTTTCATCATTCACAGTCCTGAGGTTGGAATGAGAGGCTAGCTTTGTCTAGAGCACAAAGTCATGATAACAAGCTGAAACATAGTTGAATTAGCCTGTTCATTCTAGTAAAATTTCCCTTTTAATGTAAAACAATACTTTTCAATACAAATTCTGATCCTAGATTTTACCAAGAGGATGAATTAGAATCATTAAAATTAATATTTAAGTTTGTCAAACTAAAATTTTGGTAAGGATTTTGAAATTGCACTTCCTTTTTGTGTTCTTGGTTTACCACAATAGAGTATGTTGGCTCTAATATGTTTGAATATAAATGTATTTCTCTCTGAAATGGAAATGAATTTCTAATTTTGAAAGCTTTATGTAATTTCTTTGCTTCCAGTAGGCTATGTATGGGTAAAGCCTGGACATTCTTCTAAAGTAAATTTATACTATAAAATATCATTTTAAATTTAACTCTAATGTAGAATTAGCTTTCTTAATTAGATAGTTGTAGGTAAGAAAACAGAAATCCTTATAGCATAATCCATGCTTTTAAAAGAGGATTACTGTCACTATAAATAAAGAATATCATTGAATATCATTGCTTTGGACATGTCAAGTGACTTACTTGTTCTCAATTTTATATGTTTTAATATGAGATCTTAATCAAGACAATTCTGCATTTTAGAATTATCAGATAAATTTTAATAGTTGAATGATTTCAAGATGCAGAGTTAGAATTCTTATATTTGCAAAGCTATGATTTTATACTTGTAAAATTTCCTACATCGTTTTCTTTTTTATCTCCTAATGTCAAGTAACTGCATTTTTTTTTTTTTCAGAGTTAAAAGCCCAAGAGGTCAGAGCAGTAGCTAAGACCAGAGACTTAAAACCGCCTTTCTTACCCTTGGCTGCTGCTGCTGTCCTTCACCTCAGAAAGAGACCTACTTCCTATGTGTCTGTCTTTTTATTGACTTTCTGTTCTGCCTTCTTATTGGTTGTAAACCCAACCATATGACCTCCTCGTCACTGCCTGTCTATACAGACCTCCAGGTCTTCTATGGTTGGTATTGAGATTAAAGGGGTGTGTCTCCATGCTGGCTGGGTCCTAAGTAACTCCATTCTAAATTTGTAGAACTGGTTAGGTTTTACAGCCTTTCTATTTCTTCAAATTCACATTCAATACAGAAGATCATATATTTAAAGTATTTCCATGATCAAACCTTGCTTACTTCCCATTGATATTTCTATTTTTTCATCTTCATGTCAAAAACAATTATTCAGCACACTGAACTTAGGCAGGTCCAAGCTCCTTCCCACTGCACCAAGGCTGAGCAAGGCTTCACACCACAAGCACTGGGATCCCCAAAGCCTGCCCATGCACCAGGGACGGATCTCAATCTCCCTGCCTGGCTGCCCCCCAAACAGTTCAAGCCAAACAACCATCTTCCATACCTAGAGGGCCTAGTACAGACTCAGAAGGACAAACATAGTATGTACTCATTCATAAACTGATACTAGTGGGAGCCCCCATTGATATTTCTAAAATGAGGTTTTATGCTACCACTATTTATTGCCCAGATTATGAAAATTACTCCCTAAATGGTCATATTATTTAACTCTAACTTCTAATACTCTATGTAAAGGAAATCCACATGACCTTTGAAACTAAAAATGAAATTATCCCCTCCACTCAGAAAGTGGAATATTTTCCAGAGCAAAGTAAAATGTCATTCTGTCATTATGAGTGTTTTTTCTTAAAATCCACCAAACATGATGCCATTCTAAAATTGTCACTGTCTCCATCCTAGGTTCCCTAAAAGAAGCACATATTTGATATTGTTATTAGATTTGTGTGTGTGTGTGTGTGTGTGTGTGTGTGTGTATGTGTGTGTGTGTGTGTGTGTATGAGAGAGAGAGAGAGACAGACAGACAGAGAAAGAGAGAGAGAGAGAGAGAGAGAGAGAGAGAGAGAGAGAGAGAGAGAGAGAGTTTTATGAGAGAGAGAGAGAGAGAGAGTTTTATTCTCCTGGTATGTTATTTCCCAGATGGATATATCATTTACTTTTGAATATTGTCTTATTCAGATATCTAATTCTTTCAGTGAAGATTAAACTACTGCACTTCAAATTACATCTCCTTCAATGGTTTTATCCTATTTGGATTACTTGGTTTATTGTTTGCCCTTGTCAATATCTTATATAGCCCATACTTTCCTTATTATAATTTTACTAATTTATTAGTGTGTGTGTGTGTGTGTGTGTGTGTGTGTGTGTGTGTGTGTGTGTGTGAATTCAGAGGCTATCTTGCAGTAGTCAGTTCCCTTCTTCTAATATGGAGGTTGCTGGTATCAAACTCAGACAGGAAGGCTTGATGAGAAAGGTTCTGTCAAACTTATCTAAAGAAACAAACATAAATAGATCAGTAAACATATGAAACAAAGCTTTGCACCTTTCTAGGGAAACATGTCTTTAAGTCAGCACTAGGAAGCAAAGGCATGCATAACTTACCAAGTTCAAAGCCCATCCTATCTAGATAGTGAATGCCAGGCCAGCCAGGGATACACTGTAAGATGCTCTCTCAAAAATAAAAATAACTTGGAAATTAAAAAAAAAAAAAAAAAAAAAAAAGATGGCTTCTAGAGAGTCAGGAAATTCTGATAAAACTTTCTTCCCAAGAAGTTATCATAGCATCATCTGCATGAAAAATAATCAGTTTGTTTTTCCCATGCTATAATGTCTCTTGTAAGCTTCATGTATAGATCATTTTTCTATTAAATAGATTATAGAGAAAGTGAAACATATCAACATATCTCAAGTCCCAGGTTAGGAAAAATAGAAACACAGAAAAGAGTAGTCCTTTTTTGTAATCACCTGAATGAATTTTATTCTCAGGTCTTCTTATTAAAGACAATAAAACAAATATCATATAACAAATAAGAAATACTCTGGTAAAATTGACTGACAATGTTAGGAATATTGAGAAGTGGGAGAGAAATAGGGAAGGGGAAAGGGAGGTGGAGAGAGAGAGAGAGAGAGAGGAGAGAGGAACTGGGATTAATTTTGTCTTTGTGATTTATGAGGTGCATTCTGAGAAATTTCATGTTTCCTGTGGCTTATAGAGCACCAGACATTCCAGATTCAGAATACTGAGAAACTGCACCATTCATAATACAATGAAACAGCCCATTACACTATTAATTTTTCCTTTAACTGAGTTATTTCCTGCTTTTAAAATTTGTGTTAGATAATAACTTTAAAACAATCCCTACTCCTATAGCTTAGAAATCCTAAACACCTACAAAATGAGGAGCATTTTTCATAGGCGTCTTTGCCTTAGCACTATTCTCTTGAAGATAGATTTTGTTCAGCTACTGACACTGCCTTGCTTTAGGTAAAAAAAAAAAAAAAAGATTTCAATTTCAGGTGATAATTTTCTTTCCACCACCATGGAGAAATGTTTATAAGCCAAATCTCTTAGTAACTGTTAATCAGTCAATTAATTTTAGACAGCATTTGTTTTAGACATGGTTAAACGACAGAAAGATGGCTAGCGATGGAAAACATAATTTACGTTGCTTTACATCTGGAAGCGTGGAATGAATTGTTCTCCCTGCTAAAAGATGGGAAGTTGAGAAACAGGGCCTCTTTGCTCCTGACCAAGGAGGTTATGTGAGTGTGGGAAAAACAGAGTTTCCAGAACACTTACAGTTATTGGGACCCCAGATTGAGCTTGGAAGAGGAAATGCTGTGGATCATGAAGCAGAAAGATGACAACATTCCTGGCTATCGGTGACCTGGCTCGTCTTACATGGGATTTCTGTCATCATGTCCTCCTTTAAAGGTCATTAGAACTATAACTTTTGTTTCCTATAGCTAAAAACAATTGATTGCACAAAGTACCTAGCAAAGAACATGGTGAGTTGAGCAAGTAAGTCTACATAAAATAACTCTGATACAGCCTTTGGGGTTGTGGTTCTTTATTTTATTTTATTTAATTTTTTAATTTTTAAGTTTATTCATCTCAGTTTCAGTAATTAGAAATGAATCAACAGCATCTAGTTTACTGTAGCTGTAACAACCCATAGGAAACTTTGATAGTCATAGATGATATCACATTGAAATATTTGTCACCCAAGAGAAGAAAGAGAGCTATTTCTCATGTCTCTGTGTATAGGCATTAAACTAAAAGTTATTCTAAATAGATATAAACATTCATGAATACTACATTTCTCACAAAAGATAACAAAATGAAATTGTGAATTCTGTAAACACAAATGTTAACAGACCTGAGGGTACTGTCTAAAATGTGCCTGAAGTAGACTGTATAAATTTACCTTAAATGCCTCTAAACATGGGATAAAGGACACAGAATATTGAGATTTTTTATGACATAAATGGAACATTTAGACCCAGTCTCTCACTGATTCCACATACAGATATTATATCAAATACTCATCCATTCCCTCAGTCACCATAAAAATCTATTTTCTTTGATTTTTAATAAGAGTAAAAAGAATAAGTTTAAGCCTTCTATATTTTCTTTTTCCAATTTCTTATAGTAAGCCAATTGGCATTAACCTGATTTTACTTCTTGCTATGTTTCTGGTTTTGGCTAATGGTAGTCATGGGTCAATTTCAGGATTTCAAGAAATGCATACAGGAACTAATGACAGTTGCTTCCTGTCCTTGTTGTGACCTTTGAAGTAAAATAATTCTGTTCTTCTTTAAGTTGTTTGTCCCAGGTAGTTTTTATTAGCGATGAAAAGTGACTTAGGCAAGAATGAACCATGAATAAGTCATAAATGTCGTGAAATAAGGGAACTGTAAACGATGAGCTCTGTACAACCTTTAACATCCCGTCCTTACTAGTAAAAGATAATAAAATATGTTTCCCTAGTAGAAACAAATGCAGAAAATGATTTTATTTTCATAGAGTTCTAAAATGGAAAGGAAAGCTCTGGGATCCTTGGGAGGAAAACACAATGGAGGAATCAGAAATAGATGTGCATCTGAACCAGAGGAAATTTGCTTAAGACAGGAAGTATGAACCATGGATAGATAGTTTGAAGATGCTGAATGTTCCATAACAAGATGTACATAAAATACTTAAAGTAATTAATTTAATTTCCAAATCCAATTTGCTTTGTCTCATGTAGAGTGCAAGTCTATATTTATTATTTTAAATGAAGAACAATTGAGAATGTAGCTGCTTCATGTGGAAAAAACCAATGTTAGTGACAGGACCATGTCCTATTCTGTTACAATTCTTCATTCTGATTTCCTTAACATATTCCAGGAAGGCTAGAACTGAAAAGAATTTAATAGTTCTGTGCCGCATTATTTCCTCTATAACCACTGGTTTTGAACTGTATGATGGAAAAATTAAGTCACTCTGTCTATTTCAAAGTACATTAATCACTCTTGAAATGGCTTTCTGGTGCATAGAATCTGCCTAGACAAAAAGACAAAAGCATATTATATAGCAAAATAAAGTATGGGTGTAGTGAGCAGAGAGGAACATTAGCAAGTAGATGTTTATGAGTTTGTAATTGTGGGTACCAAACTATCTCCTGCATTTGTTAAAATGTAATGATATGTTTTGCATGGCTGTATGTCCTCATCGTACTGTTTAACTCATGACTGGACAGCATAAATCCCTTATTTTCAGATGCACAAGGAAAATGATGATATTTTTTGCATGAACAATTTTGTACTTCATTGCCCCTAATTGCATGCTTAAGCTTCACTTTTTTTTAAAGAACTTACAATGCCTCAGAAAGAAATTAGGTCAATATGTGAGATCTTGCAGAAAAATGAAGAAGAACAAAAATTAGATCTGCAGCTTGAAGGAGCAGCTCATTTAAAACACGAGTCAGTGCATTGAAATTAAGTACAAGCCTAGCCTATAGGCAATGCAAAAGTATTTCATTGCACAAAAGAGTGGTTGAAATAAGAAACAAACTGCCAAATTCAATACTGAAAGCAAAGTGGTAAAAATCAGCTCAAGAGGTACCGGGATCAATTCATAAAAGAAAAAAAAGTGAAACATAACTACTTCCTTTATTTCTGTGGGAGGAAAAATAGCTAGAACCACTTCTTCAGATTATTTCTGTACTTGAAATAACCCTTATAATTACTAAAATCCTTTACTAACATTTATGACTAGATTTTAATTTAATCTATTCATTCGAGACACCTTTTTCTCCTTTTGGTTTATTTAAACTCTCTTGGAGAAGAGCTCTGACAGGGTTTTTATGTTTTATTCTGATCTCTAGGGCAATGATTAACCATGATCAGATTCTTAGCTATTTGGTATTAAATGATTAATTAGAAAATATGTGATAATCTCTCCCAATTACATGTGAGTTATTTTACATAATCACAAATGGGGGTCTATGGAAAACCAATTTCACAATATCTAAACAAATTAATATTAAGAATTTCATTATGAACACAATGTGTCTTGTTATGTGCATGAGATTTTTCAAAAATCAAGCTATGAAATATAGCTGGTCTTCAATATTTCATGAAGGTATATTCATCTTGTACCAGACTCCTCATTTTCTACTTAAGCACAAAGAGGATTAAAGTATCTGGGATATTTTAGTATGTTTTTTATCAAATAGTAGATCATAGTGGGTTTAGACAATTATATGAAGCATTGATTATCCCCATGTAACTTAAAGTAGTTAAAGTAGCATGAAGATGTATAAATAATATTATCTAGTATAAATTTTATTAATAAATTTATTCATAATATTAAATTCTTATATTGTGGAATGTAGCACAAATCTTAAAAGATCTTATGAATAAAAGCAAACCCAAGGGCAGTTATTTGGGTGAATGTTGGAAGACCAGGGAAACAGAACAAGCCACTGACACCTCACCTTGCCAATTCCTCAGCTGATCCTGTTTCCTCAGACTGGATGACTCTCAGTTCTCATCCAGAATGAATCTCAGCTGAGCTACTGCTCAAAAGACTAAAAGCTTAAACAGGCTCTAGTTCCTCATCCTCACACCTTAAATATCTTTCTACTTTTTGCCATCACTTCCTGGGATTAAAGGCCTGGCTGTTTCCTGTGTGGCCTTGAACTCACAGAGATCCAGGCAGATCTCTGTCTCTGGAATGCTAGGTTTAAAGGCATGTGTGCCACTATTTTCTGGCCTCTATATCTAGTGGCTGTTCTGTTCTCTGCTGTGGGATGTTCTGTATGTCAAATGTGTTGCTCTGATTGGTTAAAATAAATAAAGTGCTGATTGGCCAGTAGCCAGGCAGGAAGGATATGGTAGATGGGACAAGGAAGAGGAGAAGGCTGGGAAGTAAAGGCTGGGACAGGGAGAGACTGCCAGCTGCCACCATGACAAGAAAGAGATAAGGTACTGGTAAGCCACAAGCCATGTGGCAAAGTATAGATTAATAGAAATGGGCTAAATATAAGAGTAAGAGCTAGACAATGGTAGGCCTGAGCTAATGGCCAAGCAGTTTAAATAATATGAATGTCTGTGTGTTTATTTTATAAGTGGTTTGTGGGACCGCAGGGGCTTGGTGGTACCTGTAGAGAAGCTCTCCAACTACAGTTCTTGGACCCCAGATAAGTTTATTAGGGTGAACAATATTTTGGGGAACACAATACCACCATAGTAGAAAATTGTGACCTTCATTTAAAGTTACTTTAGATTGTATTGTTAGTCCACAAAGATGGACTATGGACCACTATGGAAATGTGCTCAATTCTTTAGAAAATGAGATGATTTACCTACCATTTTCTGCTAGCATCAACTTAAATACTGAATATTTTCATTTTATAGTTTGCCATTTGATTAAGTCACCAAATGTTTTTGGGATGTCCTTTTGTATGCTGTGAATATGTGTTGCTCTGTTTTGTTGATAAATAAAATGCTGATTGGCCAGTAGCCAGGAAGGAAGTATAGGTATGGTAAGAAGATGAGGAAAAATCTGGAAAGAGGAAGGGCTCAGTCAGGAATTGCCAGCCAGATACACAGGAAGCAAGATGTCAAGGCAGAACTGAGAAAAGGTACCAAGGCACACGCCTAAACATAGACAAGAATTTTGGGTTAATTTAAGTGTAAGAACTAGTCAGTAATAAGCCTAAGCTAATGGCCAAGGAGTTCTAATTAATATAAGCCTCTGTGTGTTATCTTGAAGGATGCAAGTAGGAGAGATTTGTCCCAACCACTGGCCAGGACACAGAAAAATTTCCAACTACAATTGGTGCCTCACTGTTGGGCATTAAAATTCTGAATACACAGAAACCAAGCCACACTAGGCTTTCTAGTCTCACAGTCTCATGACAGCAGCAGCACAGACTCATCTCTTGACATCTGCCTACAAGATGGAGCTGGCTGCCAGCCACTATGAGCTAAGTGGCATGGCTGCGGATTCTTGCAGCAGTACACAGAGGTGTTTGCAAGCCATGCAATGTGGTGCATGGTGGACATATTTTTTCCTAGTACAGACAGAAAAAAAAAAGATTTCTGGGATACATGCTGCTTTGATGGAGGCATAAACCCACTTTCCAAATGTTGGTGGTAGACATGTCTTCCAGACCTGGCAGTGAAGGTACCACTGCCATGTTGAAAAGCTGAGGTGGACAAAGTTAGTAGCCAAGGCTGCCTCTTCAGTACTAGATGCTGCAGTGTAAAGCAATAGATTCACAATAAAACAGATTCAAATGATATAAACCTCTAAACGATTTACAAAGTATGTAAAAATGTATGTAGGCTTGAAAGAAAGAGGAAAAGGAATATAGACAGTTACATAAAGAAATAGAACATTTTAAAAATAAAATCTTTAAAGACACAGTAAAAGTAATATAATAAGCCATGTAAAGACAGATATTACATAGAGAATTTAGATTGTGTTATCTCTGGGATTTTTAACTGCTGAGAGACATTTGATTGTAAAAGCTGCTGAGTTAAATCAATATGTATATTTCAAAGGTATCTTGACTTCAAAATTTGGATCTAAGGATATGTTGCTTTGGAAGGAGGCTCTGTTTTTGTTTCCACAGGAAGCAAGACACTATGGATTTGTTCCAGGTTAAGTTACACCAGGTTTGATCAGCCAAGACCCACTGAGTGTTATCTAGACGATGTGACATCCAGAACAGCTTCAAGGCAACTTGCTCAGAGAATATAGCCTCACAGAATGCTCCAGTCAGGACTTGACCATAATCCCAAAATTTTGTGTCCCCATAAGATTATCAACACACCCCCCCGTAACAGAAAGTAGTATGAGAAGCTATTCCCAAATTCCCAAATTATTGTTTATGAATGTTTACTTTTATTTAAAGCAGGTTGATTATAAACACCATCTTTTTCTAAAAAAGTAAAGGAATGATATTATAGATATGATAGGATTGAATCTACTTTTAAAGAGTAACAACTTGTTTGAAATGTTTTACAATGCTATGAATTTTAGTTCATTGATACAAATTTGAGGTTAATTTTGTTATACTGTATGTATGTTTCTATATTTTATTCTATATGTATATTTAAGATATGTTTGTGCAACTTATTTAAAATTGTAATGTATAATTAAGAAATACAAATTAATAATTATTCACCCATGATAATCAAATTTATAGTCATGTTAGTTAAGTTTTCTAGGTATACATAGATACATTTCAGTTAGTTAAGTAATCTTCAAACACTTCAAAGACCCACAGAATATTCCATTTTAAATGTTTTAAAAATTTAGACTTTTCTGGACAATGAGACATATCTGTTCCTGACAGCAACAATTTACTTCAAAAAGGAAGATGGACATCAAAGACACTCCATATGGAGTTTATCTTCTTGACAAAAGTTAGCCATTTGGGCAAGAAACTGTTCTTGCCTGGACTGCTTGACAAAATGCTGTACTGATTGACTGGACATGCAGGACTTATAGGAAGGAGACCACTGAACTTTGCAAAGCAAAATGGTTCTTCACATTCCTGCTTTGCAGAGGAGACTGCCAGCCATTCTACAAGACACAGGGAAAAGTGACTGAGAGACTCTAGGTCTATAGGCTAAGATAGATGGCCCAGCATTGCAGAGGAACTCTAGGTAACTATCATTCTTGGTTTTTGGAAATTGCTTATAATGATCTTCCTGTTTACTTAGGTAATATTATATCCTTCTGGAGTCTTTGATGTAGTTGAAGACTAGATAGTTATAATTTTATTTGGTTGTGATTAAAGATAAATTTAGATATGAAACTTTAGACTCACAAATATAGGATAGATGTTAGAATACTTTCTTAAATTTTGCCAAATACAAATAGAGTAGATATTGTAACTATAATTCTTGCTTGATAACTGTTCTATTATATGTAATTTTGCTATGTTGAAGTTAAAACCTTTCCTTTTTATTAGACAGAATAGGGGAAGTGCTATGGGATATCATTCTGTATGCTGTGAATATGTGCTGCTCTGATTGGTTGATAAATACAATGCTGATTGGCTAGTAGCAAGGCAGGAAGTATAGGCAGTCTAAACAGATGAGGAGAATTCTGGGAAGAGGAAGGGCTGAGTCAGGAGTTGCTAGCCAGACACAGAGAAAGCAAGATGTCAAGGCAGAACTGAGAAAAGGTACCAAGCCACATGGCTAAACATAGATAAAAATTATGGTTAATTTACGTCTAAGAGCTAGTCAGTAATAAGCCTGAACAATAGCCAAGCAGTTATAATTAATAAAAGCCTCTGTGTGTTTACTTGGGGGCTGCAAGTGGGAGACATTGTTCCCAGTTGCTGGCCAGGTGGGATACAGGAAAATTTTCAACTATAACCAAAAATTAGTTATATGTATTTAATGTTTTAAACTTAATTTAAAATGATAATAATAAAGAAGTACACATTAAAGCTGGAAAACCAATGAACAGATCTCATCTCTGAAAATTATCTCCACAATTAGAGCCAGTGTTTGAATTGGCATGAACATGTGTTTTTATTACAATTAAGTCCAGTAATTATGCCAATTTTGTTTTAGTATTAAAATCATTATCAGAATATTAAAAATTAATGGCTTTAGAAAAATCTATATTCTGACAACTCAACAACTATGCAACCAATAAACTAAAAAGGATTTTAGAAATGCAAAAATGGAACAAGAAATAGTAATGACTAGAGTATTAAAAAAGGATGTGAATTTTAAACACATCAATGCGCTCTTTTCATGACAACCAAATATAAATGATATTTCAGTACATTTAAAATGTATTGCGTGTAGATTGTATTAACTACTCTGGTTCAAGGCAATGTTTTTCAGTTAAACCTGCTTTCATGAAGAGATTAGCAAACCAAATGAGCTGCATTCATATTACCCCTGTTATGAGTAGCAAAGGAGTGTATGTCTACAAATCGCATACAGTAGGGCAGTGAGCCTTAGATGGTAGTGGTTCATTACCCATCTGAAGGACATTGGATACTAACAGTGTGCCTCTATGGATTTCTTCCTCTCTCTATTGCCCTCTCTCTATCCTTTCTTCTGCTTCCTCCCTTCTTCCTTTCTCTCTCTCTCTCTCTCTCTCTCTCTCTCTCTCTCTCTCTCTCTCTCTGAATCCTGTCAACAATGTATTGAAGAGCATTCTTTAACATGTATCCCTTGCACTCTGGTGTTTGGCCCAGGAGAATGGAGTCATAAATGAACTGTTTTAGTCAAAAAATTAAATGTTCAAATGTTTCTCAATCATTTTGGTTATATAGCAAAAACACTGTCAATTATATCTGCTAATATTTGATAAGCTAATATTTCAGTGAGAAATGGGATATTTCTCTCTACTAATAGTTTTTCCCCTTGCTGAGTTGCCCTTCTGTTTAAAAGAATCCACTGTTTAATAGAAGAGAATGACTTCAGTGACCATTAAAATTCTACCTTGCAAGATTCATTATCTTGTTTCCCTCCCTAGCAGATCCAGTCTCAATCCTACTCTGCTCAGCTGTCTGACTACTATGAAGAACTTTAAGAAACTTCTTTTGTACACTAGCCTCCACCTGGGTTTGACAGTGAGAAAAATTATGTATGTATTCCTTTTTGTAGGTTACATAATGCCTTCAAACACACACACACACAAACACACACGCACGCACGCACGCACGCATGCACGCACACACACGTGTACACACACTTAGCTTCACTGAAATGTCAGCTGAAATATGTGAATGGAAAAGAATATGAGGAATAGTGTCACTGGAGAAAAGGGCACAATTAGGAAGTAGACAACACTCATATGAGATCAGTCTGGACCTTAATAGATATTCATTTGTCAAGGATACATTTGCAACCCAAAATACGTTAGTGATAATTGATTACTAAATGGTACCAGAATTACTCAAATTAATATAGGTAGTAGTCAGTTGTCTGCATGGTTTGTGAGTGGGATTTGAAAGAGAATAAGGGACCCTTTCAAAAACTCATTAAATTTCTAGATAGCATCAACTAAAAATAAAATATTAACCACTGGGACACACAATTAAGTACAGGGCATTGTTGCAGTGTGGAGAATATACATCTCTGATGTTCATAGTGATTAGTATCTATGATAAGAATATCAACAGAGGTAAACACTATTTCTGATAAATTTAGATTATATTTGATCTATATGACACTATTTTTTGAGAAAGAGAGAGAGAGAGAGAGAGAGAGAGAGAGAGAGAGAGAGAGAATGGGAATATCAAGTAAGGGCAGGGAGGGAAGGGAAAACTTGGAAAAAAGCACAGGGGAGATAGCTAATACAAAGTGTCACTTGAGGTATTGTATGTAAACTTATACAATAGAAGCTTCCTAAAATATATACCTATATGAAGACACTCTAGATGAAATCACCAAATAATGTAGATTCAGAGTTTCTACTGGACATCTCTCGTCACCCATGCTGAAATAGGTTTATATCTAATTGAGTTGTTGACCAAGGTGCCCCATGGGAATCCTCAAACAACCCATGCTGTTGTCAAGATTATTAGTTGCTCTCCACGAACTGACAACAAGGCCCCATTGCTGAAGACAGCACCCACACAACTAATTGAAAATTGAGAAGCTGAGCTGGTGCCTTCATAGAGCCTACACCCCTATTTGCTAGCATCTTTGGTACAAGAAGGTACTCTGTACACTACCCAAGGAGATATGTAAACACCAATCCAGCCATAAATCTTTGATTGGCAAAGATTTTGGCATTATCCCTGCCAGGTAGTACAGTGATGGCATAGAACTTGTGGTCCTAAGCAATATCTGATTTGACTTGTGGTTCATTCCATGAGATGTAACCGATACCCAACATTGCTTTGGTGATCAAGAGTATGAGACTACATAGCTCAGGGATCTAGGATAAAATTAAACACTATGATTTAGCTCAGTGGTAGAGCACTTTCCTAGCACACACAAGACCCTGGGTTCGATCCTCAGCTCTGAAAAAAAAGGAAACACTATTATTCTAAAACAACAATAAAAATATCAATTAAATAACTCATAATGACATTCTGCTATACTTGCTCACCTATCATCAATGAAGCTTCCTCCTGAAGCAGATGCTACAGATACAGGCCCATTGTCACACATTATGGAGACAATTAGAGACCTTGGAACAGGAGATAAGAGAATATTAAGAAAACAAAACTACACCAAAAAAATCAAGACTGTCTCAATATACATGATCAAAGCTCTTAGGAACTCATAGAGATTGAAATGGCATGCCAGATTTTTGTATGTTTTATTTTCATTTTTAATGGTAGACAGAAAGAGAATGAATCCAGTTAGGAGAGGAGTTGGGAGGAACCTGGGAGGAGTAGAGAGAGGGTAAACTGAAAACAGAATACAATTATTTGAGAAAAATATCTGTTTTGATGAAAACATGTCTCTAATGACATGGGAGACAATGTCATTATAAAATCAGAAAGCAATTATGTTTTTTAAAGCTATCATGACTTACAGAATTAATAATTAATGACTAGTATTCAAATCAAATTGTGAAGATTAAGGGTTATAAAAAGGGTTACATATTTTCAATTTCACAGGCTTAGAATCAGACATTGTATGAAAATAGATCAGAGATTGATTTAGGGAAGGACATGTTAATAAATACAATGAAAATTTAGAAATACATCTATTAAATATTATTTGTTTATACTTTAATGGAATGCACAGTATCTTACAAGTGCCTCCAGGTATTCATTATCTTTGGTCCTTTACTAAGAACCAAGAAATGCAAGTATATGTACTGGAGAGATCTTGTTACCAAAGGTCATTACTAGTCTTATAGAAATTGCAACAAATAAAAATAAGAGATAAAAATGATGTCCACCTGATTTACAACAACTCAGAAAGTAAATTTATGAGTTTATCTACTTATATTACTGAAATCTGAAATAAATAACATTTTATCTCCAATGAAGCTAAGATTCTATAATACATGTTAAAGTGTCCATTTACAATATTAGTAGTTAATGAGACAAAGGTATAATTATTACATATTGGGTCTAAAGAGTGATTTTGACCCACCAATCAGAGTGGAATAGACAGAAGTAATAGGAAAGATGATCCAATGGCACATCATGGATTATAAATCTGAATTTCTCAAGAATGTTTGTCTGAAAGATACAAATCAGCTGAGTAATGAGTGTTCTACAATTGTCACTACTTCCTCCTTCCACAGAAAAGATCATATGTGAAGACATAAAAATTCTCATTTGTTTCTATCATTCCTAAGAAGAGAATAAATTAGAATGTATAAAACTGGTAACTAGAGAGATGGGTTAGTTATCAACCATACATATTGTTCTTAAAGAACACCCAAGTTTCATTTCTAGCACTCACATTGGGTGATTCACGACTACTGTAATTCTAGCTCCAAGAAAATCAACAATTTCTTCTGGAATACACTGAAAACCTGCATTCACATATGCCCAGACCTACAGACACAAACACATGTACACATAATTTTAAAATTTCGTGGATCTCACTCTATAGAGCAGGATGGCCTTGAACTCACAAAGGACTGCCAGGCTCTGCATCCCAAGTGCTTGGATTAAAGGCATGTGCCACCAAAGACAGTAGTAGTAAGTTATGTAAAGTTCATAAGGTCTGTCTGTGCATTGCTTTTAAATAAAAAGACAGATTGTTGCACATTGTTCCATCTAGCACACATATATAAAAAAAATGGATGATCATTTTTTTGTATTTGTGATGTGGGAGGCTCCACATTTAAAAGGATTCTCTCCTTTAGATGTCTGATAATTCCAGAAAGTATAAGTATTAAGTAAATAAACAAATGAATAAGGATTAAAGTAATACTATATTCATTAGGAGAATACTTATTTCACTGTTACATGTGAAAATATCAAGCTTTCTCTGAAGTTGAATATTTGACTAGTACAAAATGCATTGGGCTCTTCAATCACTTAACACCATGACACAAGGTATTATGGACTTTCATTTGGTCGAAAAACAGTGTTTTAAGAATCTGTGACCTGTAAAAATCCTGTGTAATATGCCTCTGCACCCTTTCTGGCAAAGAGAGGGTACTGGTTTTTTAGTTTCAGAGCAAACTCTTCTCTGAGTGGTTAAAAGCCATTTTTCTTCTTAAATGAAAAACAAACAAACATCAAAGTTACTCTGGAGAAAGTTAGTGGTCATTCCAATAATCAAAGCATTCTTCTAATTGCTCTCCCCACCCCCAACTCTATGACAAACCAAGAACATTTGAAGTTCTGTAGTACAGAAAGAAGAAAAGAATTTCTGTTACTACAGCTTCAAGTGGGTCAAAATGAAAAATTAAATTTCATATAAATGTTTCAGATCATTGAAGTAATTAGTTCAGATACCTAGCCCATTTATTGTAAATTATTTTTTAAAGCTTCCTTATTTTAACAGAAAACCATGAGTTACCAACATTTCATAATGGAATATTGCAAGTAAGTAGCATTATTTGAATTTTTTTCTAAGTGCAAAATGTAAAGATATCTCATACTCTTTCCTAGATAGTTGATTAAAAAGTGTTAGTCTGAGGAATTGATCTGAATTACTTCCTAGACAATGATTAATACATTGCCTTACCTTTTGATAAGTTGTTTTAAATAAAATGAAAAAATAAATTGTGATAAAAAGATCAGAAAAAATATGCAGGTTGGAATTCTTAGCATGAGCAAAAGGTAAGATCACTTTCTCTTAAAAATTGATTCTATAAGATGAACAATCATTTTTATACTAATATTTGTTTCTTCATCTTCCCTGCTGCCTGATCAATCAATTCACAAATAAAATAACAACAGTAAAGATAATGGAGAACTGCCAATTTTTAGGTAGAGAATTTACCTAAATACGACTGATTTAGACAAGACTTGTGAAGATTAATCCTTGGTCAATAGATTAGACTGTTAGATACTCTGGAACTGTGGCCATCACAACCATTGGTGTATGTCTCAGGGCATTTATAGAAAGGGCAACTAACAGAGGATGCGTCTTCTGACTCTGGGGAGTCAGCAAGAAGAAACTGAAGATATTGACAAAGTTGGCTAACACAGACATTTCCACTCCACCGGACTTCTGTTTGATGTGATGGGACCTGTTCTTCTCCACCACATTCTCTAATGTCACAATGGACTAACCTTTGATCTAAAATAAATCTTTTCATCATAAACAGGTTTCATTATATGGGTAAGTCTGTTTATTATTTAGCAAGGTATTCCACTGGCATCTTATTCAAACATACAGGCATATATTACTCTGTGTTAAAGATATAGAAATGTACATAATTTATTAGCTTAGTTTGTAAAAACTGATTATACAAGAAATCCAGGTCAAAATAATGTTAGTCACAATCTTCTCTTAAAGGGAGATTAAATTTAAACAGGCTGAGTACACAGTAGGAAAGTAAGCTAAGTACAAGGTTTTTAATTATCTCAATGGGTACTATTAACTTAGGTCTGTCCTAAATTCAATAATTTGGGGTCAAACAATATTTTTTCATAGAATATATCACTCCAAATCATTATTATTTCAGAGGGGTCAGCCAAGCCTCCTAATCGACAGATAAGTGGTTAAGATGAGTCCTTTGGGAGGAAGATGGCATGAGATGTAAATCTAATATTACACACTAAGTACACCATAATATATGTAAGCTTCTCACTCAACAAAGGTAAGTAAATGGATTGAATAGTGTCCCCCACCCCCAAGTTATATGACCATGTTTAAGACTTGGGAATTGCTTTAAGCAAAGAGTATATTATAAAAAATGAATTGTGTTTCTACGATGATGTTACTATACATAAGATGATATTTCTCTAGTGGACAAATCTAGAGAACTCTTATGTCTTGCCTTGAAAAAGTTCACTTTATTTCTAGGGAGAAATCACATGGTATGTTGCTGAGGTGAACTTCTACAATACAGTGAAGACACATCAGTCAGCAGGCAAAGAGACATGGAAGCTCTACAGGAAGCAGAAAGTAAGTCTTGTCAAAAATGTGACCTAGCCTGAAAATAGATATTTCCCAACCCAACTTCTAGATGACAACACAGTTCACATAGTCTACAGTAATCTGTAGACTCACAAGATGCTTGCTATAGCACTCAAGAAGCAAGTCTATATTTCTGACTCTCAGAATCTATGATATTCTAGTTTAGACTACCATATTTGTACACAGATATCAAGAAACAATAGAAATATTACACAAAAAGGGTTATTTTGAGAAATTCATTCTATTTATATTACTGCCCAATATCAAGAAATTTGTCTAATGGAAGCTTTAGCTTTATAATCAAATTGTTTTTACAAAGCTGGCTTAGTAATTTAAAAAGGAGAGATAGTGGGTATGAAAGACAGTCAAATCAGTCTGACATAGAAAAATATATTGTATTCTGTGAAACGAGGGCTTATTTAGAAGAGTTACAAACAGCTTTAAGGAAATAAATAGATTGGCTCTCTTCTGAACTTTGGAAATTTTTCAAATGTGGGGGATGACAGTCAGTCACATTTTAAACTTTTCTGGAAAGCAAAGCCATGTTCAATGAAAGAAGATCAAAAAACAAAAACAAAAACAAAAACAAAAACAAAAAAAACCAACAACAACAACAAAAAAAAAAAAAAAAAAACCACATTTAACTTTCTAAGCACTAGATTTGGACAATTAGAGAACTCACTGCTTGGTGAAACAAGGTTCTTTATATTGCTGTTTTTGTTCCCAGAGATCTTTAAATAGTGGTGAATGAACAATGCATTTGGCATTAAAGAGGATGACGTAGATTACAGAGAGTTGCAAAAGATACTTTACAAAAGGGAAGGATGACAGCTAAATGAGCAGAGCTCTGGAAACTGTCAAAATAAGTAGACAGATGGATAGATAGATGAGGACCAAGTAGATGAAGCCAAATGTCTAACATACTCATATTTGAATTTTCCAAATGTGTTTTCTTCCTTTGGAAATGTAAGCATGGAAAGTGGTGGAAACCACTTTGCTAAAAGCACCAGTGGTACACTGGGTATCTCCAGCAGGAGGGAGTAATGTACCCTCTGTCAATCAATCTCATTCCCTTTAACAGCTGATAGATTTCTTTTATAGACTAATTTGTTTGGGCGATGGTGACTGAATCACAAGCAGCACACACTGGAATGTGTATTCTGTCAAAAGGGAATTTAAAAAAGTTAGCTGCTTTCTCCAAGCGGGCCCATGCCAGGCTGCTTAAGAAGGACATTGGCTCCAGCTGTGTTTTGTAGGCACACTTCTTTTACCGTCCAATCAGCTGTGGCAGTACTGAACAGAATGAGCCTAGAAATTATAAGAGTATTGAATGAAGAAAAGAAGTAGGATAATGGTAGACCTTAAAATAAATTCTACTCATGATTCAACTTAATTGATCACATTAGTGATATATTCATGGTTAGTAGTGTGAAAGCATTATTTCAGCTTCTTTGAAAATTTCATGTGTAGGTGTATACTACATCTAAGCAAGTATACAATTCAGAAAAATAAAGAATGTTTTTTTAAAATATATCTTTTTTTTCTACTAAGTTTTTTTTTTTTTTTTTTTTTTTTTTTTGTTGTTGTTGTTTTGTTTCTGTTTTTCGAGACAGGGTTTCTCTGTGTAGCTTTGTGCCTTTCCTGGAACTCGCTTTGGAGAGCAGGCTGGCCTCGAACTCACAGAGATCCGCCTGGCTCTGCCTCTCGAGTGCTGGGATTAAAGGCGTGCACCACCACCGCCCTGCCTCTACTCTACTAAGTTTTTAAGATATACATTTAAAACAAAACCAGGTTTCTGTTATACAAAGTAATTGGTTTTTTTTTTCAATAAGTAAATTTTACTGCATATTATGAGAGGCTAACACATCGTTTCTGTATGTAGATGTTAAGTTCATTTTTCATGAATATATGAAGGTTAGATAGATGTAGTGATTTTTGGGTGTCTTCTTTTATTACTTACATTTTATTATTTTTTTTAAACAGTGTCATTCAGTGATTTTTAGAGTTAGCAGGATGAGATTTGATGATTTCAAGTCCACTTGACTGTCTCTACATTCACAGAGGAACATAAATATGTTCATTGTGTTCTAGGATTTTATGGGTTCTGGGAATCTGAACTTGGGCCCTTATCCTAGTCATAACATGAATTTCACCTACTGACCCATTTCCCACCCCCATCATATACTAACTTTCATATTTGCCTAATTTTATTGTCATTTAGCCCAACATTGAATATTAACAATGTGCCTAGATTTATGGGCACTATTACTCTTATAAAGTAATATGCTGAAAGAGGTAAACAAATAAATAAATAAATAAACGAACTAAAAGAAGGATACTAATGACAAGAAACTGTTGTAAGAAAAGGAATACCTACTCAATGCCAGATAATATGAAGTAATGTATCAATTCAGTCTTGTAGGACCTCAAAAAACTGTTTAGACATTCAAAGTTTCTCATACAGCTTAACTTGAATGATAATGACCAAGGAGACACAACACAAATAATTAAAAGAGACATCAGGAAAAAATAACAGAATGGAAAGTGTTTTGTCTATGTTGGCAGAAGTGTAGAGAATAAAATAAATACTAAGGAGGACTTCTGATGAAGTTTGTAATGAAATGTAGAAAAGTGAAATAGGAATAGATAAAGGGAGAAAATTATGAAAAACATAGACTAGACTAGAGCATAAAAATGGAAATGAGTTAGATATATATACAGATATGAAATAAAATCATTTATTGTCCCCTTGGGAGAGTTTTTGCAATTTAGAGACAAGAGCGTAATACTTACATCTTGCATGTGTCATTATATTTTAATTACAATTAGACTTTTACAAATAATGTGTTAGAATGATGATTTCAAGGCTTAATTTGATGGTTTCTCACACTTAACTTATTTCAAAGAATCTTTATAATAGCTTGGATACATATTGTTAATATTTATACAGACATCCATTTATTCACCCATTGTTCAATAGACTCATCCATTTAACAATGTTTTATAAGTCTCCTTAAATCCAGGAGTTAAGTGCTAGAGATGTATCTGGGAAGACAGTGATCAGGATTGTTTCTTCTAGCTAGCTGAGTCTTCTAAATACAGTTATATCAGTCTTATAAGTGCATTTAGAAAAGTGTACACCAGTAATACACCAAAGAAGAGTGACTACACTTCCCCCAGCAATCATCAACTGATAATAGCTCCACCTCTAAGAGTAGGACCTAGATGTCTACATCTGCTGGCACTTTGACTGACTTGCCCATGTGACAGTCTTATACAGGCAACCACAAGTGCTGTAATCTGATGTCTGTGATAGCCATGATATATCAGAATTATAAATTTCACAGCTCTCCTTCATATGTTCCAGCTTTTATATTATTTATAACCAAACTTCCATAATGTACATGGAGCCTTGGAAGGGGATAGGATGGCCCCATTCTCATGCATATTTGGATAAGACTAAATGGACTTATGGAGGTACTAATAACCATAAAAATAAAGAAATGAAGATAGAAATAGGGTATTCTGAGGAAGACAATCATGGCTGGATATGACCAGAATGTATTATGTTGCAATCATATGAAAATTTCAAATACTTAATTAAAATATTTAAAATATATACCAGTCCAGTTTTGTTAGAAACAAAAAATTAAGAATAGTATTCAGATGTTGGAAGATATTCAGACCATCATTGTCCTTTGTTACACTTTGTTTCAGGGATAGTAGTTTTTTCTTGAATTTATTTTGCCAAAATGACCAGATCCCATTTTTTTAAAAGATGCAAATTAAAAATGTGTGTAATATGGTTTCATGTATTGGTTCTCTTCATGGTTTAGTTTGACCATTTTGCCAAAATTTTCATTTGAGTAACATTTTATTACTATATTTATCTAGTTATAATAGTCAACAAACTTTATCTTCATGACAACATTTTCAAACAGCAATTTCAATAACAGCAATTGAAAAGCTACAAAGTGGAGGGTATAATTATTGTGACCTGCTTGTCATCTGTATAAAATCTATTAATCCTTAGAAAAATTGTTGCCTATCCAGCCCCAGTTCTTTCTCTCAGGGTAAATAAAACTCATTGTCAACTTTTCTTCCTTCATCCTCTAAATGATTACCGTGCATTTACAGTTGCAACTGCATTATTGACCAGTGACCTATTATTGTTCTCTTGCCTGCCAAATGGTTAGTAAGCCACAAGTAGGCCATTTCCATTTCCAGAAGCAAAATTGCCCATTACAAATATCCGACTCATAATAAGTAAATTACTTTGGTCAATTGATTTACAATTTATCTGGGACAAAGTTTTCACAGAAATATTAAAAGAAGTAAAATTTGTCAAATTGACAGAAATCTCAGAATACATTGCTCTTGGCAAAAGCAGTCACTTTCTGCACCTGCAGGTTACCTCAGTCTTGCTTATTGGAGATTTACATTTCCAACAGTTTTGATTATGCTTTGGAATTTAAACCTCTGGTTAAGCCTCCATGTCTCCAATAGATTAGAGTCTCTTGCATGTACTAGTAATAGCCCTATAGCCTTCTGTTGCTTGCGACCATGTTGCCTTGCTGGTTGATTGTTCCCGTTTTGCGTCTGGTGGCAATTAAGCAGTGCGGTGATATTTTAGCTGCCCAAATTTTAAGGAGAGGAAGTGGAGTTGAGCTTTTCTCCCTACAGCTTTCTTTCCGACTGCTGTTTTGGACATGGACTATCCTTTAAAAGTAATATATCAAGTAAAATTTTTGCCAGCAGTGCTGAAAGTGGTTAGGGGTATTACTCTAAGAAAGATATATTAACATAAAAAATAGAACATATTTTAAGCATGTGGATTTTGATGAGGTTCTAATAAAGGTACATTCTAGAAAATTGAGTAAAACCAACACAATGGACTGCGAGACTGTATCACGTGTTTTCTTATTTTTCTGTGCTTAGCACTCCATATAGATAGGAGATTCTTAGTAAATATATGTACTGATATTTTATTTGTGCTGAAATGTGGTGATATTTTATCTGTGCTTTAATAAATAAAGCTTGCCTAGAGATCAGAGGGAAGAGCAAGCCATTTTGAGTAAACAAAGAAGTCAGGCAGTGGTAGCAAACACCCTTAATCTTATTACTTAGCAGACAGGATCTCTGTATGTTGAAGGCCACACTAAGGAACAGAGCCAAGCATGGTGACACACCTTTAATCCCAGTACCAACCATGGAGGTCTGTACAGACAAACAGAAAATGACAGAGCTGTGTAGGAAAAGGAAGTGATATAGCTGGGCTAAGAGAGACAATGAGAGAACAGAACAGAACAGAACAGAAGACGTGTAAACGTGAGTATAAAGGGAGAAGCTCTCTTTGGAAGCTGCAGAGTTGGTAAGGTGAAGTTAGCTCATGGTTTGTCCTATTCTGTTGACCTTTCTCTTGGGCTTTAACCCAAATTTCTGGCTTGATATTTTTTTTTATTTATTAAGACCATTTAGAAATTCGTCTACAAATATATGGTATAATTTTTCTTATTTCCAGTGTTAAGATGACACATAATAAAAATGGTGCATTATTAAATGTAAACATAGACTTTCCTTATACTTTACCTTTTCTAGTACTATTGTTGAGCATATAAATTGAGATTATTCAGTTAACAATTGCCTTCTAGTGAAAAATAATAAAGCCATAATCTTCTTAAGAAGAGACAAGTGCACAAAACTAAAGTTATTTTTACTTGAAACAAAGGCAGTTGTGAAAATATTGTCCATTGTTTTATGATAAATTATCATGCAAGCATCAATTATTTGAGATTAAATGTAATATTCTTTTTCTGAAAAGCAAAAAAGACAAACTTTAATAATACAAAGTGATAGAAATTTAAGATTTTCAAATATTCCTTTCTTCCTTTACTGCAATCAGTTTTAACAGAAAACATCAACTCTCTCTGGAAAGAAGTATACTTAATATTTCAGATCATAATAGAACACAAGTAAATGTCTTGAACATAGTCTTTTGACATCAATATAGTTGTTCTTTAATTTTCCCTGTTAATACTTCTTTTTATCAGGTTTTAACTCATATCTATTGTTTGTATTCAAATTACCCTTACCATCTATGTTTTCCTCACTCTTTGAGCCCTAATGTGTGTGTGTGTGTGTGTGTTTTAAATCCCAGTTTAGCTGCCAGGTCTTTACTTTTTAGTGGCATATGGAATTTTCATGTCAATTCTAAGCACTGAGCAATGCCCTATTATTTTAAAATGCATTGGTCCTATTTTCCCAATCTGTGTAACAAAAATGGAGTAATACTTTATATTTCCTTCTCCGAATTTTCCTGTTGTAGAATACTCTTTTCAGATGTGTTTCATCTGTCGGTGCTGTGGAAAATTTGTTTAATGGTGCAAAGATGTGTTGCATTTTTTTAAAATCTTTCATTTGTTTAACTCCGTGAAGCTGTGTTACTTAGCCTGTCTGAAATACCTGATTGGTCTAATAAAGAGCTGAAAAGCCAATACCAAGGCAGGAGAAATGATAGGCAGGGCTTTCAGGAAGAGACAATAAATAGAAGGAGAAAAAGAGGGATCAAGGAGAAGGAAGGAGTAAGAAAAGAAGGGGCCAGCCACATAGCTGCCACACAGGCAGCCATGAACTAAGAGTGAAAGTAAGATATAAAGAAGTTAAAAAAAGGAAAAAGCCCAGAGGCAAACAGAAGATAGGATCATTTAAGTTAAGAAAAAATGGCAAGAAACAAGGCAAGCTAGGGCTGGACGTTCATAAGAAATAATAAGCTTCCATGTGTGTCATTTATTTGGGAGCTGGGTCGTGGGCCCCCAAAGTGTAAAAAGTAAAACACACACACACACACACACACACACACACACACACACACACACACAATCAACTACATTTTCCTGTTCTTTTGAATTTTTACTGATATTCAGCAGTGTCTCAATAAACATATATTTTACTAACCACCTCCAAGTGCTCAATAATCTGAGTTCATATATTTATTCAATTGCTGGATGTAGTCTGTGCCATGTTTAAAATGCCTTCTAAGTTCATATCAATACAATAAAAGATGTGATGCATTGATGAGGAAATGAAATGAAATAGTTAATCTTGACAAAACTCAAGACACTAGAACTTAAAGCTAAGAGATACCCTGAAATGATCCTTGCTTTTTATAAAACCATGGTGTTTACAATCACTGGTCCCCATTAACTAATCTTAGGGCTTGTGAGTCCTTAAGATTTTTCTATGGTTCAGTGGCTTTGAAGCTTTCCATTTGCAAAATTGTGAACTTCTTGAAGTACAGTACAGATGGGTGATATATTATTTTAGGTTTCCAGAACAAGATAAAATTTAAGTAATCCATTTCATACTAAAAATAAAGCCTCTTATAGTATGTACTTTGTAAAACATTTATAAACAAACAAGTCAACTCTCTTGACACATTAGATCATCAATTATCACTGGCTGTGTCAAAGCTTTTGCTTAAAGTCAAGTAAAAATATTTCTTCAAATTGTAAAATCACACTAGTATATTAAGATTCTGTGGAAATAAATGATACAAAAAAACTTATTGAGGACAATATTTCAAAATATGATTAGGTTTCTTGAGGTGTAAAAGGAACTAATTTAATTAGAATTAAGTTAAGGTGACTTAGATACAGTCAAAATTAAAAAAGCCCCCCAAAATGTAAAATTAATAAAAAAAAAAAAAAAAGACAACTCAAGTGCCAGAAAATAGTTTTATCAAATATTGGGGTCTAAATTCAAATTTGATCTATAATTTTATTTTACCCATTGTAAAATTATTGTTTACTTTTTGGAAAACTACTCCTGGGCATGGGGCCTATTCTGGAGTATAGTTGATAATTTCAGTGGCACTCCATTGGAGAAAACAGAATTTCTCTTTGCCAGCAGGAAGCGATTGCGAATACATTTGTTTTTTATTTATTTATTTATTTTATTTCGAGACAGAAAGAGAGAGCAAGAGCAGGAATGAGAGAAAGAAAGTAAAAGAGGAAAAACACATGAAGTTGGGTGTCTAGGGGGATGGGGAAGAGCTAAGAGGAGCTGGAGAGGGAAATATAACTAAAGCATATTTTAAGAAAAATTAAGCTGGGGGGTGGTGGTTGCACACACCTTTAATCCCAGCATTCAGGAGGCAGAGCCAGGTGCATCTCTGTGAGGATCTCTGTGAGTTTGCGGCCAGCCTATTCCACAGAGGAAGATCCAGGACAGGCATCAAAACTACAGAGAGAAACCCTGTATTGAAAAAACACACAAAAAAAGGAAGAAAAATTAATAATGATATTTTTAAATCCTAAAAATATTTACATTTTTCATAATCAAAATTATATTTCCCTGTAAAGAAGTAAATGAAAACTAGCCTAATAATTATACAGGAACATTTTCAAAACACAATTAAGCTTCCTGCTTCTCAGTTTTTGAAGTAACTTCATAATGAATGATAAATTTGGCAAATTTATAAGAAAGATACAAAGTTTAATGCAAAGAATTAATGAAAGCTTAAGAATTAAAACACCACTATACCTTTTCCCCTTCTCATTAAGATAGCATTTTGTTTTGTTTTTCCATCTCATTAATATTTGAAAGCTTTTTACCAATCTTTGGCAAATTAAGAACTACTTTTAAGGAAGACACATAATTTTAGCACGCCATAAATTATGAGTAATTGCATTTAAAATTTAATTTCTTTGTTGTTGTTGTTATTAATGAAGAAATCAAGCAAGATAACAAAGGAAAGAAACAAAAATATCTCAACCCAATTTTCTTAGCTATGGATCATAGTCATGACCAACATGGCAAGATTTCCATAAGAAGGCAATATTGATACTAATATCAGTTCTAAGCCACAGCTGTCTAAGTGGATTTAAGGTCTGCTCAACATGAAGGAAATTGTACCTGGTACTTGAACCCTAGCCAAATACCCAAAGCTGCTGAAGCAATGGGTCTTAGAAAAGAACCTACTACCATTGTTTTAATTAATGACTATAATCCCTAGCTACATTTAAATTTGATTTTTTATTTAATTAATTTGAAATGATATTAATATTATTTAATTCATGAAAATTAACCTTTTATATTAACAAGTTTTATGACTTTACATTTAGCAACTGTACCTCAAATAAAAGTTTTTGATTTAGAAAATGTAAAAAAAAAAACTCACAAAAATTGAAAACAAATCTAAAAATATAAACCTGTCAATCAATAAACAGGCAAATCTATAAACAAAATGGTTCTCCAAGAAAAAAAAAATGGTGGCAGTATATATTTAAGTCTTCAATGTTCTTGCATATCAGAGGAATATAATATGAAATTATTTGTAGATTCTATCTCGTGCTAGTGAAATTGATTTAAAAAAAATGTAAACCAATATCCGAGAATGGAAATATGTGAAAAATAAATAATAATATATACTTACTGCCAGTAAGTATATAATTTGAGATATACTATTGAAGTCATTATAAAGGATCTTAAAAGCAGTTAATAATAGGGCTTTAAAATGATGAGGGTTGCTTACCATCAATCTTGAAGACCTGAGTTCAAACCTTTGGTCTAATGGTGGAATGAGAGAATTGACTCCATTAAGTTGTCATCTGACCTCCACATGTACATGGACACCCACAAACAGGGACACACATACACACACACACACACACACACACACACACACACACACACACGTAAAAAAAAAAAAGTAAAATAGAATAAGTATGTAATCCAGTTGAACTATGGATGGACTATTTACCAAGCCCTACAACAGAGATATTTGAATATCCATGTTTGTTGCTTCACTATGCATAGTACCCTTGAATGGAGCCAGTTTAGACCTCTATCTAGAGTTTGCTGATATGGAAAGTGTTGATCATGTACACAATGGAATTTTTATGAAGCCACATAGAAAAATAAAAATAAGAACATTTTCAGTGAAATAGATAGAACTGTAATTATTAGAATATCCAAGTTAGCCCAAACACAGACAAATGCGATGTATATGCAACAATTAATTTATGTATGTGAGACATGGGTTTTAGGTCATGAAACTAGAAACTAGACCAAAAGACAAGGGAACAAAGTCATAAAGGTTCGTTGAGGGATAACCAAGAGGGTTAGAAAATATTTGTGATAGGAAACAAAATGGGGTTGGGCCTTGTGATAGGGAATAATGGGAATCAGACACTGCATGAAGGAAAAAACAGAGGAGGTAGAAAAAAAAACTCAGCATGTTTGAAAATTTTATAATAAAGATATTTTGTATTTCAAACCCTTGGTTAGATGATTCTAGAATGTTAGGAAGTTGTCATAATTCTGCTACTGAGTTGCACGTGTATCACTGTTTATTAAATGATGGGCAAATTGATTTCCATTTCCA
This sequence comes from Onychomys torridus, assembly GCF_903995425.1. NCBI lineage: Eukaryota > Metazoa > Chordata > Mammalia > Rodentia > Cricetidae > Onychomys > Onychomys torridus. Next base: position 49,384,926 of record NC_050452.1, read on the forward strand.
TAAAATAAATTGCTCAATTGAATTTTTTTAATTATATGTTTCATTGGAGAAGAGGAGAAAAGCAATTGCAATAGTTAAGATGAAAATATGTATATTGATTATTCTATAGAATCAAATTAATGAGAAATTTTCAAAATATTTTGTGCTAAAGGAAAAGCTAATGTTATAGTTTGGAACCAAGAATAAAATATCCTAAGTGTCTCATGAACGCTACTTATTTTTTTCAGTAAGCATTGTCAATATATATTCATGAATATTTTAACAAGTGTAATGCGTAAATGTTTTGATCTTTGAGTACATGGTGAACACCCAAGCTTGCCATGATAAATAACAAAGCTCTTTCCTGGGAGAAATTCTTTTCTTTTCCCCTATGTGCACCATAAATAGTCAGAAAAATAAGATCAGCATATTTTTTTAATTAATTAATTAACTAATTAATTAATTAATTTTTGCGGGGGAGCGTTTTCAGACAAGGTTTCTCTGTGCAGCTTTTCAAATTTCCTGGATCTCACTCTGTAGACCAGGCTGGCCTTGAACTCACAGAGATTTGCCTGCCTCTGCCTCCCAAGTGCTGGGATTAAAGGTGTGTGCCACCACCACCTGGCCTGCTCCACCAACGCCTGGCCAATCAGCATGTTTTAAAAGGGACTCATCCTAACATATCAAAGACACCAGGGAACAAATCAACAGCTGCTTAAATAATTGTTTTTCTTTGAAAGAAAATATAGTTTGGCTTGGAGAACTAACTTCATTATGCTACAATAGACACTAAGTGGAAACACTACCTCTGTCATTTCCATGTAGTTTTGATGCCCACACACTTGGAAAAGATGGCCCCTCACCATGGACATGCACTCCACCTGGGCAGCACAATAGAGCTGACCCTGTTGTTGAGGACACAGGTGACCTACCCCTGAGGGTTTGAGAGAGGGAGAGATGACCCCTAACCCCCCACCTCCCCATCTGCCCTGTGGTGGCATGAGTGAGAGAAAGATTATCCCTTGTGGAAGATAGAAAACTGTCCCTGGGGTCACAGAGTGGATCTTTAAGATTGTAAGAAGTTATTGACTGTGGGGACATATAAAGGAGAGCTGAAACCAATGCATTTTACATTGTAGCATGGTCATGGGACAATAGAGACAATGGGTAAAGGATGTGGTTGAAAGTAATATATTAAGTGTCAAAATGACAAGGGAGAGAGTTAAGCTTTTGATGAAAAGATCCTTCACAAATATTCAGCCTCAGAGTAAAAGATGTGTGAACTCTCAGGGATCCTCAGTGGTAGTTCCATTGTTTCCCCCATTATATGATTCCTAGAATTTAATCAACACCGAACAATTACTTATTGAATGAATGACTAGATAATTTTTAAAGGTATAGATGTGTTGGGTTAACAAGTTTAGGAAAAAATAAAAACTGAATGACAACAATTCTTCAATTGTATTTCTAAGGAAGAATTAAATTTTACAAACTGATATGTGCCATCCCTTCTTAAAATCCATAAAAAGGAGGAAGGCATCTGGCAAAGAAGTTTAGTCTGTCTTTCTTTTTTAATTCTGAAGCACTGTGATTCTGAATACTAGTGATTCTGTTATTTATAAATTCAGTCACTTGTAAGCTCTCTTTAACTGGTCATGATGTTAGACTGTGTTCAGTAAGTACAGATTTGAACTCATAAAAGTCCTCCACAGATATTGTAATCAATGAAATGTCATCCCTGATAGATCTGAATAAAATGTAATCAACTCTTGTACAGTTGAAGGACTATATTTTATTTTATAAGTATAATACATTCTAAAACAAAGGTCCAAGGTTGAAATAGTATTTGACTCTGTTAATTTTGTTCAGATTTATAATAGCAGATTTTTTTAAACACCCTAGATATTGGCCATTTGTAAATTTTTAAATGTGGTGGTAATGTCACATATACATGACAAATATCCACCTACCACATGTAAAAGGAATCAGATAACTACCATCTACTGTGATCTAAATAGATTATCTTTACATCGCAATCTGTGGTATAATTTTTTTAATGTGAGTCTCCCAAAATATTTGATAGTCTCAATTTCTATCTGATTTTATCTGGGGGATAAAAAGAAAAAAAATATAGTTTCAGATTAATTTACCAGTCATACAACACAGGAATCACTAACCAGGATTCAGATGCCAACTTTTGGAAACAAAATTAGATAGTCATTTACACAATGACTTGTAGATGAAGATATGTGATTAGCCCAGAGTTTATGAGCTTAAAATCAAAGCAATTAATGTAATAAGCTACCTGCACCACTTTTAAGGATAAATGTATATTGAATTACTCATAGGCAGGATTATAGATAAAAAGAGACAAAATTGGTCTAGCTCTCAAGGAGTTTATATTTTATTTGAAAATATTTTATTAAAACCACACATATTAAGATAAAATACAGGTGTTAAAAGCTCTATTTAAATCAATGTGTCTAAACCAATTTTTATAAATTTACTTATTTAAGGTTGATTTAAATCAACATTTATAAATCAACATTTAATTTCTTAAAAGACTGATTTAAAGAATAAAGTCAAAGATGTTCACATAAAACTGTATCAGGACCTGCAATTGCACATGAAACTGTCAATTCCTTTACACAGTACTGTTTGAGGTGACACAGACATACCTTTCATTGCACTTTATCATCAGCTATCCCTACGTTTAATTACCATCACTTCACAACTAAATATTGTAAAATGATTTTCTATGGTGATATTTTATTTGTGCTGAAATGTGATTTTATTTGTATGTTAATAAATAAAGTTGCCTGGCGAGCAGATGTAAAAGCAAGCCATTAAGCAGAGGTCAGGTGGTGGTAGGTAGCACATGCTCTTAATCAGATCACATGGCAAGCAGAGTCTCTGTGTGGTCAAGGACACATCCAAGTGTGGAGACCCCAGTCTTTAATCCCATTACCAACCATGGAGACCAGGGGGTCTGTATAGACAGGCAGTGACGAAAAAGTCATATGGCTGGGCTTAGAGCCAATGAGAAGACATAACAGGAAAGCAATGAAAGACAAGTCACAAGTGGTAAGCTAAAGGTAGTCTTGGCCCTTTGCTAGTGCTCTGATCTCTTGGGCTTTTAACTTTGTATTTGGCTCTGTGTTTCTTATTTTAAAAGACTGTTTATAATTTCATCTACAATTTTGTCGTAATTTTCTTCAGCCATTTTCCTTTTCCAATTAAAACTATTAAAATTAAGAGAAAAAACACTGATAGTCTTCATGAAATCACATAAAACTTCATTAAATAAATTATATACTTTTAGGGTAAAACTGAATTTCAATCTGTATGTTGTATTCTACTTTGTTTCACATTTAACTCCTGAAATATGATTGTATACTAAATTAATCATTTATTGAATAAATGACCACATGATATTTAGGTTATTAAATATCTTTGTTTAACCTGATAATATTATACTCAGGTGCTTCATTTTTCCTTTAAAAATGCTAAAGTAAAGAATGAAAGCAACTTGTCTTATCTGTCTATGAGTATTCTACTTTGAATATTGATGCCGTACTGTTGTTGAGTACTACATTATTGTGATTGCTAAGGATGATCCAAATATGTTTTCTGAGCAACTGATATTGGATATTAGATACTCTATAGCTAGACGAGTGTGCCATATTTTATACCTTCAGTTTTCTGAACTGGAGTAACTGATAATTATGACTCATGTTTATTTTCACAATTTTTTTCAAACTACTTTCTCTGTAAATTCTTTCTCTTGGTTACTTTTCCTGCTCTTTCTAGATATAGGAGAGATAAAAATACTTCTACTTAATACACAATAACTCATTTGTGGGACTCCTCATGATGAGTTATGTAGTGCAGCGCCATTATGCTTTCCCATTAAAGAATAATTACTAATTTGTCAAAATAATAGTTTCATAGACTTCATTTCTATTAAAATCATAATATTTTCCAGAGCCTTAACACTAGAACACAATAATCCAGTTAAAAAGTATTAAATGGAATTAGAGGAATGAGGTTCTATTCTGTGATTAGCCAAATTATTGTCAGAATATAAATTTGTTAATTAAAATCATTGGGGTATATATAAGTAAAGTCACTTGATTGACCACTAGGAAAATAGTTACTTTTGGCAGCTATTATATTCAGGTTTGCTACAATGATATGTGGATTTAAACATATTTAATAAAACAAAAACTAAGAAATGGGCTACATTGAGTAATTAAGTTTATGTTAGAGGTATATAAAGCTTGTGAAATTGGAGTCTTCAAACTGTTTCATGCATTTCACGGTCAATCCTGATAGGTTTATTTGTTTGTGTGGGTCTCAATAAGTTACAGGCATTTTGCTGCTCAAAAGCCCACACTGAGTCCCCATTCTTTCCAGGGAAATGGGTTTAGCTCATCATTTTGTTATTCTAGACAGTAAATTGTTAACTCATCTAATGTATTTGCTGCTATCAGCCCTCTGAATGCCTCTCCCCAAAAATACTTCTATTGCTAGCTCTCCAGGAAGGATCCCCACCTCTAGTACAAGATTTGTGTCTGTGTTCTATTGAATATTATGTCATGTTATCTCAGAAGGCTTTTTGAACTATGGTGAGTATGGTAGTCTTTTTCCTTTTCCTTTTCATTGGTATAAAATATTAAGTATACAGTAACTACAATATTATTTCTCCCTTCTGTTACTACTTCGAAGTACATATGGCCATTTTTCGCCAATCATGTCAATTTTACGTCCTTGGCAAATATTTGTACCATTCTATCTCATTCTGAATTTCCTTTATTTCCTTTGAGTATTTGTTATGATATTAAGCTGAGAAGAAATTTTTGTACAAATTAAAAAATATACTTTGTTATAAAATATAAGTTACTCATTAATTCACATATTGTTTGATTTATGTATTTTATGTAATGTCTCATCCTATTCTATATTACCTATATTTTAAGATAAAATACATGAAGCCTAAAGTTGTTTGATCATTCAAAATAAATAAAGAAAAATATTAGATAAAAACACTTTAAAGGTTATTTTAAAGACAAAAAGAAATACAGACATTAGTCAAATGCTGAGGTGATGAATTTACATTTGTGCTCAAAAGCTTACATAGCTAATTGTAAGGTATTTGTAGTGTTGCAGAAATGCTATAAAATAAATCTAAAATACTAAAGTCTAGTCAGTTTTTTATTGCTTGTATTTGGTTGTATTATCTAGCCACTCTCAATTATTTATTTTTCATTTCATTTTAATAAAACTCTTACCAACTTCATCATTGAAAAAATTATTTTCTTAAATCCTACTAAAATTCATATGTAGAAAACCATTTCCCATTATGTAATTTAAAAGTATACACATGAAATATATTAATGTAAATTGAGATTCACTTAGCATGCAGTCTCTAACCTGGTCTCAATTATACACCAATGCTGGAGAGACATTTGTTCTACTATGTGTGTAATGTGGGGAATAAAACTCAAAGTGCCCCCATAAGATTCTGGAAAAAAAAATGTATACTGCTATTATAAAACAAATGCATTTGTCAGCATCACGTTTTCTGTGTTGTCTGACAAAAATAAATGCAGTTCTGGTTTGTTGGAGCACCATAAGTATTGTAACAAGTTCAAAAACTATGAGTCTTGAGGCAAGCTAGCATGGGAAAAGAAATCTCAGAAAAGATCTGGGTAGTCCACCCTGGAAACATCATCATGAAGCTTGATGATCAAACTGTTGATTATCCTGCTTCCTGCTATCATGACTTTAGTCAAAAAAGTAACAGTTCAAAGGAAAAGGAGAGAAATCAGAATAATAATCATTCATTCTAATATTTATGAGGAAAAGGAGTCTAAACCTTTTCAAGAAAACATGCCTTGACAGGCTGACTCTGGGGACCCTTAATCTGCTTCTAATTAACAAGGCTGCTTACCTGATTTTAATTTATTCTGGTGTCTTCTGCACAAAAAGAAGACATATGTATATTAGTACAACAGGATGTCAACTCTTTCATAAGCTCATTTCCCTGAGGAATAATGCCCCAGACCAAAAAGCAAAAGATATGAAGACAAAGGCAAGGGCATTTTGTACAAAGGAAAATTCTGCTCTAGAATGCACTGGGTATTGAAGTTTCTTGAGCTTTCACTTACAGTACATTAAATTATTGAACTTTCCAAAATAAATATCCTATAAAAATTAAAATAATATTCACATCCTTCTTTCTGATACATTTTGGTAGTAATTATTTCTTACCATGTCCTGATACATATTTCCTGTTTTGCAGCTTTCCTGCCTCTGTGTCATGGACCTAAAAGTTGTCTTTGATTCTTGATCCCCTCTTTTCCATAAAGAACATACACAGCCTCTACTCAAAACAACTTCTGCACAACTCTTTCAATATTAAGTAAAGATCTGAGGGAAACTGTAGACAACACCAGAGATGACATGGTACTCCCCTAGAAAACTATTTTAACGTTTTTCTGATAGTTTTGGTCGACTATTTGTGCAATTTAAAATTCCATTCTTGAAGTCAATATGATTTTGATTGCCTAAGTATTGCCTAAATGTTTAAAAACTAAAAGTATGTGTTAATTCACTTGTCTTTCTCATGAAGAGATTTGTTAATACACAGTAAATTAGCAGGTTTTGACATAAGTTTTATCTGCAAAACAAGTTCAATTACCATAGCCAAGACAACAGTGATGTCACACAGATATGGTTATTTGAATCTAAAAGGTATAGGCTGTGGATTGCACAGAAATGAAATTATTTTGTGTCTATGACTAACATACTTAGTAATAAATGGTTTGTTATTTATAATGGTTTTGTGTGTATGTGTGTGTGTGTATGTGTGTGTGTGTGTGTGTGTGTGTGTGTGTGTGTGTGTGTGTAAGAGAGAGAGGGAGGGAGGGAGTGGAGAAGGCAGGGAGGGAGAGAAAAAAGAGAGAGGGAGAGGGAGAGAGAGAGAGAGAGAGAGAGAGAGAGAGAGAGAGAAGAGGAGAGGAGAGGAGAGGAGAGGAGAGGAGAGGAGAGGAGAGGAGAGGAGAAGCGAAGAGAAGAGAAGAGAAGAGAAGAGAAGAGAAGAGAAGAGAAGAGAAGAGAAGAGAAGAGAAGAGAAGAGAAGAGAAGAGAAGAGACAGAGATTTTATAAACTTGCTTTTTCCCCAGGAATATTACAATATTAATGCAGTAGTTAAAATGGATACAAATAAAATAATATATGTAGAGTAGGATAAATATATTTCAAATTAGAATTTTAAAAATTATGAATCTGTCCCATGATGTGTAGTTGACACAAAGCAAATAGTTTAATCTACATTGTTTCATATTAATAACTTCATGATAGTTGCATGCAGAAAATCACAGGCATACATGGTATTTCTAATAGACTTTTGTTATAATTATTATAAACATGTGTAAATCTTTCAAAAATGAAGGCAGCATTTAAAAAATTATCCTTTAAAATAATGTTTTTTAATTAGTTAAGTTTTCCATTCAATGTATTTTGATCAAACTTATCCCTTCTCCCAAATCATCTCAGATCCCCCAGTATCCTAGCCAATCAACTTCATGTTCTCACTCTTTTTCTTTCTTTTTTTTTAAGCCCATAGCATTTATACATAAGAGCTCCACATGAAAATGACTCTTGTTTTTGAAAAAACTCCAAATGTGTGTTTATCTACTCCCATTTTCTGGTTTGTTTATTGAAGTTATGGGATCTATATGCAATTTTGAAAAACCAATGGGATTTGGTATTATTAGGCAATTATCAATTAAACATTTAGACAGACTTTCAATTTAATTTTGTGTAACCACAGTTTATCCACACTACTGCATTAAGTTGTGGTTCACTTGTGTATAAATATCACCCTATTTCTGGAATATACCTCATTCTTCATACTTCTGTCTTATAGATAAATACTTACTACTCTTTAATCTTTCTCTATTATGATTAATGTTGTCTTTCACAGCACTTTACAAATGCATGACTGAACAGAGGAAAGTTTTCTTTGTCTATATGCCTGGGAATTAAAATGTTCAGTCATAAGTCATAAGGATGATCAAATTTTTAACATAATGCCAAACAATTTTTTCAAGGCATTTTAATAGTTTATATTTCAACATGTAATGATAATTCATATCTTGTTGAGTGTTTACTAATTATATTTCATTGTAGTTCCTCCAGTTTAAACTGTTTAAGACAATTTCATATTAATCTTTAAAACGACTTTTAAGATATACGTCTATAAATTTTTTAAAGTAAATTATTTATATCCATGCCAATTTCTCCTATCTCTTCTCCTTCTAGTGCCCCCCCCCATGACCCCTTCTTCTCCTACTCCTATTCTACTTCTCTGTTTCTGTTCAAAAAAGGGCAGGTCTCCCATGAGTATCAACCAAATATGGCATAGCAAGTTGCAGTAAGGCTAAGCACCTCCCCATGTCTTAAGGCTGGGCAAGGTGACCCAATATCAGGAGTAGGGACTAAACACTTGGAAAAGAGTTGGAGACAAGCCCTGTTCCCCCTGTTAGGAGTCTCACAAGAGGACCAAGCAACACTACTATGGCATATATGCAGAGTGCTTAGGTCAGTCCCATGCATACCATCTGGTTGTCAGTTCAATCTTTGAGCCCTTGTGAGCCCAGGTTAGTTGAATCTGTGAGTTTTCTTGTGGTGTCTTTGATCCCTCTGGCTCCTACAGAAGGCTGGTTTCCAAAGCATAGAAAGAACTCAATAAACTAGATATCAGAAAACCAGTTAATCCAATTTTAAAATGGGGTGCAGATCTAAACTGAATCCTCAATAGAAGAATCTCAAATGGCTGAGAAATGTTTTAGGAAATTTTCAACATCCTTAGCCATAAGGCAAATGCAAATCAAAATGACTGAGATTCTATCTCACACATGTCAGCATGGCTAAGATAAAAAGACACAAGTGACAGCTAATACTGGAGAGGATGTGGAGCAAGGGAAATACACCTCCATTGCTGGTGGGAGTGCAAACAGTCACTTTGGAAGTCAGTTTCTTTGGAAGGTGGTTTCTTACAAAACAAAGTCAACTTACCATAAGACCTAGCTATACCACTATTGGGCATATACTCAGAGGATTCTCAATCATACTACAAGGACACATGCTCAACTATGTTCATAGCATCTTTAGTTGTAATAGCCAGAACCTGCAAACATCCTAGATGTTCCTCAATCAAGGAACTGATAAAGAAAATGTGAGACATCTACACAATAGAGTATTACTCACCTATTAAAAACAACGACACTAGGATATTTAAGGCAAAGAGATTGAACTAGAAAAAAAAATCATCCTGAGTGAGGAAACCCAGATTGAGAAACATAGTATGCATTCACTCATAAGTGAATATTAGCTGTAAAATAAAGGATAACTATGCTACAATCCACACACCCAGAGAGACTAGTTAAGAAGGTGGATTTATGGGTGACATCAAGTTCTCCCTGGGAAGGGGAAGTAGAAAAGATTTTGTTAGTGAACTAATGGTTCATGGAGATGGGAACAGGAGCGATCAGGTTGGGTGAGGGGAGACCAAGGTGGAGAGTACTAAAAGAGATTTCTGGAAGAGGGCATTTTGGGATTATATAAAACCTGGCTTAAGGCAATTTCCCAAGAATCTACAAGGAAGTCCCCAGCTTAGACTCATAGCATTCACAAATATGTAGCCTGAACTTGTCATTTCTTGTGACCAGACCTATTCCTAGCCCAATTGTCATCAGAGAGCTATCACACAGCCACTGGTGAAAACAGGTGCAGATCCACAGCCAAACATTAAGTGGAGTTCAGAGAATCCTGCAGAAGAGGAGGAGAAAGAAATGTCCAAGGCAGAGGGGTCAAGAACATCACTTATTTTTATTTTATGCTTGTTCTGCTTGCATGTATATATGAACACCACATTCATGCTTGGTGCCTAAGGAGTGTCTGAAAGGTGTTAGAACCTCTGGAACTGGAACTGTCAGCCACTACACAAGTACTAGGAACTGATTAAAGGCTCTTTGCAACATAACAATGCTTTTCCCTGTTCAGTCACTTCTCCAGCCTTTTATATTCATCTTGAATAGCATTTTCTTTTCCTTAATGAAGTTGTGCATAATGGATGAGCTTATGGACCAGGTTTATCCTCTTTTATGAGGTTCTAGGCTACAATTTATAACATAGACAATTTTATATATATATATATATATATATATATATATATATATATATATATATATATATATATATATATGTATGTATGCCAAATTACAGAACAATCTTTATTAATATATGTGCATATATATACTTTAATGATAATATTATTAAATTTTTTTATGCTGTAGTATTTAAATTATAAAATCATAGAACTTACATATCTAGTATTTCTAAAGTACTGATAACACTACTATAATCATGTAAATTGGATAGAATATATCATATAGTGAGTGATTTCATATCTAGATTGTTTTGTATTTAAATAATATAGTTGAAAAATTTGTACTTGCAGATCTCTTTGCATATATGATGTCATAACACCTTCTTATTAGATGTAACTAGCTATTGTACTTGAGAATAGCAATATATTCTATATTTATAAAACTAGGAAGTAATTTTTTTCAGTAATTTTTTATTTAAGAATTTCTTCCACACATTATACATATCAACCACAGATCCCCCAGCCACCCTTCCTGCTGCTCACCCCTCCTTAGCTTTCTCCCCAACTCCCCCACCATCCCCTCCTCTAAAAGGGTAAAGGCTCCCATGTGGAGTCAGCAAAGCTTGGTAACTTGATTTTTAGTATGTACACATTATATAAATACAAAAAGATATTCAAAATATATAATGATTATTTTTACTGTTGATTTGATGCTATACATACATGTGAGTAGACAACAAAGCCCTGAGAAAATGAGTGTTTTGTTCATGAAAAGGGACTCCTAGCAATAGTGGGGAGGGTACCTGGCCATCTACTATAATCAGATTTGTGACTACCGTAATTGTCATCAGACAGACCAATAACTGATGGAAACAGATGCAGAGTTCCACATCCAAGCACTGCAATAAGCTCTGGGAGTCCTCCTGAAGACTCCTGAAGAGGAGGGATTGTATGAGCAAACCACAGAGACAACTGACTTGAGCCTGTGGAAGCACGTGGACTCTAGACCAACAGTTAAGAAGCCTCCATGGTATTGACCAAGACACTCTGTTATGTGTGTGACAGTTGTGTAGCTTGATCTGTTTGTAAGGCTCCTAGTGTGGAGATCAGAATCTGTCCCTGGTGTTTAGCTATTCCCCATGCTGGATTACCTAGCTCAGCCTTTATGCATGGGGAGAAGCTTGGTCCTACTTCAACTTGATGTTCCATGCTTTGTTCGATCCCATGGGAGGCCTGCTCTTTTTGAATGGAGTCTGAGGAGTGGATGGGGAAGTGGTAGATGGGAGTCAAGGGAGGAAATTGGAGGAGAGGAGGGAGGGGAAACTATGGTTAGTACGTAAAATAAATGAAAAAATTTAATTAAACAAAAATAAAGTAAAAAATAAAATTAATGTTTGAACATTAATTAATATGTAATTATCTATTGTCTCAGTTTCTGCTATTAGAAAATAACAAATCATACATTTCATTTTCCAGTTCTCACAAGATATCAACTAGTCAAAAAATTATTCTGTTTCTTTATTTGATTATCAGAATAATTGAGCAAATGGAATTTGTGATATTATCACATACTCTGGAAACTTTATCATGAAATGAGTAATATATATATATATGTGTGTGTATATGTATGTATGTATATACATACATATATATATATAAAACTATTTTACTTATTGTATAGCACATTGAATATTATAAGTATCTTATGTTGAAAATAATTTAAAGAATCATATTGTTAAAAAAATAAATGCGCAATATTTTTCTCTCACTCTGATATAATATAAGCTGAGTACCATATCATATGTCTATGGTAGGCTGAAGCAGGATTATTGTCATATGTCCAAATCCAGGTTGGACAACACAGTAAAGTATTGTTTGGAAAAAAATCATAGAGGTTCACTGCTACTCCATTCACAGTAAAGTAGTAAATTGAAGCACTCTAGGTGTCCATCAAATGATGACTGGATAATAAAATGTACTACATTTATTCAATTAACTCTTATTCAGAATTATAAATAAAATCACGGAATATGATTACTAATAACTGAGTGTGACTGGAAATAATAATACAGAGTGAGGTAACCCTGATCCACAGTAGTAGTGTGAGTGAGATGTACTCCATATTCTCAAGTATTTGAATATTTAATCTCCCCTCTTGTGGTGCTGCTTGGGGAGGCTTTGGGTATGTGGACTTAATGAGGGAAGTATGTTACTGGGAAGGAACTTTGGCATTTCAAAAGCCACCTGCCACTCCCAATTTGCTCTCCCTGTTTCCTGTTAATGGTTGGAGACCTGATATTGCTACTGTTCCTTACCACTACAACTACCAACTGTAATGCTTCTCTGCAGTGATGGTGGAACTTTGTCTCTGTGGAATCACAAACCCAATAAACAATTTTTTTTCTATAGGTTACCATTGTCATAGGTTTTATCACAACTCTATAAAAATAACCAATGTATTCAGAGTGCCAAATGCCACAAGATGTCTCTCATATGCAAATGTTAGATTCCAATGGTTAGATGTATGTTTAAATTGAAGCACCCATAAAGAACAGAAATTAGTAATGGATTTTGCTGAGAATTCAACAGATAAAGATAGAACTTAGGTGGTAAGAAGGGAAGAACTAGAATAACGTAGCAGGAATGGTTAAATGGAGTAGGAGGGAAGAAGGTAAGGTCTAGAAGGGAGTGTGTTATTGTTGTTGTTTTTAACTCTTTTGCTTCTTTGGGGGCATACCACCCATTTCCCAAATATATACACGTGAAGACTTGTTATTACTTAAAAAATGCCTGGCCTTCGCTTGAGTTGTTTTTAGATAACTTTTCTTAACCTAAATTATCCTATCTACCCTTTGTCTCTACACTTTTTACTTTCTTACTTCTGGGTATCTATCTTTAACTCTTACTTCCTGGCTGGCTGGGTAGCTATGTGGCTGGTCCCAAGTGTCCTCCTCCCTTTTCTTTGATCTACCCTCAGATTCCTCCTTCTGCTTATTCTGTCTTCCTGCCAACCCTGCCTGTCCTTTCTCCTGCTTTGCTATTGGCTATTCAGCTCTTTATTAGACCAATTAGGGGTTTCAGAAAGTCAAAGTAACACAGCTTCACAGAGTTAAACAAATGTAACATAAAATAATTGAACACATCTTTGCATCATTAAACACATGTTCCACAGCAGTGTGGGGAGTTCAGATGGAATTCTTCTATACTAGAGACATAGTGCCTGTCCCAGATATTGTTGGGGAGGGAGGTACATTGTAAAAAAGTACATAGTTGCTTGTTATATTGAGGCAAAATTGTCTTTCTAATTTACAAGAACCTATTATAAGATAAATGTCTGTAAAATTGTCAAACAGCTTTTCAAAGAGAAATGGTTTCCAAGAATTTAATAAAAGTGTAGATAAACGATTCCCTTTGTATATTTTCAAGTGTCAGACATAATTTTAATAGAATTAATAAGTGAAGAGATAATTACAGACAAGGCATTACAATTAAGTTGCCTACAATGACAGTCAACACTTGTTAAAATTTTATAAGAGTAAAAGTCACTGCTACTGATACAACTAAGTTAGCAGCTGGTCATTAAAAGACCGATTGATATACAATTGGGATCAAGATGGTGGGATGTTACAAGTGAGTAGGTAGAAGGAAGCTCCAATTGTTATGAGAGCAAATAGAGGATGTCATTAGTTAATGACATCCATGAGAGAATCTACATATATGTAGGTCACCCTAAAGTATTAGAAACAAAAATTAAGTTATATGAAAATCATTTCCTGGATTCCAGATTTCATTTTAAATTTCAATATCATTGAACTTCTCTTTACTTATTCTTAAAACATCTCATTATCTATCAAAAGAAAATTATAGAACTCTTCTCGACTGTGACAACCTTCTCTATTTTAATAACTCTCTGGGTATTTTAAAAATAATTCACACAAAGTACAAGCTATTGCATTTTGAGTCCAGATAGAGAAAATCATTGATTGAAATACTTATATTTCATTAATATCAATGAATTAATGGACTTGATAACTATGTATTCATTACCAGTGACTATTTAGATATTCTGCATAAATACATTTTGAATCTCTTTTCTTCAACCCTAAAATTCTAAGGTTAAACTATAACCCTATTTATTTTCTTTGATTTTTCAAGACAGGGCTACTCTGTGTAGGCTTGGATGTTCTGGGATTCATTCTATAGACCAGGTTAGCCTTGAACTCACAGAGATCTGCCTGCCTCTGCTTCCTGAGTGCTGGGATTAAACATGTGTGCCTCCACCACACAGTATATTCTAACCCTATCAACAGAAGTATTTGGTCTGTTCACTTTTAATTCCATCCCACACACTATACCAGACTTGACACTGACAAGAAGGGAAACAGGGAGGGGAAGAGGCATCCTGAAAAAGGAAAGAGAAAAAATGGGGAAGGGAAGGGCATGAGAAGGGTTGAAGGAAAAGAAGGGAATGAAGTCAGGACTTAAAGCTAAGAAGAAAAGGAGGAATGAAGAAAGCCAGTTTTGGATGCACAATCCATCAGAAGTATTAGCTGTTTCATAGAAGATGGTCCTGAAGAAGATGTCATCACTATCATGAAAGGGAAAGGAGCCTGATACTCTGACATGTTTATTACTATCAACAACATCAATGTATAGCAAGAACATTTTGAGATGGACATTATAACATTTATTTCAAACATTCATTTCTCTTCTATGTCATAATGATTACAGTGTTATGGATTTTGTGTTTTCCAGGAAAGTATATGGAAGAAAACACAGTGGAATGTACTAAAAAATGTTAGCTGTCTGTCAGGGATAGACTGTGCATGTGTTTTTTTGCTTTTTTAATCCCTCATATTTCCAAAAATAAAATGTTGACTAAATGTGCTGTTTTCTCTACATGAAGATCACATAGATACTAGAATCATTTTGCTCACTGATATTTGAAGAAAGAACAGATGAATGAGTTTTGTCAGCAGTAAGTTATAATATTTTTTTTCTAAAATAATATGGCAAATAAATAACATTTCCTTAGAAACTGAGCTCTGCTCAATAAGGACTTTTCTATAACTAATCCTTTATTAATTTAGTGTTTTTTCATCTTAGGACAGCTGTGTTTGTAAATTATCTCTGTGTATACAGACTGAACCTTTGCCAAGACCTTGCAATCAATGATCTTGTCTTTCTATAAAATAGTATGTCTCATAGTTGCCACCAATGGAACTACTCAAATAGTTAGGTATGATTTTGGGAACATCTGCGGTGCTCTCTAATTAACAACTCTGTGGAAAGAAAGGAATAGGCAAAGCTATACAGTTCTTATATCAGAGACACAGGCAGCTTGACACTTCATCAAAATCCCTTAATTTATTACAAGATAGTGTCTCCCCTTTAGCTTTTAAATTAATGAATGTGTAATGTTCAATGAAGTAAAAAAAAAAAATCTGCCACTGTGTAAGACATTTAAAATCCACTTCAGAATTATTAGTGTAGGAAAGGACAGTTGTTAAAGTGAATAGAAACTACTTCACCAAATTTTTTTGTTTAGGATCTTCATTAAAAAGTCCCATTAATTTCTAATAATACACTGCTTTATTGTCTTCATACTTGAACAAGCTCTGCCTGTTATTGTGAATTGTTTCTAAGAGACTATTTTCAAATTAGCTATTTTCATTGTCAACTTGAGAATCTGGAATCAACTGACACCTCAGCTTGTGCATAGGGTTTAGGACCGTTGTCTTAATCTGCTCATTTTCATCAGGAAGATGAGTTCAGACTTTGGGCCAGAACTGATTTCAGCCTACAGAATGCTTGGAAGGGGAGATTTTGCCTTTTGCCTGCTTGCCCTCTCTTTGGCTGGCAAGTTCATCTATCCTAGTGCTGTGACAAGTATTAAATGTCACTATTCTGGTTCCAGTGTAGAGTGAAGGAAGACCAGCCATTCTTTTTATTATTATTATTATGTGTTTTGATTTTATACATCAGCCATGGGTTCCCCTGTCCTCCCCCCTCCTGCCCCCACCCCCACCTTCCCCTCATCCCCTCCCCTCCATTCCCATGTCCTCCAGGACCAAGGCACCCCTGGGGATTCATTTAAACCTGGTGGATTCAGTACAGGCAGGTCCAGTCCCCTCCTTCCAGGCTGAGCATGTGTCCCTGTGTAAGCCCAAGGTTCCAAACAGCCAGCTCATGCACTAAGGACAGGTCCTCCAGGCCTCCCGTATCATATTGAATCTGCTAAGACATGCAGCCTCATGGACTGAATAACCTTAAGACTTGGGGCCTTTCTGTTACCTGACAGCTATTTTTGGACTATCAAGACCACATTCTGTAAGTTCTTCTCTTTTAGAAAACTTTGATTAATACAATATTGTAAGACGAATCTTAAAAGGTCTTATTAATAAAAATCCCAGAGCCACATATTGGGGTGAATGCTGAAAGATCAGAGAGACAGAGCAAGCCAGCCATGTTTTTACCTCTATGAAATCCTGAGCTTTAAGAGCCTGAGTTCTTGTTTCCTCATGCCTTATATACCTTTCTGTGTCCTGCCATATCACTTCCTGGGATTAAAGGCATTCCTTCCCAAGCAAAGACATGATATCTCAAGATCTATGATTAAAGGTGTGTGCCACCATGCCTGGCTCTGTTCCCAGTGTGGCCTTGAACTCACAGAGATCCAGGATCTCTGCCTCCTGAGTGATAGGATTAAGGGTGTGTGCCACTGCTGCCTGACTTCTATGTCTAATTTAGTGGCTGGCACTGTCCTCCGATCCCTAAGTAAGTTTATTAGGGTATGTAATATATCATCACACAGTATATTAAACTTAGACATTTTCTCAAATATTTTTGTTGCTATTTTGTTTGTTTGTTATTTTTGAGACCGATTCTTTCTATGTAGCTCTGACTGTCCTAGAACTCATAATGTAGATGAGGTTGTTCTCAAAATCACAGAGATTCATCTACCAACCTCTGCATCGTGAGTGTTGGGATAAAAGATGTGTGCCATCATACCTGGCCTTTTCACACAATCTTAAATAAAAATAAATAATAAATAAATAAATAAATAATTAAATATAAAATAAAATAAAACAAAAACTAACCCAAATCTGTAGACTCCAACAGTAGGAGATTATTTGCTCATGATTTAATTATTATAGCTCATACAGTTATAATCTTCATATATCTATATTTAATGATAAATTGAATCAATTAAATGCATTTCAATCTATATGTACATAATCCTGCACATATATTTTAATTATACATAAAATATAAATTTGATTCATATTAAAAGATTTGACCTACTCACACAGATAAAAATATAAAACTTACACTGGTAATATTTCACGTTTATTTATAATCTTTAACACATAATTCAGTAGCATTTTCTTGGTTAGATAATTTGGAATTGGTTTTTCTGTGGTGGTATTGTGTTCCCTGAAATATTGTGCCCGCTAATAAACTTAGCTGGGGTCAGAGAACAGGATGGCCATAACACTAAACATAGAGGTTAGGCAGTGGTCCTTCACACCTTTAATCCCAGCACTTGAGAGGCAGAGCCAGGTGGATGTCTGAGTTCCAGGCCACATTTGAAACAACAGCCAGGCATTGTGAATCACGCCTTTAATCCTAGGGAGTGATGACAGAAACAGAAAGATACAGAAGGTGTGAAGAACAGAAACTAGAAGCATTTGGCTGGTTAAGCATTCAGGCTTTCTAGCAGCAGTTCAGCTGAGAGCCATTGGGATGAGGACACAGAAGCTAGCAGTCTGAGGAAACAAGACCAGCTGAGGAACTGGAGAGGTGAGGAAACTGTGACTTGTTCTGCTTCTCTGATCTTCCAGCATTCACCCCAATAACTGGCCACAGATTTGATTTTATTAATAAGAACTTTCAAGATTCGTGCTACATTTTTCCAATTACTAAACAATTTTGATGTAGTAATATCATATTTCCAATGTTCAAAGGTTATAGAGTTAAGCAACACTATGAAAGTAACTGAGAAAGAAACTAGATAAAAATCAATATTAATATTGGGAAAGGAACATGCAAGCAAAAATTCAGTAATAATGAAAAAGAAATGTGGGAGCAGGGTGCATCATATTCAAATTATAGGCTGCATTTGAATTTAATGTTAATTTATACATCCTATTATTTCATTGATACTAATTAGCTAATAATGTAAGAATAAATTTTAAAATAAAAGAAACTATAGTTCATTATTTTATTTTAGCTTATAATGACATTGTCAAACTTCCTATGTTAATAATATGTTGACATTTTTTTCCAGGTGGTGGAGGCACATATGTTTAATTCCAGCATTTGTGAGTCAGAGGCACGCAAATATCTTTGAGTTCAAGGGCAACCTGGGCTACAAAGCTAGTTCCAGGACAACTAGGGCTACACAAAGAAATCCTCTCAAAACACCAAAATGAAATAATAATAATTATTATTATAATAATAGTAACCTGACATTAAAAATATTTATACACATAATAGATGAACATCTAAAATATTTAAAGGAGAAAAATCAAAGAATGGATTTCAGACATTGTTTTAATATCAATATTTTGCATAGTCTTAAAGAAGAAATAGTTCATCTAATGTTATATGAGGCTAAAGTCAGATGTGAAAAATGGGGGAAAAACACAATTTCAGACTGATTTTAGATATTCCACTTGTCTTCAATGAGTTGTTTGTACATTTTGGATTTCAAAGATCATCCTTTTATACCACCATTAATATTCTCTCAAGAGAAGCTTTGCAGGAGTTGCAGGGATATAAACTCTGAAAACTGAGATTTGATCCTGGCCCTTGGTTGTTACCATTATGTAATCTGTAAGACTGTCCTATACATATTCACATACTGGCAGCATGAAATGGACTCAATGCATTTTATTAAAAGAGCATATGACTGCAGGGCAGTGGTGGTACACACCTTTAATCCCAGCACTCAGGAGGCAGAGGCAGGCGTATCTTTGTGAGTTTGAGGCCAGCCTGGTCTACTGAGTGAGATCCAGAAAAGATGCAAAGGTACATAGAGAAACCCTGTCTAAAAAAAAAAAAAAAAAGCATATTAGTTGTGAGGACAATCTTTTGGAGAGTACAGTGAAGAAGGTAGGGAAGATAGATTTGATTAAAATGCACTGTAAATATGTATGGGTTCAAAAACATAAAATTAGAAATAGTTTGCTATTTTTATGTAATATCCTGATGTATCATTGAGTACATAGAAAGCAATGTAACTATCTTTGTAATGTGTTTTTTTAATAAACATGTATTACACCCAATGTTTGCATCCCTAACATTGTTTATGTTTATCATTGCTGTGCAGTAGTTCCTAAAATCTTCCTGCAAACATTTTGCTTAATTGAGCTTATTCTGCTCTTAGTTGGACCAAAAATGGAAAACTGCCATAGAGACTTGCTGAAGGCAGAGCATTATTTCAAGTCATCATTTTGGGTGCCATATTTTCATTTGCCCACACCTTCAGTTATGGCAATAAATGTATTTTGCCTCTCTCCCAAGGCCTACATATAAAATCAGATTAATAAAAGGATGAACAAGATGTTGTTAGGGACAGAAGGATGCAATTCTGCACTGAGAATTCTCTTTCATGTTGAGGACAATAAATTAAAGAGTGTACCTGCAGACCAGAGAAAATAAAACACAGAACAATAATGTTAAAAAAGAAAAAGCAACAGAATTCCTCCTGGGGCTGGAAAGATGGCACAGTAGTTAAAAGTACTCGTTTACTTCCACAGGACTGGGCCTCTGTTTCCACCACCCTCATTGGGAAACTTACAACCAGTTATAATCCCAGTGCCAAGGAATCCAAAGCCTTCTTCTGGTCTCCCAGGAACTTAATGCATGTGCTACACACACATAACTGAACTGAATGAGGTCCTCTGAAAGAGCAACATGTGTTATTTTTAACTGCTCAGTCATCTCTCCAGCCTCCAGCAAATGAACCTTTTGAAAATGCTTTTCACTTAAATCCTCTCCTAAGATAATGTGGATATAGTCACTGAAAGTATTTTCCATATATTTTACATATTTGTGTTAGTATTTATATTTATGATAAATACGTTGAATTTAAGATTGTTTGTTGGAAAAGTTGTAAGACATTGATTAATAGATGAGTGAGTGATACATAATTTTTACTCTTTGAAGTTACAGCTATTACTCCTAACATCCTATTTTATTTTGAGGATAAATAGTTTCAAAATAATCTCCAAATCTCTGGAAGATTAAATAATTCAATTTCCAAGGCACAAGGCGATATATGGATACAGTCATTTTGTTATTGTAATTATGTTTCCTTATTAATTCTTGGAAAGTAATAAAGTCCTGAATGCTTTAAATATAGTTATGTGGTAGAAACTGTATATAAACTATGACACATAGGCATAGCATCTTAACCATATATTCAGTCAACATAAATTGAATATATAATTATTTCTAGTAGAGTTTGATAAATCTCATTCTACTCAAACAGTTATACCATTAAGTAAAGATTAGTTAGCAACTTGATTATTTTTTCTACTTTCTTCTTCATAAATTATCAAATTCTAATAACTAAACTGATGACTTTAATATCATGTGCTATAGCATTATAATTTAAGTTTTAAAGTAGTAAGGTAATCACTTACATCGCAACAATTTGACTTGTAGGAGAGAATTTGATTCATTTCATCATATACAGAACTGGAAAATTAATTTTACATTTTTATTAAAAATAATTTATTTAATTTTGACTGAGGAAAAGGTGCTCCACTTGACTGTATATGCAGTTTAAGGTGGGGCTAATATAATATCTTAGAAATTGTCTACTTTCTCAAAAGTCAAAATGATAAACAAATGGACCCTAGGATGGTATTAACAGCTGGTGGTATCTACTGAGAGTTAGTAGGTCATTCCATCAGTTTTTCTATCTGGCTTTAACATGAGAGGTTTTTCTCACTGATAATCTCTGGTTATGGTGGAATATCTTACAACAGATTGAAAACTAATAGGTCCATAAGAACATGGGCTGAAGTTATTAAATGGGAGCCCACCCACCCCCAAAAAACCACCTCTCTTCTTTGAATAACTTAGCTCTCTCAGGTGTTTCATTATAATAAAAGAAACAAGTATTTCAATTATAAAGTACAATTACAAAATGCTCTACAGATCTTGGCTCATTCCACTTGTGTTATTAATAGTTTATGTGGTAGGAAGCCTAAGGCTAATAGTTATGTGCTCAATACATTTCTTCAAGAAGCCAAATGTTATTTTCCTTCCTTAATTTTAAAATAGTTGCTTTTTTTTCTTCCTAAGTGGCATCACTGTGGTTTTATAAAATGGATATCACAGCTCTAAAATCAAACCCACCCTAAGATGAAGAATTAGAAGTGAAAAACTCTCATCAAAATCTTTCCTCTTCTTCTATGGCCTCTCATTTAGAATAAAAGAAATTTGTTTCATTTCCAAAACAAAACTGTATGTTTTAGTTTTATTTACCTTATTTTCATATAATTTTATTTAACGTGGTGGTGGTGGTGGTGGTGGGTATACAGGTCAGTGTGCTGCATGTGTGAGTGTACGTTCACCTATGTATAAAGCCACACCTACATACACACATGCACACATAAGCACACACACACACACACACACACACACACACAATTTAGAAGCTAGATGAACCTTAGGTATGCCTGCTCAGTAGATGTCCACTTCTTTTTATAGTCTCTCACTGGGTTGTAGGACTTTTCAAATATGTTTGACTTCCTGGAAGGAGAGCATCAGGGGTCTTCTGGTTTCTGCCTGCCCAGCAATAGGATTACAAAAGCATGCCACATCAGTCTTTTTAAAAAAAGTGTTGGGGATCGACCTCAGACTCTCATGATTGTGTGGAAAGAACTTTACCAAATCAATTATCTCCCAGCTAAATTTACTTGAGCTTTATTAGTCAAAGTTACATTGGCCAGAGCTAGCTAGAAAAAAATTTAAAAATAATAGGATATTGATGTGGTTTTGATGTGGAGATATGAAATTTCATTGAAATGTATCAGTCTAAGAGGAAAAGTAATGAAGTTGAATGGATCTTCATTTAAATAAAATTGGTACTGAAATATTTAGATAAAATTTCAAACTCAGAAGTATCAATTATGTTTTTTTATTCAATTAATATCAACTTAGTCAATATTTGGTATTTATTCTATGCTACAGTATTGTGATAAATTTTTAAGAAAATGTCTCCTGACTTCCAAAAGACTGAACTTTTGGAAAACCTCCCAGTAAAGTTAATAGTATACTTTGAGATCATTTACAACTATGTTCCCAGACTGCTATCTTACTATGGATTCAGGTTTTTTGTTTGTTTGTTTGTTTGTTTTTTTAACTAAATTGCTTCTGTCAGAACAATATAACCTTCTATATCATAGCTGTCCCACACAAGATGCTTTTGCAAACTAAGCTTGTGCAAAGCTTTATTCTTAACATATGGACTGTTCCATGCACCTGATAAAGAGTAACAAACGTGTGTATGTGTAAATTGTGCTTGAAATAATTATTGAAATCAGTGAAAGGCTGATAAAATTATACAACACATTCCCCATAAATGTTAAGGCAGCCTTTCAGATATATAGCTTGATAGGATCCTTGCTCTACTAAGTACTCTGGTCAGTTGGAGTCAGTAAAGTAACCTATTTCCTTATAAAATGATATTTAAGTTTTCTGTAAAGAATTCTTCATCCCTTTTCCATGTCATGCTTTCTGTGTTCTTGAATCAATACATTGCAAAACCCTTTTAGACAGACAAAGACAGAAATAACAGACAGACTAGAAACCAAAAACTAGAGAAAGATGGAAGACACTGGAGAGATAAGGCGAGAACTCAAGTTTGGGCTCACTCTTGGTCAAATTACTCCAAGAACAGAGTGCTTTGATTTTTTTCCTTAACAGAATATCAACACATTTTGATGCTTTTGAAGCTGTCTTTAATGTATTAACCAACATTTTATTAGTTGAGCTGTACTGAGTGTTTGAAACATAATACTAAATCATTTAGAATTTCATCTCACCAGGATGACAAAGAGAACATACAAAACAACAAAGGCAGAACATTGCGTAGAAGCAAATGATAGGAAGATTAATAGGCATCTCACTAAATTTTAGCAACTCAAGGACGAGGCCTTGTGAATATTTTTTCATCTACCTAGGCTTGTCAAGTGATGTGGTCATTATGGAGGTCCTGTTTATTAAAATTAATATTATGACCCTATGATCTCACAGCTAGATTCTTGGGCTCCTGGATCTTAATAATCTTCCTACTACCTCTTGTATAATGTTTTCTGATTCTTAATGATAGGGTTTACATTATAGATGTACCAATCGGGGCTTAGCTCTGTGCAGTTATTTATTCTCTGTGTTTTGATCCAGTTGTAATATAAGAAGTATTTCACTTAGAAAGAAAAGATATAAGCTTCACTTCTCCAAATGTATGATTGCATAAGCTTCCATGCAAATTTGGGCACTTGAGAAAAACATAGCATCAGGCTGGAGTGATGGCTCAGTAGTTAAGATTAAAAGGAAAAGGTAATATGGGTTACTTCACTCAAAGATTCTTTGTTGTCCTGAAATTTTACTAACTCTCATGACAGCAGCTGTATGAGTAAGAGAATATGCGTGTGTGTGTGTGTGTGTGTGTGTGTGTGTGTGTGTGTGTGTGTGTGTGTGATTCACTCACATGCTTATTAAATATAGTGGTAATGAGGAAAACAGCAGATAAACTTACTAAGCAAGGTGATAACTTAAGGTTATTCCAGAACTATTAGGCCTTGCATGGGATTTAAATACAGGAACTTGGTTTAACTTTGTGATTTACAAAGACCATACATGCTCCAGAAAAGAATATTTTGAAAACAAGCCAGGATACATAAAGGAAAAAAAAGACGTAATTGGTTATATAATAGTAAACTATATAATAGTTACAGTAATAACCGTATGAGGTGTGCAGGATAATAAACACATTCATGGGCCAAAGATAAGCTTCCTATGAGGAATATTGGTATTGTATATTGAATCTAAAGGAGAAATACTAAGAAGTTGGGTCTATAGATTAGAATCTAAGGAGCATGATCTTGACTGAAGAATTAGATTTGCTAATATTCAGTACATAGAATGTAATTGGATTCAGAAGAGCATGTGAAAATGGTCAGAGCGATGCACTGAGCAAGAAGAGAAACTAAATTAGAACCCAGAGGACTGACAGCATGTGAGAGGCGGTGCGGGGAAACTCATCCATCATTCCTTCTGGCTATAACGTTACTGAAATATGGCAGAAAGCAGGCTCTTGGATAATCATCCTATCTCTTGTCAAAGGGAAATTGAATGAGAAAGATAAATTGACAAATTGTGAGGCCAAATGACAA
The DNA here is from genome assembly GCF_903995425.1 of Onychomys torridus. Classification (NCBI taxonomy): domain Eukaryota; kingdom Metazoa; phylum Chordata; class Mammalia; order Rodentia; family Cricetidae; genus Onychomys; species Onychomys torridus. Next base: position 49,409,497 of record NC_050452.1, read on the forward strand.
TGATTAAGTACTGGCCATGCAGGGAAGTGCTTGATCCAATTACTTACTGTATACAGGGGTAGAGTGACCTTTGGAATGAGACTGTGGTAGAATGGCCTACATTTGAAAGCTCTCTTTCCCTTAAGCTTGACAAAGATGAAGAAAGGGTTTCAATACTTTAGAGTAAAGCACAGCATACTTACTATCAGACATAAAATAACTACTGATCAAAGGATTTGAAATTATACTATTTTAGATGTCTTCCTCTAAGTTGATGAAATGTTCTTATTCTGAGATGGTATTGTTTAGCCGCTTAAAGGTACAAATTACTTGCCTAGGCTTTTCAAAAGATGAAGAAATATCCTCCTTTTTTTTTACATTACTGTATTTTCTTTTCTTCCTTTAAATTTTGATTCTTAGTTTTTAAATTATTCCTTGAGGATTTCATATGTTTTTCAGCATATTCTTTCTGTACCCCAGATCCTTCCAGATTCCTATCTTCTCTATACCTACCCAACTATATGATATTGCTCTCTTAGTAAAAGAAAGAAAGAAAGGAAGGAAGAAAGAGAGAAAGAGAAAGAAAGAAAGGAATACAAGAATTTCTTAATAAAAACATGGAAAAGAAAAAGAAAGAATGTGGAGCATAGTTTGTGCTGGCTAACTATTCTGAAGCATGGGGCCTGCTCTATGGTTAATATATCTATTTTCTTGTCAATGAAGAAAATGGTTTTTCCTCTCTCAGCAGCTATTTTTGCCAATAGTTTCTTGGCTAAGGGTAAGACATTATGTCCAATTCCTTTTCTTTATGCTGAGATTTTTGTCTGGTTTAAGCGTGTACAGGTCTTGTGTGTGGTGTCAATCTCTGTGAATTCATATGTATTTCTGTTGTGTCCAAAAAATGCTTTCTTGCAAAATCATCCCACACCTCTACCTCTCACCATCTTTCTGTGACCTCTTCCACATAGATCCTTGAGCTTGTGCAGAACAGTGTGTGAAAGGCACCTCATTCAGGACTGAACTCTGTAAAGTCTCTCACTCTGCATGGTGTCCAGTTGTGGATCTTTGTGTTAATTGTCATCTGCTATAAAAGAAGCTTCTCTGCTGAGGGTTGAATGATGCATTCATCTATTTTCATGGCAAAAGGTCATTAGAAGACTATTATTAATATGGTTGTTTAGTAGATTAATAGTAGTAGGCTTTCTCCTGGGTCACAGAATTTAGTCTTGGGATCTTAGTCCTCTGAACAGTATCAGGTATGAATTTCATCTTACAAAGTTGGCATTAAATTCCATAATAATAATTATGATAATTTGTTACTCCTGTAACATCCATACCAATATTCCACTAGTGGATATATCTTTTAGCCAGGATGCTACTGTAGCTTGTCTGGAAGCAGTTTCATGGCAATTTTATAGTAACAAAACAATAAAAATTATAAATCAAGGCATCTTAAGAATGCATTGTTGAAAATGTTATGCTGGGAGTTATAACAGGCAAAAGAATCTCAAGTAAGGGTGTAAGATATTATCTGATAACATTTTTACCACTTTTTAAAAAGAATACATTGTTGGAAATTTTATGCTGAGAATTATAACAGGTAAAAGAATCTCAACTAAGGGTGTCAGATATTATCTGATAATATTTCTACCACTTTCATTGGTGAAGAGGTAGGGTTTTATTAAGTTAATATATTCCAAAACTTTTTATTTATTCTAGAGTGCTGTTTGGTCTGACAATATAGAGGTGATCTAGCAATGACTTTTTATATAGCTTAAAAGAGCACAATATAAATTTTAATTACAATATGATCAACAATATTCCAAACTCTCCATGGTCTTTGAAGATTTTATCTTTTGGTCACAAACCAATGCAGATTGGTTTTTTGTTTGTTTGTTTATGAATTCTTTTTCAGGAAAGTTAGTGACGTTTCTCTAAGCTCAGTTTCCATTCATAAAGCCATCAGTCCTAGAGTTCTGATTTATGAAGTGGTTTCATTTTTCCCTATGCACTCAGAAAAAATTAGTCTTCATAACTTAAAACAGAAAAGTGGAAAGTTTGTCACATGGGCACATGGGCAAAGTGTAAAGGAACCAGACTGTTCATTGGTGAGAACACTCTGCTAGGACCATGTGCAATTCAGGACTGCTGAGTATAATGAACTGATAAAGATCTATGATAGCTTATAAAACCTAGGACACACACACACACACACACACACACACACACACACACACACAAATTAATTTGGACCTTAGGTGACGACTTGGTCAATAAAGTGCTGGTTGATTATACAGGGGAACCTAATTCAACCCTATGCCACTTTCAGAAATGGTGAGGACCTTAGAACTGGAAGAGGTGGGGATAGGAAGATTCCTCAAGACCTGTTCAGCCGGCCAGTCCAACTGAAATCGTGAAGACTGTGTTGGGTGGTATTGTCTCAAATGAAAACAAAATTGTAGGAATTGAAAATGTTGGATTATAATTGAAGAAAAAACCCAAAATGCTGGCTGGCCTTTACATATAGGCATGCACATATCACAAAACATAAACACATAAATACATGCATTTTTCTTTACATTTTTCTATCCTTTGAATTTTATGGTCTTATAAACATTCCTAAAATATAATTTTGAAATATACACATGCAGTGATAAGCAATAAAATATAAAAACAAAAGAGTTAAAATCAAACCTCTTCTGTTTAGCTTGGTCTTTTTTATGCATAATTATTACAATAATCAAATAAATAAAAACTTAGGGCATGAAGACTAGCTAAAGCAATTAGTATCTTCTTCAAGCTTCTGGGCCATTTAAGCAGACCATGTAATTGTAGACTATCTTCTATGAATTTTGCTCATGAGAAGAACAGAAAATTGCCATAAGTTTTCAGGAGACATGCTTCTTTGCCTTTATTTTAATGGGAAATAGTAAAATTCAAACCAGTATTTGTAAAACAGACACTTTTGAAGTTGTCTAGTGAAATCTAACACAAAGTAGAGGTAGCAGGAAGAGAAACGAAACACTCGGAATCACTGGCTTTTGAGAAGGCTCAGCAGTTCAGAAAAATAACTGGGAAGGCTGAATTTAAACACTGATTATGATCCTATTATGATTTTGTGAATATAAAATCATGATTCCCTGAATTCTAATTTATCTGATTTCTTTATTGAATATATACTAAAAACAAAGACCAAGCAGAAGAGAAGACATTTCATTTTATCTGATTTGTTTTCCTGTTTCTCTGCTTACTGATGAATGAATATTTTCCAAAATATTTCATGAGTTTTTAAAATGCCATAAAATTTAAGGGGCAGAAAAATGTCCAGAAAAAATGTAAACATATTATAAGTGAATATAAAATTCTGTAATTCTGAATACCTCCCAAGGTCAAGAAATTATAATAGGACATTTTAAAAGTAAATCCAATTGTTAACAACAACAAAACCCAAACCAATGCTGAATTATGACAAAACATACTTAGCTAATGTTTCTGAATACAAATTACATTAATGAAGGTGCTTTGAAACTTGATGGTGAGAAAAGAGGCAGACATGGATTTCATAATCATGAACTCGTAGCATCTAGTGTTGCCTATTCAAGGCCTACACAGCATACTGGCCTAGTTGTGAAAGATGATCTCTGGGCTTCATGCCATGCTGAGGAGCAATTCACCGTGGATAGCTGCTGGAGGAGTGAGAATCGTATGTTATTGAGGTTATGGCTACTGATAGGTGTCCCATTCCTCAGCGAATGTAAACATACACCCATGCACACATGGTCAGCACTCATGGGACTTTACTTGGTTTTCAAAAATGATGAATTTTGGAGGAATGTGTGTTGTGGAAACACGAGGGGAATGAGAAAGGGAATGCAGGAATGGGGAGTGGGTTGGGAGAGAAAGCAGGGGAGTCAGGAGGAGGGAAGAGAGGAGGATCAGTGGTTGGTATGTAAAATAAATAAAAATTTCTTAATAAAAAACATTCCATTCTGAAAAAAAGAAAGGGGCATAGAAGGTAGGATAGTTATGATTGCATTCCATTCATTATATTCAAGCATGTATGGAATTCTCAAATGAACAGGAAAGAACTATAAAGATATGGAACTTCTAAGGGGTTAACGGACAAACAGATTGGTGGGCTGAGTAACTGCCAGGAATAGGATTTGTACTAACATTTGTAGGCTGGTAGGATCCAGGAAGCTCCTGATATAGGGCATTAGAAGCAGTGTGGCTTCCTATAGTAAGGAAAGTTCAATATCATCTTCAGGATGCCACGATCCAGGAGGCTCTTAAAAATGGAGGCAGAAAGATAGTGTAACTAAGAGAAGAGAAGCTGCCCCCCTTACAAGAACACGCCAATTTCTGTGTTTGAATAAAACCCTGAAACTGCAGGAGAACCCACATGCAGATAGAATCTTCCACCCCAAGAACTTCCTCTGCCCATACAATCCACAGCCTGCTGTGACCAGGATGCTTGGCCAGTATTCCTCTGGAGGGAATGCTGCCCTTCCTTGTTCTGATTAAATGACAGTCTGCTCCAGGTGAAGGTTAGTTGATTTTTTCTTTATTTCTGATTTGCTTAGATTAGTCTCGAGCTAACAACTCAAAAGTCTTCAAAATATAAAGGGCTTTTGATGGATTTCAAATGCTATCAAATACACCATGGACATGTTGTTATTGTAATCTGTTAAAATACAATCTGCTGGTATAAACTATTTTAGTTGGAAAGACATATTGTTTACCTTGACAGTGATGATTTTTCTAAAACTAAGAAAAGAAGCCTCCATTTAGTAAGAAAATGTTATGAGCTACAATTTACAGCTTACTGTATAATATATAATTTTCAAAAAATTATAAAATAGTTAAGGATATATATATATATATATATATAGTCAAGTTCTCTTTTTATAAGGTTATGCTTATAGGTAAATTACTCCCAAAACTTAAAGTTTTATTCTGTACTATACAAGTGAAAATATGTATTTATTGAGAGTCTGTTCTTAGGACTCTCAAAGAATATCTAGATTGAATATTTGAAAATAATTCTTTAGGTTATTCAAAGTCAAGTCAGGTTAATGAAGTGAAAAGAACAAAAATAATACAGTTGCAAAAGAGCAGGGTATACAATCTCTGAGTCAGCTTGTAAAATTGCAAACCACTTAAAGCATTAGGGGGAAATAACACAGCCCATTCAAGGGCCAGGTGAAGCTTGTGTTCAGTGCGAAATAGACCCAGAGGTGATGACAGAAGGCAAATTCTATATGAGTTTGCAATGCAGGGCTACAACTTCAATGAATAAGCTCTTTTGTGATCTGCAGAAGTTGAAAGCTATTTAGGAGCAGGCATTTGATCATGCTGTTTATAGGAAGAATAATAAAACTACTTGAATCATTCACTATCACTACCAGTAAAGAAATCATTCATTGTGGTACAGTCTAATAAGTTCATCCTTACTATTGATAACATTAACAAACATTTAGGAAGGCAATATAAAATGTCTGTCAAATTTAATTAGTAGAGTTTATAATCATCTTTTAATTATAAGAAATATAAGTGCCACACAATAAAGAATAGTTTTACATAGAGAAAATGAAGAGGTCAGATCTTACATAAAAAGAAAAAAATACAAGTAATTTGAATGTGAAAAATTTTAACATTCTCCAAAAATGTAGAATACTTCAGTATAATTTAATCTATACTTCTAACCATTACTGTCCATGTGTGCATTTAAATTGATGTCTATGTATTTATATTCATGTATTTTATCACGTGTGTGTGTGTGTGTGTGTGTGTGTGTGTGTGTATTTGTGCATATTCACATGCATGTATATGGCATAGCATGCCTATGGAGGTCAGAGGACAACTTGTAAGAACAGGTTGTTTTCTTCCTCCTGTGTGTCCATGATATCACACTGAGATCATGAGACCCAGTGGCAAGTACCTTTAGCTGCTGATACACACACCTCATTATCCCCAGACACTATTGGTGTTCTTATATTTGCATAGTATTTACTTCATTTTTCTTTTAGATTATTCATATATATAACTCTATATATCCCTATACAATTCTTATTTTTGAGTCAGAAATTGAAAATTGAATTACTTATCATGTCCAAATCATCTAAAATGTGCTCATGGGGATTAGGGTTTTCCTTTACATTGAGGGTTCTGAGAAGCAATTTCTTTTTCTGTTTTATCATATATTTCACTTTTTTATATACAGTTCCAGTTCACAGTTCTGAAGGCTTGTATAAATTGAGATCAGCTGTAGAAATACCAGAAATTATCTATGTGGAATGACAAAGTATTGAACAGTATTGAACATTCTATATAAGTAACTATTTTTTTCATGATTCAATAAGCTTAAAACATTAAAACTTCAAAAAAGTATAAAATCAGAAGTGTCATTTATAAAAAGAGAAATGGGAAAAGTATCAAGCAGAATAAAGTATGAATATGTAAAAAGAGAAGTAGGTTCACATGGCACTGAGTCAGGAAAATTCTTTATCAGGATAAAAAAAAAATCACTCTAGAGTTATAACTTCCTGAACCCAGAAACAAGATCACACAGAAAGACAGAACATCTGGGGACAGGAGTTTGAAAATTATGTAGGGATTTAAGGGTTCCAGAGCAGTGTTTGTGTTAGTGTTGTAGCCATTTGGGATTTCGGTTTAGGATTTCTGGATGTTTATCAATGAGAGTTTCCTCAAGGTAAACAAAGGCTCACCTTCCCAGAAAGAAACATTGTTGTGGTAGCACCTGCCCTACCACCACCCGTTCACCATGTCCAAGGCCGGTGGTGCTGTGGATCAAAAAACAGAGACAAGAAACAGTGGGTCATTCACCTCAGCAGAATGCCAAATGCAGTTTATTGAAGGAAGGAGGGGGCCTTAAATACAGGCTTACAGCACAATGGGCAGAAGTTTGCTACCTACATTCTTGCATCTAAGCTGTTTACACCAAATGCAGGCTACAGGAACAAAGAACTAGGTGAGCATTCAGGAAGAAGGAAACCAGCAGGGAATTAGCATAGGTAGGACATCTGGTCAAGATCAGCAAGTAAGGCAACAGTTACCCAAAATGGGGGGACCAGGGCCCTACAAAACATGGTATTGTAGCCATCACACATGGGAAATACCACCTTTCTTAGCATTTTATAATCTTCCTTAGTTTTAACCTATATAATCTTTCATTTTAAAAATGAGACCAAAATTCAAGTTCATCAGTTGAGTAAAATTGACAATTCACAACGTTAAAATATGCTTTCCATAAATCACAACTTTAGGCACCATTTTATTACAAATTAGTAAGTATACCACCTTTTTGATTTGATAGTATAAAGCCAAGTAAAAGAAATGTGTCTCTAAAATTTACTCTGTTGTTATTTTTCAGTTAAGGATAGAAATGATTTCACAGACAGGGTTTCTCTGTGTAGCTTTGTGCCTTTCCTGGAACTTGCTTTGGAGACCAGGCTGGCCTCAAACTCACAGAGATCCACCTACCTCTGCCTCCTGAGTGCTGGGATTAAAGACATGTGCCACCCCTGCCTGGCTCTTTTCTCAAGAGTAATTTTAGAAAGATCCAGAAGTTTTGTTCTTTTTTAAAAAATAAATTTATTTATTTATTTTACATCCCAGCCTCAGTTTCCCCTTTCTCCTCTCATCCCAGTCACTCCCCACAACCCCCACCCCTGTTCCCACCCACAATCCACTCCTCCTACATGTTTGTTTAGGAAAAATCAAGTATCCCACGAAAATCAACAAAATATGGCATATCAACTTGCAGTAAAACTAAGTATATCCCTGTGTATTAAAGCTGGGCAAGGCGACTCAGTATGAGGAACAGGGTCCCAAAGGCGAGTAAAAGAGTTGGAGACAGCCCTTGAGACCACTATGAGGAGTCCCAGAAGAGGACCAAGCTAAGCAACTGTAACATATATGCAGAGGTTATAGGTCTGTCCCATTCAGGATCCCTGGCTGTCCTTTCAGTCACTGTGAGACCCATGAGCTTTGGGTTTGGGGATTTAGCTCAGTGGCAGAGCACTTGCCTAGCAAGCACAAGGCCCTGAAAGAAAAAGAAAAGGAGACCCATGAGCCAAGGTTAGTTGATTCTGTGAGTTCTCTTGTGGTGTCCTGAACCGCTCTGGCTCTTACAGTCCCTTCTTTCCCTCTTCTGCGAACTCCCCAAACTCCACCTAATGCTTGGCTGTGTGCCTGAATATGTTTCCATCAGTTGAAGGCTGAAGGCTCTCTGATGACAACTGAGCTAGGAGGCACCCATATGATCCCAGGAGAAGGCCAGTTCAGGCTATGTATCCACTTTTGCTAGGAGTATGAGCTGCGAGCATCCTTGTAGATTACTGGGAAATTACCTGGTGCCAGGTTCTGACCAGACCTTGAAATGCCTTGCCTTCATTTCCAGTAGTCTCTTTCAGTATACCTCTTCCCCACCATGCCACCCCCAAACCTAATCGCTCATGTTCCCATCCCACTGTTCCTAACCTACTCAGAAAATCTCTTTTATTTTCCTTCCCCAAGGAGATTTGAGCACCCCTCTATGAACCCTCCTTATTACCTAGTCTCTCTGGTCTACATTGTAGCATAATTATACATTCTTTTAAAGAATATACACCTTTGAGTGAGTACATACAATGTTTGTCTTTCTTGGTCTGGGTTACCTCACTCAGGATGATTTTTTCTGTTTCCATTTGCGTTCAAATTTTCTTGTGTCCTTGTTTTAAATAGCATGTTAATACTTTGTTGTGTAGATATGCCACATTTTCTTTATTCTTTCCTTGGTTGAGGGACATCTAGGTGGTTTTCAGGTTCTGGATATTGAAAAAAAAAATCTCCTATGAACATAGTTGAGCAAGCGTCCTTGAGGTAAAATTGAGCATCCTTTGGGTACATGCCTAAGCACAGAAAAGCTGGGTCTTATGGTAGGTTGAATCCCCATTTTCTGAGAAACCAACATACTGACTTCCAAAGTGGCTGTACAAGTTTGCACTCCCACCAGCAATGGAGGATGGTTCCCCTTGTTGCACATTCTCTCCAGCATGAGGTGTCACTTACTTTTTGATCTTAGTCATGCTGACAGGTGTAAGATAGAATCTCAGAGTCATTTTGATTTGTATTTTCCTTATGGTAAAAGTTGTTGAACATTTCCTAAAATATTTCTTGGTCATTTGAAATTCTTCTGTTAAGAATTCTCTGTTTAGGGGTTGGGGACTTAGCTCAGTGGTAGAGCACTTGCCTAGCAAGCACAAGGCCCTGGGTTCGATCCTCAGCTCCAGAAAAAAAAATTCTCTGTTTAGATCTGCACACTATTTTTAATTGAAATATTTGGTTCATTAATATCTATTTTTTTGAGTTCTTTATATATTTTGGAAGTAAGCCCTCTGTCAAGATATAGAGTTGGTGAAAATCTTATCCCATTCTGTAGGATGCCATTTTGTCTTATTGATGGTGTCCTTTACCTTACAGAAACATCTCAATCTCATGAAGTTCCATTTATTAATTGTCAATCTTAGTGTCTGTGCAATTGGTGTTCTGCTCAGGAAGCTGTCTCCTGTGTCAATACATTCAAGATTATTTCTTACTTTCTCTTCCATCAGGTTCAGTGAATCTGCATCTATGTTGAGGTATTTGATTCACTTGGATTTGAGTTTTGTGCAGAGTTATAGATATAGACTTATTTTCACTCTCCTGCATTTGACTTCTTTGTAGAAAATCATGTGTCCATAGATGTGTGGTTTTACAACTGGGTATTTGATTTGATTCTATTGATCTTCATTTCTGGTTTTATTCCAATACCACATTGTTATTAGTATAGATCTGTATTAGAGCTTAAAATTGGGGATGGTGATACCTCTAAAAATTCTTTTATTGTAGAGGACTATTTCAGCCATCCTTCTAGGATTGGTTTCAAAGAATTTTGTTGGAATTTTAATGGGTATTTCATTGAATCTGTAGACTGCTTTTGGTAAGATTGCCATTTTTACTATGTTATACCTACTGATCCATGAGCATGGGAGATCTTTCCAGCTTCTGATATCTTCTCCTAATTCTTTCTTCAAAGACTTGAAATTTTTTTTTTCCATATAGATCTTTCAGTTTCTTGGATATAGTTACACAAAGGTATTTCATATTATTTGAAACTATTGCAAAGAGTATTGATTCTTTGATTTCTTCTAAGCCATTTATCATTTGTGTATAGGAGGACTACTGATTTTTTTTTTTTTTTTGAGTTAATCTTGTATACAGCCACTTAAACTTGCTTATCAGCTTTAGAAGTTCCCTGGTAAAGTTTTTGGGGTCACTTATGCATACTCTGATATCATCTCCAAATAATGATATTTTGATTTCTTCCTTTCTACTTTGTATCCTCTTGGTTTCTTTTATTTGTCATATTGCTCTAGCAAGAAATTCAAGTACTATGTTGAATAGGTATGGGGAAAGTTCACAACTTTTCTTGTCCTTGATTGTAGTGGAATTACTTTGATTTTCTCTCCATTTAATTGGATGTTGGCAATTGACTTGTTGTATACTTCTTTATGGTGTTTAGGTATGCCCCTTGTATCCTTGCTGTCTCCAAGACTTTTATCATGAAGGGGTGGTGGATTTTGTCAAAGGCTTTTTCAGCATCTAATGAGATTATCATGTCTTTTTTTCTATTTCAGTTTGTTTATATGGTAGATTACATTATCAAAAATATTTATACATATATATTATTATATAGAGTCCTAATAAATAATTGACAGAAGATTACTTTTATATGGTAGGTAGAAACCATGAAAACTATGTAAACATATCTGCACTTGCCCTTTTTTACCTGTGAAACCAGATACTGTAATTTGATGGAAATATCTGAGTTGTTTAAAGGGTAACATTTAGAAAATAACTGCTGTTGTAAAAAACTCATTGGTAAAAATTATGTTGACAAAAGAAAAGAATAAACACATGAATTTAAAAACTAATTTTTTTTTTCTTTTTTTTGGAGCTGAGGATTGAACCCAGGGCCTTGTGCTTGCTAGGCAAGCACTCTACTACTAAGATAAATCATCAACCCCTAAAAAATAACTTTTATTCACATTTTAAATCCCTATTCTTAAAATCTTATCTCAGTTAGAACTCAATTAGACGCATGTATGGAGATTGATTAAATATTTTACTGTAGCATTGTACTACATGTTTTTCTTGCCATGACAGAGCATTGTTTATTTAAACAAAGTCAAAATAACTAAAAATTATTTGTTCTAAATATTACCATGAAATTAAGTTATTAAATTTTTAATTTTGTAAATCATTTGGTAGTGAAGCTGGCTTGTGTCTGCATTTAAACACTAATAAAGGATATTTATGTTTTCTTACTTTATTAGGTAAATATTGTACCTAATTAAGAACATTTATCTATGAGCTAGATGTTATGGTGCATACCATTAGTCCCAGCACACAGGAGGCAGAAGTAGACAGATCTCTGCATTCAAGGCCAGCCTAGTCTACAGAGCAGGTGCCAGGAGAGTCAGGGACACACAAAGAAACTCTGTATCAAAAACCAAAAAGCAAAAACCAAACAAATAAGGAACATTTATAGAACATTGAAGGTACATTTTCTCCTGCAAGACACTGTCATTTATTTTTACACATGTAGAGACAATTCTGTATTCTGAGGATGGTATCATTTAATGTCATTGAAATGTATTTGGTCAAATATCTCAAAATAGTTCAAATGCTTTCTCTCTTTGTAACACTGTGAATTATATAATATGAAAAATAACAACATATTGTGCCATTAGAGATGGCCATATTTCATTTTAGGTGGACATACAGGGCAATTTTGTTCCATTTGAATACATTAATATTAAAAGAAAACATACAACTAAAATTAACTTGACACTAATAGATAACGAATGTGAGGAACATGAATAAGTAGAGTTTTATCATTGTCTACACTCTGCCAGTCTTTATGCTCAGGATAATTGGCCACACATGCCTACTTTTCCTCTAGTTTTGTGGATGGGCTATATTGTGCTTCTTGATGTACCTTGTTTTGGGTGAAGATAGTTCTATAACTCATACAAAGGTACAGAAATACTGTCAGTGGCTCGGAGATTTGTTTTGATGAGAACTGTTGTTCCTGAATGAGGTCTGTATTGCATTTCTTTTTGAAAAAAAAAAAAGTATGTATTATTTCATGTGCACAGATGCAGATGTGCCTGCATGAGTTTATTTGTATCATCTTGTAAAGATACCATGTTTCAGATCCCCGGAATTGGAGTTACAGTAAATTGTGAGACACTATACAGGTCTTGAATTCAAACATTGTCCTTGGAAAGAGCACTACATGCTTTTAGTTCCTGAGTCATCTCTCCAGATCAAACTCTCTTTTTCTTTGAAAATAATTTTTTCATGGGAAATTTTATATGAGTACAAATTCAGACTCTACAGTACAATTAGCTTTCTCTGTCTCATCTAAAACATTTATAAGGAGTGAAAATTCAAAATGTTTTATGCAAATACTTGTCTCAATGATTATATATGGAAGATTTGTTGTACAAGGATCAAGGCAAACAAGCATGAAATAAACACTTATTTAGCTGGTTGAAAATTTCTGGCTCTTGAATTTCTGAGTCCCCTCTCACATAGTCATGGTAAGGTCATTTGTTACATGAGCAACATTAATTTTAAAACTCTCATTACATCATCCTCTGTTGTTTCTTAAATTAAATGTTGCTCTGATTAATAAAGAAATAGATAAACATCTGTGGTGGTAAAGGTATACATGAATTGGTTTTGCATCTCTGGTCCCCTCAATCTCTGCCACATTGCTCTCAACTAAATATGCCAAGTATTGGACTTAAAACTATGTACAGATGAAATAGATTAGTAATAACCCTGAAGCCTTCTTCATTTTTCTCTCTATTTTACATGCTATAACGGGACAGCTTATTGATGACAGTACCTCATCAGTTTTACAGGAAACATCAAAAGAATACTGTACTGTGTCTCACTTTGCTGTTTCCTTACAATAGCAATAGCACTGTTCCTTGAATAACATTTGATTCTAAATAAGAGCATCATGAGACATATAAGAACTTCCACCTAGCAACTGAAAATGATAACTAAGCAAGTTAACAAAAAAATTTGGGGGGGGGGTGCTCAAAACACACTTTTAAATGTTTTTCTCGTTTTATTCATTCTTTGAGAATTTCATACAATATATTTTGATTATAATCATCCCTACCCCAGTTTATTCTAGATCTATCTCCCTTTTCCTACCCTCTATGTTTCTTGTTTCTGAATTTTCAAACCTAACATATACATTGTTAGCTGCCTATTTACTCTTAGACGTGTGACTTTCTGCTCAAAAATGGTCTATCCACTAGTGATCATTCCCCATTAGAACTGACTGTAACTTTCTCAGGGGCTATCAATTGCTAGTAGATCCTTTGGAATGGGACTTCATTCGTACTTTTGGTAATACTTTCCAAGATGGGATTGTTCTGGTGTGAGCTTGTGCAGGCCTGATGAATGGCATTTAAACCACTATTGAGTTCATAACTCTAATTACGTTGCTTGTTCTGGTGTGAGCTTGCCCAGGACTTATGAATGGCATCATAATCACAATTGAGTTCATAAGTCTAATTACCTTGGTGCTTCTGGAAAATCATTTCCTTGTAGTCATATAGCAATTCTGTCTCCCACAATCTTTCCACTACTTCTTCTGCAATGATCCTTGAGATTTGGAAAGAGGGGATGATGTATTATATATAGATGCTGCATTTAGGGCTGAGTTATCTATAGTCTATTATTCTTTAAATGTTGACTAGTTGTGGATATCCGTGTTAGTAAAGTGTAGTAAAATATACTTCTCTGATATTGGTTATCTTATGTACTAATCCATGGATGTAACAATACAACATTAGAAGTTGGTTTACTAAGTGACAATTTAACAGGGTATCAGAAGTAGGTTCTCTCCTAGGGCCTATGAATCATCTTGCTCCAGAATTTTAGGCCTGATAATGGTGTCAGATATATTTTTCAACTCATTGAAATTCACTTACATCAAATAAAAATGTGGCTGGTTGTTACAATTACCTCTTATATCAGAATAGTTTAATATCTTTTATTGTTTTAATAAATGTTTAGGCATTTAATTAATCCATAGTCTTTTTGATCACTTTCAAACATTTACATATAACTGATTTGTTAGATATTAAGCCACTATACTATGAACAAAATGCTGTTTACTTTTGTAATTCAAACAGTCTCAGTCACTTCCCCATTCTGATCACCAAAGTCTAGAATTTCTATTGTTATTCTAAAATTTCTGGGAATTTCCCCAGCACTAGGCTTCTCCCTGACCCCATAATGTTTTCTTCTATCATGAACCAGTTTCATGCTGAATAGAATATTCTTTGAGCTCTTTTTAGTATATAAGCCATTGTTTCTTTGTGCTACTGGTTTATGATTGTATAAATCTTGTTACATGAGAGGCAACAAGAGTGTTACTCAAACAACTGTTTCCTTATCCTTATGCTTAGTGTGAAATCTGATAGTTTTGTGAAAAAAATGTTCACTTTGTTTTCCTCACATATATGTTACCTCATGGATTTTTGAAATTATCTTTAAAAAGTCAATGCTTGGGCTGGAGAGATGGCTCAGAGGTTAAGAGCACTGACTGCTGGCTCTTTAAGAGGTCCTGAGTTCAATTCCCAGCAACCACATGGTGGCTCACAACCATCTGTAATGAGATCTGGCGCCCTCTTCTGTATACATAATAAATAAATAAATCTTTAAAAAAAAAAAGTCAAAAAGTCTGTATTAGCTTAAAAACACTATTTTATGTGTGTACATCCCATACTGTCTGTACAGGTGTGATTTCTATGGCATTATGGTAAACCAAAATTGTACTTTAAAAGCAAAATGAGAGCTACTTTAGGTATTTTAGATGATACACTGTCTGCCAGGACAACTGATCTGTAGAATCAGCCATGCTAACATAATAATATAAATATAAGGTAACACTGTGATTATATCCAAATATATTTTATTAACAAAAATCACAGGTGTTATCTAATAATCCTCATTTATCATCTCTTAATATAGCAATTGAAATATGACAGGTTTAGCATTAAATTGAACAATAATATTGTACCCCTACAATTAGATACTGTACTGGTCCTTAGACATGAGTATCTGCTGATTATAAATGAGAAGAAACTCTTTTAAATATAACTTGTAGTCTTCTGACTCTCTACACAGGTTGCAACTGGTACATTATTCATAGCATTTAAGGGATTTTTTCCCTGAATATGCTCTCTGGGAATGTCAGAAAATGCTGCCTTTGTGTTTATCCTTGTTACCATGGCACCTAATTGTCACATCAATTTGAAATTTTACCACTCTGCCCTCCTCTTGCATGTCATTCTATATTATACCAGGTGTTTTGAATAATCATGATGCAAATCTATGCCAGGAAACACAGTATCACATTTTCCTCAGCAATGGGATTATCCTTGTGCTTCTGTGGTATATGATAAAACTAAACCATAATTACAATTTCAGAGTTTGTAGAATAAAACTTTTCTGGTAATAGTTACTGCATTATTCGGGATCATAGTAAATATCAAACAGTGCCATCAAACTATAAAAATAGTATGATATAGAAACTATTAGCAAAGATGTGACTTGTGTGTAGATACAACATGATTATTGTAAAATATCTTACATCTTCTAAAATACATAGATTTGTTGTTTCCACTAAATTCTACTTTAACCTGTCTTTTAGGATGGCCAATAGGGTGGGTGCTAGAGAATTGACACTGTAAGACAGATTGCTAAGTGGTCTTATTAATAAAAAACGCAGAACCAGATATTAGGGTAAAAACTGAGAGACCAGAAAAGCAGAAAGAAGCCAGCCATGTTCTTACCACTTGGAAATCCTCAGCCAAAGAGGATTTCCTGTATGTCCATGTCTATATGCCTTTCTGTTTTACAACTTATTTCCTCTCTCCACCCAGTTGCATCACTTCCTGTCTGTCTGTACAGACCTCCAGACCTTTATGGTTAGTGCTGAGATTAAAGGCATATTAAAGGCAATGCCTAGTGTGGCCTAGAACTCACAGAGATATGGATGGGTCTCTGCCTCCTGAATGCTAGGATAAAAGGTATGTGCTACCATTGCCTGACTTCTATGTTTAATATAATTGCTGGCTTTTTCCTCTAATCCTCAGATAAGCTTTATTAGGGTGCACAATATATTGGGGGATACATGACACATGACACAGTGGTTAAGAGCACTAGCTGCTCTTGCAGAGGACCCAAATGCGATTCCCAGCACCCATAATATGTCTCATGGCTATCTGTACTTCTCTTCCCAGGGGATACAATAACCCTCTGGCTTCTGCCAATACAGGGCCCACACAATGCAGATAAACATCCTGGCAACACATTCATACACTTGCAATAAAATAAAATGATACAATAAAATAATGGAAAATTGCAATTTTCAGTTAAATATTAGTTTCTCACATACTAGAAGACTGATATATATATATATATATATATATATATATATATATATATATATATATATATATATATATATATCCTCCCTTTTAAATTTTTTAAAAAATGAGATTGGATATTTTCCATGTGCCATGTTCTGTGTCGTGCTGGTCACCAATGTAACCATTCAAGGCTATATTTTCACTTCTTTTTCTTTTTGTCTCTATTTTATTTTTAAAATTTTTATTTTATCATTTACTTAATTTCACCTATCAGCCATGGATTCTCCCGTCCTCCCTCCTCCCACCTCCCAGCCCTCCCCCCCAAATCCACCCTCCATTCCCACCTCCTCCAAGGCAAGGCCTCCCCTGGGGAGTCAGTCCAGCCTGGCAGACTCAGTCAAGCTAGGTCCAGTTGCCTCCTCTACACCAAGACTTAGCAAAATATCTCAGCATAGGCCCCAGGCTCCAAAAAGCCAGCCCATGCACCAAGGACAGGTCCTGGCTTCACTGCCTGGGGGCCTCCAAACAGTTCAAGCTAATCAACTATCTCACTAATCCAGAGGGCCTGGTCCAGTTCCATGGGGGCTCCTCAGCTATTGGTTCACAGTTCATGCATATATACTAGTTCGGCTATTTGTCCCTGTGCTTTTCTCAATATCTCTTGCTCATACAACCCCTCTTCTCTCTTGCTGAAAGGACTCCCAGACCTCCACCTGGGATTTGGCCTTGAATCTCTGCATCTGCTTCCATCAGACACTGGGTGAGAGTTCTATCATGATATTCAAGGTATTCGGCCATCCCTTTACCAGAGCAGGTCAGCTCAGGTACTCTCTTGACCATTACCAGTAGTCTACTGTGGAGGTATCTTGGTGGATTTCTATGGACCTTTCTAGTACTCTGCTTCTTCCTATTCCCCTAAGGTATTCAATCATCATGGTATCTCCCTCTCCAAAGCAAAGGATAACCAGACTGCAACTCACAACTCCAGGGAGACTACCTAGTAAAGAGAACCCTAAGAAAGACAAAAGGATCACCCAACAACAGAAAAAAATGGATAAGATCTATATGAACAAACTGGGGCTGGGTGGAGGGATTAATGGAGGGCAAGGGTTGGGGGAAAGAGAGCTTAGGGGAGCTCACAAAAAACACATATATAAACCACACACAGACACAGACACACAGACACACACACACACACTTTGTAAGTAACCCAGTGAGTCTCACTACTAGGGTCAGGATAGACTTTTGCCATTTATGAATGGCATTCCACTGAAGTGAAACAGCTTCTTCTTCAACAAGATATACTATGCAATCACACATAATCAAGTGTTTTTCTCTTCAGATGGGCTTCAGAAACTAAATAAAACAGTCATATAAACTTTGTTCAGTGGCCATAAACATGTTCTTGACAAGAGATTTTTCTTAGTTTCAATGCATTCTAATTTAAAGGCATAAAAGGGTTTAATTTTAGATAATAGATATTGAAGTAAAAATAAAATGAAACACTGGACTTGAACTCTTGTTTAATACAGAAAGGGCCTTAGAGTTAAAATAGATTTTTTTTTAAAGTTGGCTTATAAGAACTTCCATCATTTAAAATGCTGCATATGTAAAACAATATCTTCCACATTTTTCCTGGGTAGATATGTTTGACAACTGAACAGTTTTAATTATCAGTCTCTTGCAAGCTTACATAAGGGTCCAAAGTGATGAGAATTCCAAAAACTCACCTCATATGTCCTTAAGTTTACGAAAATCTCAGAAGGTCTTAATTTTTGAGTCTCAATGTAAAAGAATAGACATCTAAGAAGAGCAAGCCAATGATTGCTTTAAAACAAAATTAGTCATTTTTAAACATCTTCTCCTCCAAAGTAACACAAATGACTGTGACACTTTCATGGTAGGATGATAAGTGATAACAATATGGGTTTAGCTAGGGCACTGGAGAATAAATAACAGCGTTCTGCAGAGATTCCTGAAGATAGTTCTAGCAGATTTGAAAGAACAAGTAGAAATTATTTGTACAACGACAGAAATAATTCCAGACAAAGCTCTGTGACATTGAAAAGACCACAGTGTCTTTACAAAGGCAACCTTCTCTGTATTTATATTAGATACGCAGAGAGGCAGAAACTCCAAGTGCCAAAGGGAAATTATTCGGCTTCTCCACTATTTCCCTTATTTCCCTTAACTGATGAATATCTAGTTCTTCATTAAATCTAGATGAAGCCATTAAAATAAGGCAAGGTGGTTTGAATGAGAACAGCTCCCCATAGGCTCGTATGATTGCATACTTGATCCCCAGTTTGAGAAACTGTATAGAAATGACTAGGAGGTTTATTCTAGTTAAGTAAGGTGTGTTGCTGCAGGTGGATTCTGAGGTTTCAAAAGCCTATACTGTCATAGTTGTTCTCTCTCTTTCTCTGTTTCGTACCTGTAGATCAAATGGAAGCTCTCAGCTACTACTCCAGCCCCATGCCTGCATGCCTGCTTTCATTTTCTCCACCATCTAACTCTCTGGAACCATGAGCCCCCAAATTAAATGTGTTTTTTCTTCAATAGTCATTAAAGTGGGCAAATTTTCCCTGTTTCTGCTGCCTGGTATGAATGTTTCTGGTGTGTGTGTGTGTGTGTGTGTGTGTGTGTGTGTGTGTGTGTGTGTGTGTGCGCGCGCGCGCGCGCGCGCGCGCCATGCTGGTAGTAACAACAGCAACAACAGTAGGAATAGTAATAAGCTACATTAAGTATGGTTATTTTTAAGAATTTGTCACCAGTATTGAATAGTTTTCTTTTTTATGCTATGTAGACACAAGCTAAAGTTATCTTAAAGGAGAAACCTTCAATTGAGAAAGTGTCAGCTTAAGATCCCATTTTATGGCTTTTTTGTAATTAGTGACTAAAAGGGGAGAGCCAGGGCAATGGTGCCTGGCGCCATCACTGGGATGGTGGTCCTGGGTTCTACAAGAAAACAGGTGATGAAGGAGTAGGGGGCAAGCCAGTAAGCAGCACTACTCCATGGCCTCTGCATCAGCTCTTGACTCCAGGGTCCTGCTCTGACTTCCTTCCATGATGAACAGTGATGTGAAAGTATAAGCTAAATAAACTCATTCCTCCACAACGTGCTTTTCTTTAGTCATTGTTATGGATCCCAGGGATAAAAACCCAAATTAAGACATCCCCTACAGGAAAACATAATATTGACCGGGTCCTAATGGGTACTATAAAGAACTAGTGATAAAAGCATCTGCTTCATAAGCGTCAAATACATCTTATAGATTTTGGAATCTATGCTCAGAACTTTTGAACAACAGTAAGTACTTCATAGATGGGGAAAGTCAGTCAATTAAATGGGGAATAATGGGATGGGGCAGAATAGTGGAAGTTTAGTGCTTAAAGGTTTAGATTTGTGACAGTGAATCAAGGTAGTCATGAATATCTCTACAGCTCTTCCTCATACACAAGAGGACTCTTGAACTGGTAGATGGTAATTTTTTGCATACAAATATATCTACATAAAGATAGACATGTAATATGCTTGCTTCTAAAGCCGAGGCTGCAATGTATGCATGTAAATTTTGAAATAATTTTCCCGATCCTTTGGTAGCTCTCTCCTGGGGTTATAACAACCAGGAAGAAATCAAGAAGTGTCCTTTTATGAGATAATTCTCAAAAATTTTATAGCCCTTTGAGACTGGGTCATAGAGTCTGAGAAAATATTAAATGTAAAAAGATTCCTGTGACAGCACAGATTAATGCAATAATAAACTTTTAAGCTAATGACTCACAGAGTACAATTTAATAATTTAGTAAATGACTCAATTCTTATTCTTGTATAGCTTTCCAGATATAAATTTCAATTCATTGTATTCTGGCAAACTAAAAGTAAAGTGTGCATTCAGCTCAAGAATAATTTCATGTTATAACATTTTTTTGCAATAAACCAACTACTTGTCTTTTTTCAATGCCATTTATTTCAGTTGAATAAATACAGTACCTGTCTTCCCTACTTTGAGTAACAAAGACAGAATATGCCTTTATAATTCTTCCATTTATCAACAGGACAAATGTTCTTATGATCAACAAAAGAAGATAAAATTAATTTTTGAATTATCAGGTATACCCTATATATTCTTCAGAGAAAGGGAGTAGAAAATAATTCATTATACAATTTGTTATTATTAGTAGTATTATAGATAATCTTACATTGTGTAGTCCTGATTGCTGACTAGCCTAGGAATTATTATATAGATCAGGCTGTACTGAAATTCAAAGAGATCTTCACACCTTTGCCTCTAGAGTGCTGGTATTAAGGATGAATACCACCATAGCTAGATGTGTTAACACATGCTTTTAATCCTGGCACTCCATTCAGGATTTCAGTACCTCTACAGAAAGAGTTCCAGTACAGCCAAGGCTATACATACAAATCTTGTGATAATACCACACCAGGTTATTTGATGTTTATTTTTATATAAATACTATATGTGCTTATTTATTTTTCTTGTTTAGAGTTCTTTTTGAAGATTAAAATTTGAGAACTCAAATATACTCCATTGTACCAAAAAAATCCCATTTAGAAATTTTAAAGTATAACACCATACATTCATAAAATGAAATATCATTCAAGTACTTAAATTATTATGTGCTACCATATTTAATGGCAAAAAGTTCACAGTTTAATATGCATAAATATTTATATAAAGGTATAAGAAAAACCAAATTCATGATATTTAATACATACACATTCAAAATTTAAATAGTTTTTCATTTGAAAGACAAATTCTAAACTTTCTGTTTTCAAACTTATATACTGGTAGTTTCTATATACTGCACATGATTATATAAACTAAAAGAACAAATAAAATGTAACAACCCTTTGGATCTTTAAGGAAATACACCAAAACGTAACTCAGTAAAGATCAACCTACATTTCTTCTTTCTTACAAATCTTTCTTTTCAAAGTCCCAATTTTTCTTCCTACTTACTGAGCAATATGGTTTTAATTTTAATATTTTTATTCTTTGAAAAGTTCATACATGTCCTGTATCTTAGTCATGGCCAAACTTCTTCCTCTCAACACCATCTATCTTCTAAGACATCTCCCTCAAACCTCCATGTATTCCAATATTTATTCCTTTGATAATCTTATTAGTATGGTTAGTTCTGCCTATATGTGAAAAGTGCTTGAGCCATCCAATATAGTATGGCCAATTTCCCATTTGCCAAAAAATAGTGATGTTCTAACCTCCAATAGCCATCAAGAAGTAGTTAAAGGAAATGTTCTCAGATATGGTCCATTTTCCACTAATATTCTCAATAGATACATATTCTATTCTTCCAAGAGAAATTATGAAAACTTCTGTAGAGATATAACAAATTTAACTCTTTTCAATTTCAACATAGTCTGGTTGATTTATTAGCCATTCACAAGTATTCTCATAAAAAGCCAAAATTGTTCCAGTAAAGTATTCTTATAAACAGCCAAAACTGTTCCAGTAAAGATAACTTGTAAAAAGTCTTGTGTTTGCATTGAGATAACTGGCTTTTTATTCTTAGAATGTCAAAGGCACATTTGTTTGTGTTTGTTTCAGGGACTTCTTCCTTCCTTTTATTTATTCCTTTTTTTTTTTTTTTTTTTTTACTTTGCTCTGCTTTGTTTAAGAGGGTTATGACATTGATGCTGTGTCAGAAATAGTTTCCAATACAGCCTCTTTTGTTTGAAAATGTTGCTTTGGTTCTCTGCTGTGACATACATTCATAAGCTTTATGTCTATGTTTTTGTATAATCAAGATACTTAAAATACAATAGCACAAAGCAAAAGTGCATTCTTGACTGTCATACACATTTGTATAGATTTCTAGGGAAAGCTGAGTGCTACTTGGTTGAGTTTCTAAGCAGTCATTACCAGTTAAAAAGGATTGCAGTGATGGGAAGATGGATATGGAAAAGTAAAGATTCTCACTCACTTCTAGAGATTTGAGGCTGCCATTCAAATACTGCTTAGCTAAACTTGTCAATATGGAAGTCAGCAAGTCATTTTAGATAAATGTGAAGAGAATATATTTCATGTTTACTAAACTGGAAATACAAAGGGATAAACAACAACAACAACAACAACAACAACAACAACAAAACCTCAGGAGGAATTATAGCAAGTAGAGTTAGGAGTTCTCTGTTACCTTGACAACAGATCCACCATCTTATACTAGAAACACTGTCATGAATAAAAATGCAGGTGAATTAAGTAAATAGCAAATGAGAGCCTTGGTTTGCTGGTTTGTTCTTCTGTGGCAAATGATCATGGGGAAGTGTGGGATGATTTTCTGCTAACAGTCATATATTAAATATAAAATGAATATAGGAAGGGAGGAATTTGATCCTTAATAAAATGATCTTTAAGCTTCTTAGCCACTTAGGTGTCCTATCACGTCTTCATTCTGGGTCCGTTCTAAGAAGTAAATAATTTCCACGTTTGCTTGGATATTTTAAGAAGTACCCCTGATTATAAAAGAAACACAGAATGTAAGGACTCAAAAGGGGGGAAAAGAATGTTATCTCTTTAATATCCATGGTGAGTTTCCATACATTGTAGAGAAGTAGTTGTTTACCTTGCTTTCCTCTCATCGTTATGTTGAATGGTTGTGCTCCCAGAATAATTTTTTGGAGCAAGGAAGTCAATAATTTCACTCAGAAATCAGCAGGAAGTATGAGTAGAAATGTGGTTAAAAAAAAATCGATGGTACTGGAATCGAGTGCAGAACATAATCAATGAGGAAAGGAAACTTAAGCCACAAAGATTCTGGTCATGGAATTTTGATGTTTTATTCAGGAATGTGAAAAATTAGATACATGTGAAAGAGGGAACATCAGGAAACCACCAGTAAACTGATGTGAAAATGTAAATATCAGCATCTCTGAGGAACTGCTGGAATCCTGCTTCCTAGGCTTGTGCCCTGCCTCCCTGAGAGAGGAGAACTTTAAAAAGACAATAGAGGCAATAATCCAGCACCTTTAGGAGGGGCTCTGCCTTTTTCAAAAATAGGGTCAGATGAAAGAAAGTTGTCGCCAAAATGTGACTCTTCAAGAAGAAAACAGATGAATGCCACATATATAGATACAGAACAGGTGAAAGAGATGTTGAGAAAAAGTCTGCTTCCATTTGCGGTCCCTGGAGAATGTGAAAAGAAGCATGTTTTACTATGAGCATATGCTTATAAAATTTCTGAGATAAATATTTCATTTAGGTACAAGAGTTTTGGCCTTAGAGATGGATTTTTTAATAGCACTATAAATATTTTTTTAAATTTATCTTGAGACATTTATAAGTTTTCTTATGTAACATGTGATATCTGTCTGTACTTTCCAATGGGAATTTTCTTTAGAATTTTATCTTGAAATGGATTTTTTTTATTGGTTCTAGCCTTAATGGAATTCTTGTACAATATTGGTATAAGATGGATGATGATATGAAATGCTGTGTGTTATTTCTGCTTTTCATAAAGGTGCTTAATTCCTGTTTAAAATTGAAACAAACTGTCAAAAGGCTAAATAAATAGACATTTTTTTTGAGTATGTTTCCACTGTTGATATAGTAGAAAAAAATAAGAATTAATTTGTTATCCTTAATTATATAGAAAACCAGATTATATTTCTTTCCTCTTTAAAAACATCATACAGAAGTGTAATATTCAAGTGTATGTATATGTATACCTGGCTACACCCATAGTATTATGTCATTTTTTTTTTTTTGCTCACTTAAGAAACAAACTGGGGGATTCAGCAGAATCCAAAGAACTCCTTTTCCATTGATGAAACGGAAAACTATATTTAAGCATTTATATTAAACTAAATACTACACCAGATAGAAATGTCACTACATTGGAAAGGTATCAAAGTTGCAATTAGATGTATTATTGTTTGGGGACTCAGAGTTGGTAAAAGAGCCACTGTGTGTAGAGATCATAAACAAACCTGTTGAGTCAGATGTTGAACCCCTTGTTTTCAACAGGACAAGGACAAGGGCAAGACAAAACTAAGGTGAAAGAAATAACCAAAAGATGAAATTAGTCACAACAGAGTGAAATTAACTGTGTATACTTACTCCCCAGCTAATTCCTGCTACAAGGAGGGCAGAGATGAGAGGTAGGTTCAATAGAAAAAGAGGAAATTGACAACAAATGCTTCCAAACAGGCAGCAGGCTGAGGTCTTTTTTGACCTGTAACTGTTAAGATAGTGAGACCAGGAGAATGTAGCAATTAAAACCATGCTTGTAAATTAGGGTTCTGTGGATACCCTGGTAAGTGTCTGAGAAGTGGAATTGTTACTACCCTCAGAGATGCTAATCTAAACCAAGTAACATATAGGAAGTAATTGCAAGTCACGTGCAATGAGGATTACTTCTGTCTTTTGAGGCAGAGTTGCACTACACAGGTCTCTCTGGCCTGAAATTTTGTGTGTAGCAAGGGTGGCCTTAGACACACTGCTGCCCTGCCTTGCCTCCCAATGCTGGAGTACAGGTTTATGCTACTATGCTTGGGTAAGAATTTTTTAAAGATATAAATTGAGGGAAAGAAGAGTATTTTGTGAACAGGCTAATCATTGGGAGGCAGTTTCACAAAGAATTTATGTAGAATATAAAAAGTCATTTTAATTAAACAGCTACACTAAAAGATAAATTCTCATTTTAATAACTTACTTATCTGCCATCTTTTCTTTATGTTTTCTTCACAACAATTAAGATTAAGTGGATAATACATGTTGATTTTTAAAATATATTAATCTGATATTCCTTATATGACCTGAAAAGCTTCCTCTTTCTGATTATTGATGCTGTTGATACCTTAAATTGAAAATTTGAAGTTTCCATAAATGATTAACCAATATAAAAATCAATGCGTCATATTTGATTGAAACCACGTGCTAATGCCTACATATTTCTAAATAGTGCACTGACAGTTTAATTATCTAGGTGGAATAAACAGTAATTAGGATAAGTTCAGAAATAAAGCTGTGCTTCAGAGCATAAAAATTAAAACTTAGTCAGAACAATTAGCTAAAGCAAAGAATATCTGCTGCTAAGAATTGAGAGAGAAAGAGAAAAAAAAAAGCAAATAAGGAATTCCTAAACAATGTAAGGAGAAAACAAAAGCAGTCAGAAAAGAGAAATTATTCATCCCTCTGCTTTGGAATAACTTTTGGACATAAATCTCAGATTCAATTTATTAATCTTTAATTGAAGTAGTAGTTAGGTTCCATTGTTAGAAGCTAATATAAGTAGAAACATTTTTAAAGATGTATTTATGTATATGTTTACCTATCTCTATAGCATCTTACTGTATTATTCAGGCTATACTTCAAATCACTAGCAAGCTCTGACCTTGAAATTAGTGTTTCTTAGACGTCTTCCTCCCATGTTCTATGGTTTCAGGCATGTGCCATGATGCCCAACATAAATTTTATGATATGATGTTTTAAATGACTACTTTAAAATCTTTTACGGGGCATTTCTGACACACTCAAACATAAACCACATACCTATTGTGGTAGATGGAAATACTTAATTTCCCTTTAGTTTATTCAACAAAAAGTTATTTGTAATTTATAATAATTCTTCCTAAAGTTATTTTTGAAAATGTAGTAACTATGACAAAAATAAGGAAAGATGCAAAAATTCAGAGTATATACATAAACTGAGAGGATCGTCATGACAGCATATCATGGTAATATTTAACAGTGCGGCACAGAGAAAGGCTACGAAGACTTTGCAATGTCATTTTACTCACTGATTTTGTTTTACAGTCCCGCCTAAGGGACTTCTCAGTTTACATATCTCATACAGTGATCTTGGATCTTGAAAACAGTTCTTTTCTGTATGATTGCAAGGATGACTATATTTACTGATATTGTGGGAAATGTTACTGTCTCCATATTTATGATTTTTCTGACATATAGAAAAGGTACATAGACCCAGGGTCACTTAAATAATTCAAGTTGCATACTTTTCCATGATAATAGAAAATTTTAGAAATAATGTGAGTGTATACTGAATCAATACTGAAGTTATATTTTAGATGAAGTTTTTTTAGATGTTTTATAACACAAAATGCCAATACATCACAGAAAAGCCTGTTTTTCCAATTTGCTGTAAAATACTGTATGAACCAAAGATAAAGTACACTTTTTTTTGAGCTGAGACTCAAACCCAGGGCCTTGTGCTTGCTAGGCAAGTGCTCTACCACTGAGCTAAATCCCCAACCCTCAATGTACATTTCTAAAAAAGAATGAACAGTTATTCTGTATGTGAAGGAAGCAATTCTATTCAATTTATAAATGAAAGAGCTACTTGAGATTCTAAAAAAGAATTTTAACTAAGGAGTTATGTAGAGTTTAGATGTAAGAATTACAGTGTGCTGTAGGTGTGACATAATGCTGTAGCTAGAGTTTTCCTGCCTGGCCCAGTCAGGACAAATCTCTCTTACCCGCCAATCCCACAGTCGCTCAGACCCAACCAAGAAAGCACACAGAAACTTACATTGTTTACAAACTGTATGGCTGTGGCAGGATTCTTGTTATCTACTTTTTCTATCTTAAATTAACCCATTTCTGCTTATCTATACTTTGCCACATGGCTTGTGGCTTACCAGTGTCTTTACATGTTGCTTCTCATGGCGGCAGCTGGCAGTGTCTCCCCAGCCTTCTACTTCCCAGAATTCTCTTCTCTCTTGTCCCGCCTATACTTCCTGCCTGGCCACTGGCCAATCAGAACTTTATTTACACAGAGCGATATCCACAGCATAATGCAATCAATTGTTTTCCAAAATCCCAGTAGCAATAAAGAAACTGTGAAGATGTTCTTTTTCCCCACATGTTTTGGGTGGGCATTGTACACATTTTGAATAAATTAAGCAAAACATCAGTTTTTGTCACATTTAAGCTAGATATAGAAAATATTGGATGAAGTTTAAACTGAGACATAAATGCAAAAATAAATGCACAAGATATTACCTCTTATTCCTAAACTTTATAAATATGGGATTAAAATTGGACTCTGCATAATTGAAAATAGTTAATTATTGTGAATCAGAAGAGCTGGTTGTGTTATTTCCTATATAACCAAATAAGGGAACTGTTTTTAGTTAATCTGAGAGAAGCTAGTCTTCAAATTGGTCGCTACTTGTCATGCTTGTGCCTTGTTACAAACCTTGGGGAAAACACATTTTACCAGGGCTCTATGGCTCCTATTTCTACTTGCATTACAACGCCCGAGATCTTGAATTCTCGGCCTTTTTCTTACTTTCTACTGTTGGACACATCTTCTTCTTTCACCATTCTTCTGCATTCATCTTTTTCAAAGCTTCTGTTTTACTTGGCTAGAAACCCATTTGTTGCATAGATGTCTGACTAATTGTACTTTGTTAAATACATCAATTCACAGTAATCTCATTAAAGTAAAATTAGTAAAGTACAACATAGATGATGAAGATGCGTTGTTCCAAAGCATCGGTTAAGCCTTGTTACAAATGAGTGAAAATTAAGTATTCACTTCTCAGAAATAAAGGGAGCTAAAAGACCTTCCCACTTGTCCCTGCCTCCAGAATCTAGATGTAAGCTTTTCATGTTTACCTTCCTGGGAGCAGACCAGTTGTTGGAAGAATTATTGTTCTTCCATACCCAACCCAACCCAAACCTTGGCCTCCGCAGCAGGTGCTAACTTTTCCACATCCTCTTCCCCAGTGCCTGGAAGATAAGTGTTATGTTGAAGAACACAAACTTGTTGTTAAGACTTTTTCTGTACTTAGATGCAGCAGGTATTCTACTAGAATAATAAGGTGAAAGCTGTCTGCCCAGAGAAATATATAATTTGCATGAGAAAATAAATTTCATTAAAAGTATCTTGCAAAGGAAGTCATTCTGCACTCAACTTCCCCAACAAAAGATATATTTATTTTATTTTGATGAGAAAATTAAAAGTAAAACACATTCCTATTTAAAAATGTCTGCAGATTAGTTTTGTTGATTATAAGCACTGTGAAGATTGGGACTCTAGAACTTTTTTTTATTTGCTCTTCAATGACTTTCTTAATAATACTACTTTGTAATCACTACTGTTAAGGTAAATATTAATTCTAATGGAAAGAAATGAATGTTTTATCATTTTAGAGAGTTATTTATTGATAGTGTGTGCATTTATATGCAATGTTCAATGATTTATTTTATTTTTTGTTATTTATTATATTTGTATTTTAATTTTACACATCAGCCATGGGTTCCCCTGTCCTCCCCACTCCTGTCCCTGCCCCCACCCTTCCGCCATCCCCTCCCCTCCATTCCCACCTCCTCCAGGGCCAAGACTTCCCTGGGGATTCATTTAAACCTGGTGGATTCCGTACAGACAGGTCCAGTCCCCTCCTTCCAGGCTGAGCAAAGTGTCCCTGTGTAAGCCCAAGGTTCCAAACAGCTAGCTCAAACCCCCAGCTGGATCAGGCCCTCTGGATAATTTGAGACAATTGAATGGCTTGAACTGTTTGGGAGGCACTCATTCTGTGGGACCGGGACCTGTCCTTAGTCAATGAATTTTTGATAGTTCTCAGTACTCCATTTTTAAATGCAATTTAAATGACAGATACCTGTGCTAGAAGTAAATGGAGCATAATCTCTCTTTTTAATCAAGTTGTTGTTGCATGTTATCTAAATATGATCTTTTCCTGCTCAATTCTAGGACAGAAAATTTTCATTATATTTGCTTTATATTTAACAATATTTTTTCAATAATATTAAATGTGAGGAAATGAATTGTCTGCTGAATGGTTCTGGAAACAATCTCTCTCTCTCTCTCTCTCTCTCTCTCTCTCTCTCTCTCTCTCTGTCTCTGTCTCTCTCTCTGTCTCATACCATAGCATCCTTGGAAAGCAAATTCGTGGGTTTTGACCAAATGACCCCAGAGCATCTTGTAGTATGGAAAAAGAGAAAAAATCTTCACAAAACAGCATTAATTCCCACCTTCATTAATGGGACATGCCAGGGAAAGCAACTGAAAGAGTGAATAACCAAAGCTGGAATATATTTCCAGCAAAATAAAGAGGAACTACATTAATTTAAAAGCTTTATAATATATAGTCAAGTGTACACTCATAAATGAATTATAGAATGCACAAATAATTGGGTCAAAATATATAAAAATGTCCTTGTTAAAGTATTCTAAAAGAAGTACTTACAAATATCCTTGATCTGGA
This sequence comes from Onychomys torridus, assembly GCF_903995425.1. Lineage (NCBI taxonomy): Eukaryota > Metazoa > Chordata > Mammalia > Rodentia > Cricetidae > Onychomys > Onychomys torridus. The sequence goes on from NC_050452.1 coordinate 49,439,221, forward strand.
AAGGGAGCCCATATTTCTGTGAAGCTTTGAAATAAGAGGCAAGGAAAAGAAAAAAAAAATCCAAAGTTATTAGAGGTTAATACATCCCACCTAAAGCTTACTAGTAAACTGACTGAGTTGAGGCAGAATTTTCTGACACCAAAAAGGGATTTCATCTTCTCATATCCAGAACAAAATGCATCTCCACATTGTCAGCAACTTCAGCACCACTGGCAGTGGAAACTTCCACTAGAAGATGACACTGGAAAAGCAGGTTTTTACAGGCCATGTGCCATGCCAAGCTGCACTAAGTTGGTCTCTTCTCTGGGGTATTTTTCAAACCATGGATGACATGGTTCATCATGACTAAGACAAGCTTTACTGAGTACCCATATAATGTCAACAGTTTAATGAAAGCAACATCACATGAGGCCTAACAGTGTCACCAGTCTATATTCGAGCTTGGAACTTGACCTGAACTCATGCTTTACTCTCCATATGAAGCACACAATATGCTAATGCTTAAAAATTAATTTCGAGAACATTTGAGCTCCTGTATTAAAAAAAAAAATTGTAGAACCTTCTTTTCTTCTTCAACGCACAAGAGGACACTTGGAGACTTAAATGCAAAGGGTAGGAATTGATTTTACTTTTCCAACTCCTGTTCCAATCATGGGAAGCAAACACAGAATTATGTGACAACCCAAATGTGGAGAACCACCTAAATCTTCCTACAAAGGCCCATTCAGCCAATCTTAACTCTCATCGTATGAACTTGAATTCCTAGGGACATCTGGATCAGTGCTTTCCACATCTTGTCCCTTGTTACACGACAGTTACTTTCTTCACTTGTTCTGCTGTTTCATGCATTTTTTAGATACAGATTTACTATGCTTATTATTTTTAGGCCAAGATGTTTCTAACTCTGGATTCCGTTCATTTTCTAATAGTGTTTCTCAAATTCTTAAACACTCAATACAAATTACGAACTTTGAACTCTTTTGTTAAAAAATAAAAGATAAATGAGACAAATTATCAGATAATTGAGGAAAATGCCATCTTTTCTCTTCCTAGACAGTCTGATCTGAAAATAGAAATATAGAGGGTGTTCTCATTCATGTCTAGTTCTGACAGCTTATCCAGTACAAATTATATATTTACAAAGAAGTTTGAAAGCACTAGGACCAAACACAGAGTATTTCTCTAACTGTAAGTGAATGTGACTCTGTTATGTGTGGATAACCAGAAAGGAAAAAAGCAAGGTACATGATCGAACGCTGTATAATGTTAAGCCAGAACTCTGTTCTGATTTTTTTTTTTTTTTTAGTTTTGGATACTTTTGAATTTTTTTAAAACATTTTCTATTTCAGGTGCCTGTTAATGAGAAATACAAACACCTGTTTGACCCATGCCTTTCACTATGAAGTGCACTTGGAAAAATAGGTTTTCTAACCCCATTCACCTGATCTCTGAGCATCACATCATTAGGAAAAGGTAAGTGATTATTTCTTACTAGCGTGTTTTCAATAGCGTGTGCTGTTTCAGCGTATGAAATTCTTCCTTAATGAATGAGTCTTTTCATCAGAAAGGAGAATGCTAATTCATACCATATTTTTTCATGATCCCAAGAGGCATATGTTAAGACTAAAGTGCTTATTGATTTAAATTTCATTACCTGTTTACTGTAGAATAGAGAAGAGTCTGACGGCATTGAAATACTGATGAAACGGACTAATATAAGCATGAACAAAGTAACATCATTGAGGTTCTACAATAAAATGTAATGCATCCTAATGAAAAAGATGAAGGAGAAAGTATGAGCATATGGTTTCTATTCACCTGCGTTATCAGTGTGTGTACATATGGGGAGATGGCTGTATTTCATTATAGCTACATTATAGGAACAGACGTTTCATCATGATTTTTATTAGTGCTTATGTTGTTGCACAAAGGCTTTTGCAGAGAAGGATTTTTTTTTCTTTTTAGGAGATAAACATATACCCTTTTAGAATAATCCTCCCTCATTTATATTATTTTTTCTTTTTCTTTTTTTTTTCTTTTTTGCCAGAGCTGAGGACCAAACCCGGGGCCTTGCGCTCCACCACTGAACTAAATCCCCAAGCCCTATTTTTTCATTTCACCATTATTATTTTAATAGGTTTCTACTACAATGACAAGGAGACTTACAAGTTAATTCTTCTCTCCAACTATTTAGCCAAGCACAAAAACTTTCACTGGTAAACCTGAGACAACTGGTTTGAGGCCCAACAATTGTGTCAGTTGGATATTTCTCCTCCTGGCTATTGCAAATAAGAAGTTTTAAGGTTTTGGTACTTCAGAGCACTTTGATAAGATAACTGAGTTCAGAACCTAGTGTTATTTGAATATACATGTATGCTTTCCCTCCATGTCCAGTCATTGGTTGGAAGCATAACCAAATATTGAAGAATCCATGACGACTTGTTATATACTGAGTTGGACTTCTTTGCTGAGTGGCTCAGAGTTTTAGTATTTTGTTTGTTTGTTTCAGTTTTTGATGATATGATACCTGAATTTATAAAGAAAAGAGGTTTATTTTGTTTGGCTCATTGTTATGGAACAGCTTGATGGATCAAACTTAATGATGACTTTCTTGCAGGTACAGTAACTGGATGGTCGAAGGAATAAGAGTCAAGAAGCAGGGAGTGTATCTGACACACACCCAAACATTATGACAGGGCCAGCTCAAGACAAATTATTAATCTCATTATTCCATTAAGCCATCAATACAATTAATTAAGTCAGATCCCTAATTGCTTTTAAAAGGTCCCACCTGAGTTTATGTCTTAATAACTCATAAAGGAGATTAAATTTCAGGATATTAGTGTGCAAGCCATATTCAAACTATCAAAACAAGTACCTCATTATCATACATTTGAAGTAACAGATTTATTAACTAATCACTTCTGCACCCAAGAGTTCAAAACATTTAGTCTAGATCTTCTGCAAGAGATCTTTTCAGGGCAGTACCCCAGTGTCAACTGAATATCATAATGTAGAAGTTAAATCGATAGCAAGACCTATGTCCTAGGTTTTCAGGTAGCCAGTGTGATCCATTTCCTTTAGGGCAGAGGTCTTCTGTTGTTTTAGTAGCTAATAGTTAGAGATGGCTTATGAAGAGTTAGTTCCGTAAGACACATCACTTTCTATTTCAAAAATTGAAAATGTGTTATTCAGATTATTGTCAGAATGCCAAAATAGAGAAGATCATTAACTTAAAAGAGGCAAGAATTGTTTGAGGAAGGGTTTCAGAGGTTTCAATCTACAATTTCTTGTCTTTCTACTCCATACACTGAGCAAAATGGCTAAGAGCCCATTGGGGACTGCCACGCCCATGACGGTGTCGCCTGCATGACAAATGCCTTGGATAAGGTAGTTACGTGGGAAAGGGGGGCTCGCGGCCCTCGGGTCTATGCCCCCGGCGGCCCCTCATCAATCTGCCAGAATCAAGGTGCCAGCCTACACGGAACCACGCAGATCTGCTTGCAGAGGCTGACTGGCACTCTGCCTTCTTCTCTTTGCAGCTGTAATTATTGCTGTTTCCTTGTGTATTAATTCCAAGAAGTTAACTCTTAATGTTCCTGATGTGTCCCATAAAGAGAGTAATGATTCCTCAAAAGTGGCTTCAATACCCCCACCTATGATTCAAGCTCTTAGGCCAACAGTTCAAGAGGGTCCCTAAAGTTTGGAGGAATTCATGAATGATTTAGAGCAGAAAGAAATTATGATTCAGAAGGACGAAGATTCTAGCGAGGAGAGAATGAAAGTAAAGGTACAGGCACTCATAGGCAATTCACACGCGCAGCCGACAGCAGCTGTGAGGAACCAGTTACAGGAATTAGCCATTCCTACAAGAATTATCCAGGGACAAATAGAGTTTCTCATCAAGGGTCGATGGTGGCAACCCCCTAACTTTAATCTTAGATATAATAATTATTTAGAGCCATTACTTTTTACCGAAGCTTATGACGTACATGGGAACCGATGTGTGAATCATAATGGTATTAAAACAGAATGGCATAAGTTACAATTCATGGAAAGATTAGCTAGGTACTGACCCCCCTGGTGCCTTCTCACCCACAGGCAAAGGTTAAAATATTTTCACACAAATGAAACCGTGGTTAGAACAATGATGGAAAGGGTTTAATTTTGACACAGAACAAAGGTGTAGAAGGAAAACTACAGCTAGGTCCGAAATGTTCTCTGTCTGGATGAGGAACCACAAAAGAAAAAGTAAAGGCTATACTCATGAGATCTGTTAATCATTCTGAGAAAAGTGTGTAACTACATTGTTGATTCTATGTCTGTCACCCTACTGGCTGATTGCCGTGTTTCCTCAAGTAACTGTATAAAATTCACTGCTTGGTCTGAGTAAAATTGCAGCAGCTTCACAACATACTCTCGTGTCTGTGGCTGTCTGTCACTCGCCGAATCCCACTTATCCTGAGTACCTTCACCCCGTTCTCCCTCGGTCTGGTGGTCTAGCTGAGATCCAGTCCGCGGCAGGGGACAAAACTTTTTACTCCATGGCAAGCTGAAAACAGGGGTAAGAGGTAAAATTGTAGGGTCCCCATTTGCTTTCCAAGGTAAGCTGAATCTTCTAACACCTTCACATATCTTAAAGGTCTCTCACCCACAAGTGACATAGACTGGATACCAAGCCTTCAAAACAGGTCTTTGACAATTTTAGACTCAAGTCATAACAGACAAATTCTATGTTGAAACATATCCAACTTGCCCTTCTGTGAAGAGACCCCCTCTCTGTCTCTCTGTCTCTGTCTCTCTGTCTCTCTGTCTCTGTCTCTCTGTCTCTCTCTCTCTCTCTCTCTCTCTCTCTATCTCTCTCTCTCTCTCTGTGTGTGTGTTTTCAAATATGTGTCTAGTGAAATGTCACATTATTATGATGAGTAAAGAACAACTCCACAGGCACAGAGTTTATATAGTCAGTTACAGAATCAGACTTTCAATGAGCATAAAATTCTGCTCACAATGTAACTGTATCAATGATCTTTATTTAAATGGATAAATATTTCTTTTCCTTTATTCTCTGTCTCTTTCTATCTGTCTCTCTCTGTCTCTCTGTCTCTCTCTCTCCCTCATTCATATTTTATTTGTGAGTATTTTCTAACTTTATTTTTCAGGCTTTAATATATGAGTAATGCCTATGTCATTTTCAACACTCACTACTACATCTAATTTCTTCTATTTTCCCCCCAATTCATGATTCATGAATCTTATAAAATTAATATTGTTACAAATATGTAGTTACATTTCCAACACATTATATTGCAAATAAATGTTTGTTTTGTATGTGTAACTCATTGTATACTTGGGAACATGATCTGTCTAACCCTACATTCTGTCCTTTCTAGTCTATAAGTATACTGAATAGATAACGGTGGCTAGAATTAAGAAATTCAGAACTTCCAATTAATTCAGAGATGTTGTTTTAAGCCACTCAACAGTACTTTATCTCATGAGAATAGAAAAATAAGTCTATTTAAGTAATATTAAGTATATGAGAATTGAGAATTATAATTTTATCATTACCCTTCAGATAAATGGAATGTGCCTATTAAAAGAAATATTGATTTTAAATTATAATTTAATTCAAAATATTCCATGTAATATCTAGAACATATTTAGATATTTCCTCCACAGTGGAGGGAACAATAATTGAAAACCATGGCCAGCTATCAGATTTCTTAGCGCAGTGTGGCACCTTTGGTATTCATTAGCTTCCTGGAGTTTTGAGGCTTAATGAACCAATTTTTTTGCCCTTTTAGAATTATAACACTGTTAAATAAAAAGCAGAGGAGGAAGAAGAAAAAGGAAGATGAGAAGGGGGAAGAAGAGGAAAAAGTAAAATAAGATGGTGATGTGACTAGAACTGTTGCTTGAAGACTGCTATAAGAAAACAAAAGATAAATTGAAATAGGGTACATTGGAGAAGTATAGCATGAAAAATGGACTTCTGTGTCTCAAAAATCACACTGTAATATGAACATTGAGAAACTCCTGCCAATAGTCTGTTGAAGACCTTCAAAGAACCGCTTGTATAACTGCCAGTGTTCCCCATGCCTGTCTCTGGTGTTGTCTATGTTTGATTCCTTCTGTATTATTCAGGACTGGAACAGTGAAAGCCTCTTCAGATGTTTAATGATTCTGTTCTTTTTCTCAAATACCTGTACCCTCTAATCCCTTTTATTCACCAGTAAATGTTTCATAACAGCTATTTGACAAAGTTGATAACATGAACTTTAATTCAAACTTTCTAATTTGTTAAACTCTCCGTGAATCTCTGAGACTGAATCACTGCTATTGCAATGCTGAGCAAGGTCGATGGAAGTTACTGTATTTGTTGCTTTGTTCCTTTTGGAAGTATTTAATTTTTTGCACATTAATAACCTAGTATAATTTGTGGCAGGAGCATTAATCACTTTTTTTGTTGTTGTTGCTGGGACAATGTACCTAGCAGAAGCAGTATAAGGAAAAGTAGATGCGTCTTGGCTCACACTTTGTCTTATAAAATAGGTGCTAGATGAGGGAGAACTTGGTCAAAACACTAGAGATGAATGCGAAATGTCCCCAGTAGGACCTGTTTTTAAACTGTTGAGGCCCAGATGGTACTGCTTTGGACCACTGAGGAACCACTAGGAGGGGGGAACTTCTGGAAGAAGTAAGTCCCTTAGGATAGGTCTTGAGGTTTTGTAGCTTGACTCCACTCTCTCTCTGTTTGCTCTTTCCATACTAATGCCACATCTTTCTTGCTCTGATAGATTGTACCCCTGAGACTATAAGTCAAGATCAACTTTCCCTTCATCAAATACTTCTTGTCAAACATTTGGTCAAAGCAGTGAGAAAAGTAACTAAAATACATGCAAATGAAATCTAATTCAGACAGTGCCTCGGTGGAAATCAGGCTAGCTTGGAAATTGGCCTATGTCTGCAACAGTGTTCTTGGATTTCAAGAATGTCTCCCAATATCTTACAATGCCCTACCAACTCAGTTGTTATTACCACTTCACAAATACAAGCCTATAGTTGTCAATTGAACTCAGAAATCAAAGGAGTTAAATCACAGGTTTGTCCCAAGCCAGCCTCTATTGATATGAACCTCATTGCCACATCTGTAAAGTGACAACAATAGTTATAGGGTGTTGATAATACTTCCTGGATATAAAACTGATTGAGTAAAAAATTCATACATCTAGAAACTTTTAAGCATCTCTGAGGATTTTTTTTTATAAACAGATGATGCATACTTCAAAGGTCTCTCTATTTTTGTGGAAAAGTAGGTCAGTCTTTCCTATTACCTTATTTTTTTTCATGTCTCACACTTCCTAATTCATTAATCTTGGGAACTGAATCACTAATTCATGTAACCATTTCCTCCATGGGGAGACATCTCTGTCTCTGACACAAACATAAACCTAATCTATAGCCTTCCTCCACACCCTTGCCACAGAGAATAGGCTCTTCTTTTCTATATACAAGTAAAGTAGTTTAATGCATCAATAATAGAACTCCCCAAGCTGGAGAACTCTTCTTTCTTCAGGTATCTCACAACCACCATACTTAACTGGGATTTAGGTAGGCTACCAGTGCTCTCCTTCCTCTCCCACATTCTGTTCTCTCTAGGGTACTCTTGATATGTCTACCACTAAACACCTTATTTCTTCCTCTAAGGCAATGTCTTTTAACTTGTGGACTCATGGCTATTGGTAGCCAGACCAAGGACATATTGGGTTCTGCTTATGAAATCCTTTGTGGAACTGGACTCATAATCTTGTTTAGGAAAATTCTGTTTCTACTGGCTCCTGGACTATCAATGACTCTACACATTGCATCTTCAATGAATTTCTTCTATTCTAAACACTGTGTTCCAATGAGAACTTAAGAGCTGAGACCAATAAGGGTCTGAATCCTAAAATCAATAGTAACACCATGATTGAAAACTACGAATAATTCTTTTGGTCCAGAAACTTACAAGTTGAAGCAATACTTCTCTAAAAAACTGAACATCTACCCCCCCTAAAAAAGGTGAGATTAGAGATCCACACTAAAAACATGACCAATATAACTGAAGATGCCTAAACTTCTTTGCAAAAACACAAACATGAATACCCAAGGTAGTATGCTTTCTTCAAAACCCAGCAGTCCTTTTCTAACCTGCCCCAGGAAAACCAATTTCACTGAAGACTAAGGCAACCAGTACAAAATATTGATTATTAATATCATCACGGAATTTAAAAAGGTTATAGATAAATGCTTCAACAGAGACTGTGAAAACACCAACAGATGGATGTAATAATGACAACTCAAATACGAAAAAAAAAAACCTATCAAAGAAATAGACTTGCTAAATGTGAATCTGAAATTAAACACAAAATGAGAAACTCAGTCAATCCAAAAATTCAGAGATGAGTATATCACTCAAACCTCATCAGAGAATTTTCTTCTTACAGTAGATGAGAATTATCACATCTAAATATATATATATATATATATATATATATATATATATATATTGAGAGAGAGAGAGAGAGAGAGAGAGAGAGAGAGAGAGAGAGAGAGAGAGAGATAACACTGACACCCACATCTGGACAAAGCTCAGACTGTGAAGAAACCTTGGATCCTTCAGCCCTTAATGGGATATGCTTTATCAAAACTCTCCCTTCAAGACTCAGGGGTCCCTGAAGATGTGGAGCCAAAAATGATCCAGGGGTAAGGGGGTGGGGCTTCAAGTAAAAGACATCTTTCAGACACAACAAATTTGGTGCACATATGAATGCACAGATATTTGAAGCATTCACAGAATCTGCACAAATTCAAGCCAGACAACATTCCAGCACAGACAAGGGAAAGTGGGCACAAAGTTCTACGTCTCATTCTCTATGCTTGTAAAACAAAACCAAAAACCAAAACCAAAAACAAACAAAACAAACAAACAAAAACACAACAGTGATTTCTTCAACATATATGTATAGAAAAATATACATTAATACTCTGTTTCCAGACCCAACCACTGGTAGGAGGAACACTCCTACATTTCACATTTATGTAAGCATGTGCAACTGCACAAAAATCTCAGGTTTTAGTTGATGATCAATTTGTGATGACTTCAGAGATTTCAAAAGAGCAATTGGCCATTCTGGAATAATAACTCCTCTTCTTCATGTTCATCTACAAAACATTTGTGTTTTTAAGACAGCATTTCCAAAAGAAAGTTTTATAAAATAGAAGTTACTCTCATGGCCTAAGTTTATAACACATTATGTCACTGGCCCTTTACGTGCTACAATCAAATCCATTTTCCTATTCAGAGAGTAGAATAATACAATGATCTCTTAGGTCAAGCTTAGAACATTCAAAGATAATGAGATTTTTATTTCCATGTCTTTTCAATCTTTTTATCCATCCTTGCATTGATCCTTCAAAATAGGTTAGCAAAATAAAATTATTTCTATAATTACAGATTTAAGAAAAAAAAAAAACCACAAACATCACAGACATTAAAATAGGAAGAGACCTTAAGAATCCATTAGAAAACATGAAGTTTATGTTTCATAGACAGTTATTGTTATGGAAAAAGATAAAATCTGACAAGGAGTTTCTGTTTAGGAGTTCTCTTAATGGACTGATTAGGATCCTAAAGTGAGACTAAATAGAAATTTGACAAATAATTCAATCTGTTTATGTAACTTTGATTGGGTTTGGTTTTAGTATAAACTACAATGTTGCTTGAAAAGGATATTTTATAATATATATTAGTTTATAGAACTGCCATAACATTGTATAGAGCTCAGGTAGCTTAAGCAATATAGATTTATTTTCTGAAAATTCTGGTGATAGGCTCCAATAGCAAGTTACCAAAAGCATTGGTTCCTTCCAAAGCATCCCTCCTTTATGGTCTTCATCTGTCCATGTCCTTGAAAGTTTCAGACTCTTTATTAACATTATTTAAGTGTCTCTCTTCTCACAAAACCTCCAGTTTTATTGAAACTGGGACCCTACCAAAAACTCATCTAAACTATTGCCACATTAAAAGTTTTATCTCCAAATATATTCCAAATAAACAGAGTTGTTAATATCAACATAGTGATTTTAATGGAAATATAATTTAATTATAGAAAAATGTATATGCCAGTCCCTTAATGGTAGCTGCAGAGCTGGTGAGTTAAGGTTAGCTGGTGGCTCTCAGTATTCCCCTGATCTCTAAGGCTTTCACCCATATATTTGGCTCTGTGTTTTTTATTTAATAAGACCACTTAGAAATTCAGCTACAAAGATGTTTTTTTCTGAAATTTTACTGAAAAACAAATGTTGGACATAAAATTATTATTACTGCAATCCTCTACTTGTTTGTTCATTTTCAGGTTTTTCTTATAAATCATATAATTGATCCTGAATTTTGTGTTTTTAAACATTAGCATAAAAATGCTATGCATTCAGCATTTTCTTTAAACCTGAATAAATAAGACACGGTAAAAAGGGGCATCTTCCAAACAGGAAATTATTGGGAAAGAAGCACCATGCCTTGTCTTGGATTTTCTAGCCTATTTAACTAAAAAATGTGTACCTGCCAATTTAACCTTCTCTTTCCAATGTATTTGGTTACATTAGCCTGAAATGACTAAAGTTACTGAATCCCAAGAGTCAAGAAAGAAAATTTCTTAACTTCATGGAGTCATTAAAGAAGCTCATGCAATAAATTTATAAGAAAAAAAAATGTGATTCAAAAGTGTGCATAGCACCAACCACATAAATAACTGACAGAGTGTTAAGTCCCTTAAAGTAACTTGTGCTATGTCAAGTCCTAAATAAATTCATAAATTTCTATCTCAAAGATGTCATGATGGCTGACTAAGGGTTTTGTTTTATCTTGATAATTAGCTTTTAAATTTATTTCAAATGAGGTCAGTTTATTAGGACATTGATTGATGTAAAAGCTTCTTTTTTTTTTTTTTAAGTTATCATGTATTTGCATTGATCCAGTGAGGTTTCTTTTTTTGTTTTGTTTTGTTTTGTTTTTCGAGACAGGTTTCCTCTGTGTAGCTTTTGTGCTTGTCCTAGATCTTGATCTCGATCTGTAGGCCAGGCTGGCCTTGAACCCACATAGATCTGCCTTTCTCTGCCTCCCAAGGGCTGGGATTAAAGGCATGTGTCACCACTGCCCCGCTCAGTGAAGATTTGTTAACAACACAGATAATTAAGGAATGCAGAAACTCAGCCCATTTCTGTTAATCTATATGTTGTCATGTGTTCCTGTGTGCCATTGCATGCTGCTCCCTGAATGGTGGGCTGGCATCCTCTGACTCAGCCTTCCTCTTCCCAGAATTCTCTTTTACTGCCTATCCTACCTATATTTCTTGCCTGGCTACCGGTCAATCATTATTTTATTTATCAACCAATGAGAGAAAAACACATTCACAGCACACAGAACATCCCACAGGAATGAGAAATTAAAACAAAACAAAACATTTTCCAACAATGATGTAAATATGTAAAGTAAGAAAAAATAATGGCTTTAGTTCTATTGATAAAATATTTAAGACAACATGCATTATAAAAACATAAGTACATGAATAATATTTAAAATGGCTAATTTATTATATACAATATTGTAAAGATGGTGTTTATAGCACATTGATTTATAGAAAAATACAATTCAGCCAAAATCATTAGGGTGTATATGTGCATGTGTGTGTAGTTTATAAAGCTATATTAGAGATACACTTTAAAATTAATAACCACAAAGACTTTAAGAATAAAATTTGAGAATTATTAATGGAAATACCTCAAGAAATTTTGTTAAGACCTTATTGATCAGGAAAGGAGCTGACTAAGAGATAGACACACAGGAATGTAAAAATGAAAACAAAAGTCAGATATAAGATTTCCTGATTTTACAGAATGATCATTGAAATTTAGATGTATATTGTATTATAGGCAGATTTAGTGCATTCTCTCTCTCTCTCTCTCTCTCTCTCTCTCTCTCTCTCTCTTTCTCTCTCTTTTGAGACTGGGTTTCTCTGTGTAGCGTTGTGCCTTTCCTGGAACTCACTTAGTAGCCCAGGCTAGCCTCGAACTCACAGAGATCAGCCTGGCTCTGCCTCACAAGTGCTGGGATTAAAGGCGTGCGCCACCACTGCCTTGCCCTTTCTATTTTTATAAAGAAAAAATCCGTAAATCTATCTTATGCTAGGTATATACAAAATTAGTTTCCTGATGAATATCAATAAACCAGAAGGTATCACAGAAACATGTTTTTACTACATTATAGACAAGATATTTAAATTATGTTTGTGATATTTTAAATTAAATATATCTATAATGTATAATAATTGAGACACACTGTATCAAATATGTAAGTGAAGAATGACACAGTAGAACACTCGATATCCCCACCTACTTCCATGAATTTATTTCCAGTAATTGAAACTCACTAACTCAGGTTCATTTAGAACACATACACATATAAAAATTTCACAAACAAGAGGGTGGGCACAAAATATATTTGGGAATATGTTTTAAAATTAGTAAATAATAAAAATACAATTCTAAGAAAATATTATAAAATATTAAACATATTTTGGATATATTATATCTAAATATTATATATATATATATAATCACAAAGCCTATGGAGGTCTATGAGTCTTCTTTATTAAAGATGTCATCAAGATAACCAATTAATTTATAGGTAGATGGCCATCTCAGCAGATACATCTGAAAAACATTTCTTATATTTAAAATAAATCAAAACATGGCCAGATGCATTTTCACAGAGATATTTAAACATGCAGAAACCAGAAACAATATTTTAATGAAAGTATATATGAAAAATAGAAAGATAAGCTAACATCTGTGAAAGGCACAAAGCTACACATAGAAACATGTGGTGATATTGTGTTCACCAATATATTATGCACCCTAATAAATTTATCTGGGGTCAGAGAACAAAACAGCCACTAGATAGACATAGAGGCTAGAAAATGGTAGCAATCACACCTTTAATCCTAGCCTTCTGGAGGCAGAGATCCATCCAGATCTCTGAGTTCAAAGCCACACTGGAAATAGCCAGGCATAGTGATTCACGCCTTCGTTTTTGGTTGTGAGCCTTGCATTTAACGGCTGAGCCATCTCTCCAGCCCGATTCATGCCTTTAATCCCAGGTATTATTGCCAGAAAGCAGAAAGATATTATAGGGCGTGAAAACCAGGAACTAGGATAGTTAAGCTTTTAGGCTTTTAGTAGCAGTTCAGCTGAGATTCATTCTGGATGAGGACTCAAAGGCTTTTCAGTCTGAGAAAACAGGATCAGCTGAAGAATTGGCAAGGTGAGGTGTCTGTGGCTTGTTCTGCTTCTCTGATCTTCCAGCATTCACCCCAATAACTGGCACTGGGTTTCATATTATTAAGAAGACACTTTAAGATTCATGCTACAGAAACAGTTAAAGAAACCTAGAAAATTACCTATGAGACAAAATAACCTATGTGGAGGGATATGTTTCTCGGGAGGGCCTATAAATGACTTAGCTGTGAAAAGTGTCAGTGTCCATTTTAAGTGTCTCACAGCTGACTGGAGCTTTACCTTTAGAGGCATCCACCAACTAAGATCTGTATACACACACACACACACACACACACACACACACACACACACACACAGAGGCACACCCAAATACATGCGCACACACATGCAGGCACCCATACACATACATATTAAAAACTTAAAAATAAATAGATGTGAAATGAAAACTAACACATTTCCATATATTGATAATGACCATATTTAAATGTAAATAATGATTAAGTAGCTGTCCTCAAAATCTGTTCATTTTTGTATATTTACAATAAATTGAATAAAATTTATAGTTTACTTCGTCCATTACAGTTTACTTATTCATCCATCATATATGTTATACAATATGTAGTATGTATAATTTCAAAGACATTATGTAGCATACATAGCTAAAAATAATTTACATTAATAAGACTAGTGAACCTAACTTGCTAAGTCACTTCCAAAACACAATTATGAAAGGAGTTTCCCCTAAAGCCACTATTAGATCAGTACATTTGAATATAATTCTTGCAAATATTAAAGAAAATATTAATCAAGTTGATTGGGAGCTCAAAAATTTATGATTGGTTCTACAGAGCACTCTTTTTTCTAGATCACTGGTTTAAATGTTCCTGATATGCTAATAAAGAAAGTTCATTAACTTGGAATAGCTGTTTGGTGCTTTATGCAAAATGAGATGATGGCCTCCACTGACTCCATAAAACCATGTCTATAATTTAAGCTACAAGAATAACTTTCCAACCCACCTCCTTAGAGACAAAAAATGAAAAGAGTGTTATTTTAGCAGAACTGTCCTCTGGTTTGGTCCTTACTAACAGATATTTTTATATAATATTCTAAGATAGTGCTAGAAAACAGAGTTATTTAAATAAATTTAAATAATCATATACTTTTCTGTCATAATTATTTTAGGTGGAAGATACTGGTTTCATTTTTTGGGACGTTATTTAATTTATGAATATATAATGTTAGCAAGAAAAATATCATTGAGTATGCCACCACATTCAAACCTTAACAGCCATCAGGAACATCAGTTCATTCTCCTAATTTAATTTTCCACATGCAGGAAATTCCCTGCAATAGCAACCTGATTTTATATACCTTAGATTCTTTTCCCAGAAATTCAACTGAAAGATATGATTCAGCAACTTCTATGCCCATAATTCATTACCTTGAAGGCAGCAACAGAGGTCCAAATTTGTCTTTCTCTCCCAATTGTAGTAATTTGGTCACGTCAGGGAGTACAATTGTAGAGATTATGTGGGAAAGCAGTTCAGGTGGAGTACAAATGCATAACCCCATTTCGCTGCCATGAAAACTCTGTTTCATTGACTAGGACAGAAATGATTATCTTTTGTTCTATGCTTGTCTGACTCACATTTCTTTAAAAGTTCTTTATCTTTGTATCAGCAGACAATATCCTGAGATGTTCTTTTGGAAACCCTCTATTTAGGTTATTCTGATTTACCGAAACTGTGGCCTCAATTGATCTTATCCTTATACAGAAGAGAAGTGTTAACATTCAGAGTATTGGAAAAATTAGCTTTAATACAGTTTTAGAGATGGGATGAAAGATGTTACTGACCAAAAGTTCTGATATGAATTAACTGGTTGACATGACTCATTAGACACAAGCCAAGAAAGTTCAGGTCTAATTCAGGACATTCTCTATACCTACATGATATGAATATCCATAACATGAATATATCTGTAATGAAGTAGGGGTCAAAGGAACCTGTAGTTCTTTTTGGTAAGAATATAAATTAGAAGATACTATAGAAATCCTATGCAAGATTTTCAAAAGAACAAATAACATAACCTTCAGCTATTTACTATGCTACTCTGGAGCATCTTTCAAGAAAATGAAGTCATCTCCAAGATGGTACCTGCATAGACACATTTATTCAGGCAATATTCCTGATAGCTGATATAACCAATCAGTTTGAGCATTTATACACAGATGACTGATTGAAGATAACATGCTTTATATGTACAATGGGTATTGCTCAGCTATCAAGAAGACAAAACATCCAATCATTTATAAGAAAGTAAATTACACCAAGGTCACTATATCAAGGAAAATGTCAGGCACAGAGAGACTAATAGCACATGTTTTCTCTCATGTCCAGAAACAAAAGAAAATGGACTGAAAGTAGAAGAGGGGCTCATAGGGGCTAGAAAGAACAACAGGGAAAAAGAGGAAGGAAATGGAGGAAGAGTAGACATGCTATATCAAATTTGTGAATATATAGAGCATCCCAGTGAAACCCGCTGATTTGTGCAGAAGTATATTTCTAATAAAGGAATGTGATTGACGAGTTAATTATAAAATAAAAATTTGTGCAAAGTGAATTGTTAATTTACACAAAATGTCTCTAAACTCTGTAATTAAAAAAATCTGAATTTAATTTTACCTATTCTTATTAAAAAGGCATCAGAATTCGTTTTTAAATGCCACATGTCAAGCACCATTTTATTCATAAATCAAACACTATTTCAATGGTATTTCTATTGGAAAATGATTATAAAGTAGCCCGGTTTCTTTTATTTTACAAAACTCGGTTGCTGCTACCTAAATTACCTAGCTAATTAGGTCTCCAGTGAACAGGTGTGTAAACACACTCATTTTTAACTTTAAAAATAATTCCCAACACTCCCGGGTGCTGTTAAAAATACAGCTAATAAAACTGATGTTTAAGCTTTGTGGGGATGGTACCGTTAATCAGAGATCTCAAAAGAAAAGGCCTACATAAAAACACTGAGCTGTGAAAACTAATGTTTGAAAATTATAATCATGCTTGAATAGAGAATATAGTTTCTTGACTCAAAAGTAGGTAAGTGGCACTTGTACCATTATGTTAGTCACATTAATCATCAAGTTTTCATACAGAGGAATATAGTTAAGCACAGCAGCTGGTTAAATCATTAGGGATAATGACTTACATAACATTTATGAAATCATTTTCTATTAAAAAATTAAATGAAGTCTGTGAATCAAATGTGCTCCAAAGAGTACAAGAAGCAAAGTTCCCCCATGAGCATCCTACTACATTTATCTTTACCTAACACATCATATGCTTTGGTAGAAGCACACTAGACCATCCAGTGCAGGAAGCAGCATTGCAGTTCTTCTTACAGAGTTCTTGACTGGAATTTATTTTGAGAAAAAGTCTGAAACATTGTCATTTTTTCCAGGATATGGTAGTTAGATTAGAAATTTTGATCCTGGTGGTCTACAATTTCCACTTTGAGAATAATGAAATGTATGATTATCTTAAAGACAAAAAAAGCTAGCTTCTATGAAGATTCTTTCTAAGGCTTTTCACTTCTCTAAAGTCCTGTTGAACTGATGACTATTTCAAATAACCATCCGTCTTTTCAATAAGGTTTGTCATAGAATCATATAGAAGCATCAGAAGTGAACTTTCAGCACTCGGGATGCAGAAGAAGACTGCTCTCTGTGAGTCCTAAATCAGCTTGGTCTATGAAGTGAGATTCAGGCCTTCAGGAACTACAGACTATGACCTTGTCTAAAATATTTAAAGCAAACAAAGAAGCAAAGCAAACAAAAAAGAACTGAGCTTGGCCAATGCAGGAAACTAAATCAATGTTAAACAAAAAATATGATTTAAAAATTCTTCAAAAAAATGGTGCTGGTCAAATTGTATGTCTGCGTATAGAAGATTGCAAAAGGTACATATTTACCTGCATAAAATTCACATCCAAATAGACCAAAGACCTCAAAATACAACTGGATACACTGAACCTGATGGAAGCGATGGTGGGGAATAGACTTGAACACACTGGCATAAAAGAAGACTTTATGAACAGAACAACATCATTACAGCAGTAAGATCAACAATAAACGGGACCTCATAAAATTAAAAGGCGTCTTTAAAGAAAAGGACACTGTCAATTAGACAAATCATGAGCCTACAGAACGGGAAATATTTTTAAAAACTACATATCTGATGGAAGACTAATATCTAAGATATTAAGAACCCAGAAACAAGATATCTTAAAACCACATAATCAAATTTTAAAAGTAGGATATAGACCTAAACAGATCATTCTCCATAGAAGAAACCCAAGTGCCTGATGTTCAACATTTATAACCAGGAGGGAAATGCAAATCAAAACCACTTTTAGATTCCATCTTAATCCTGTCAGAGTGGCTAAGATCAATAGCACAAGCGACAGCTTGTGCCACTGAGATGTGGAGCAAGGGGAGTACTTCTCCATTGCTTGTGGGAGTGCAAACTTGTACAGCTAGTATGGAAATCAATATCACAGTTCTGTAGGAAGTTGGAAATTAAACTACCTCAAGATGCAGCTATACCACTTTTGGGCATATAGCCAAAGTAAACTTTATCCTACCACCAGGACACTTGCTTCACCATATTCATTGTGTCTTTATTCATAATAGCTTGAATGTGGAAACAACCTAGATGTCCCTCAACAGAAGGATGGATAAAGAAAATGTAGATCATTTACACAATTAAATATTAATCAGCTATTAAAAAATAACATCATGAAATTTTCAGGCAAACAGATGGAACCAGAAAAAAATTAGCCTGAGTAAGATAACTCAGACACAGAAAGATAAATATGGTATCCATTCACTTATAAGTGGATAATAGCTGTTAAGTAAAAATAAACAAGATACAGTAGGTAGACTCAGAGAGGTTAGGTAAAGATGAGGGGTCTGGGGATGCATGTGCCTCCTTGGTAGGGGGAAATAGAACAGGTTTTATGGGTGGACTTGGGGCAGGTATAGATGGGAGCTTAGGGGATAGGTCAGATAGGGGGAAAATGAGATGGAGGCTGTGGGAGAGAAAGTAAGCAGAGAAGACTGAATTTGGCAGCCTTTGGGGACTGGTGATGTGGAAACTTAGTGCAGAGCAAGCTGCTCAGAATCTATGAATGTGCTCATAATGCAGAATCCTGGTAACAGGGGACATGGAGTCTCAAGTGACCATCTCTTGTTGCCAGACAAGGCTTCTAGAGGCAGGACTGGGTTGTATTCAGTTGAGTTGTTGGCCAAAGCAGGTCCATGGAAATCTCCAAACAACCCAGGCTGTTGCTAAGACAAAAGTTTGCTCTCTGGAAACTGACAGTTGTTGCTGTAGTTCAAGACAACACCCAAGCAACCCATTTATCAGGGAGAAGTAGAGCTGGTGCCTGTATGAATTCTTCACACAAAAGTTCTAGTCTCTTTGGTGCAGGAAGGTACTCTGTAGAGTACCAAAAGAGAAATGTAAATAACAACCAAACCACAAATAGTTTGACCTAAAATCCATCTTGCCTAAAAAACAAATATGCTAGAGCAATGGTGTCACAGAAGCTGTGGAAGAAGCTAACTAATTTCTGGTTAGACCTAATTCCCACTCCCTGAGAAGGAACTCATTCCTGACAGTACTAGTGTCACCAAGAACCAGAGACTGGATAGCTCAGAAACCTAGGATAAAAACAAACACTCTGCTAAAAAAATGTATCAGTAAAATAACTCCTAATGAACTTTTGCTATATTTGTAGATCGATGTCTTATCCTGTCCTCATCAGAGAGACTGTCTGTAGCAGCATATTTTAACATGCAGTGACCTACAGTCAAACTTTACATGGAAAGAGAGTCTAAGTGGGAGGTCTCCACCAAATCCCTCTGCTTAGAGATCAGGTGATTTTAAGAGCCAGAGGAGATTGAGACACAAGGAAAAGAAGACCCTGCGAACTAATAGCAATGTAAACAAAACTTCATGCAGTTAATGACCTCATGACCACAATTGAAATCTCTATACTTTCTTTGCAACAGCAATCTCCCAGTGACCAGGAGCAGTAGGGAGGTAGCTGAGAATTTCCTTCAACTTTGTCAGGGTCTCATCAATGTCCCTCAGATGTGATAGATATAAACAATGTCTTAATGAATGAGTAATTGCATATGTGATTCGTACAATGATTCGACTCCTTTAGGATTAGAAATATACATCTTGAGTTATTTCAATTTTATTTAAATAAAATAGTAGACAATAAGCAAAGGAACAGTCTGTCAATTAATGTATCAAATATTGAGAGAACCAAGGAAGAAGTAAGGAGTTGAGACTATTCATTCCTGAAAACTCAGCAGTAGACATGAGAAAAGGCTAGTGAAGAAATATTCTTTTTCATTCACTTTGCTCTTTTGAAAATCCCTCTCCCCTAAATAATGAAAACAACAAAATACTCCACTTTCATTAGACTGTACAGAAAGAGGATCGGGTTTGAGTTAAGGGTGCAGCTCACTGTATTTATCAGTCTAAAGTTTCAAATGCAGGATAGCACATTGGGGCTGAAAATTAAAAATTAGTATGTAATCTAGTGCAATTGTGTACACAACCATTATGTTTTAACACGTTAATATTCTAGTTCTAAAATCCTTCAATATTAGGAATAACATGACTTGACATTCTGATGTATCAGTTTCGTTTAGTTCAGGCAATGTTATCTTGGCAAAAAATATAAAAAAGACTGAAAAACAGTGCATTTATACTTCTATTTAGTATTTTGGTTCTGTGCTTTTACTACTTGCTCATGTTGATGATAGATGCAACTCTTCAGTCCATCAATTACACGATCTTAGAGAGCATAGCTAACACTAGACATGGAAATGACTTCAGTTTACATCAGACCACACAGAGATCCCAACCAAAGCCACTTTCCTTCAGACTAATAAGCCTAATATAGGCATACATTTCATGGCTCCGAGACTTGGGGGTGTTATTATAATATACTTTTATGAAAATGTAATTTGATGATCAAGATGTTAAATGTTTTGGTCCACCCATTAGGAGTTATCAAGTATTGCCAAGTACAAGAATATTCTGGTCACTTTATCACTTCTATGATCTATTGAGTTCATTGCTTAGAACATAAGGTACATATTTTATGGAAGATTCTTAGATTGTATTTAATATTGGCACTTATTAATTTAAATGTATTGTTAGCTTAACAGTTGGAGGATTATATATGTATATATATACTATATAATAATTATATATCACCCTACTATATTAATATGACAAAAATAATTAAGTTCCATATTATGACTTAATTATCCTTATAGTAATACTTTATTGCCATAATCTGTGATACTTACTAGTTCTGTGAGCTGTAAGCCTGAAATATAAGAGGAGCTTAAAAAACTCAAAGTACTTTTCTTGGAAAAATGCCAATTGGCAGCACATGGAGTTTTGTTTCCATATTCTTGATAAAGGAAAACAGAGAATATCGATGCATTTAGTCTGGCTCCTAAAACTGTAGGGAGCCCTTCCTACAGAAGTGGAGTAATAGCCAAAACCACAGCAACCTCTGCCCCAGTAAGCTCTCATTATTACTGCCACTGTTTCTCTTTCTCCGTGTGGTAAGGGCATTCAACTTCATTTTGCTGTTGTCTTTTTTCTATTCTTCTTCCACTAGCCTGGAAATCAAAGTAGTATTTTCTGATCTTCTATAAAAAAATCCTTATTCTGTCTTCATTATGACAATGCTTTTTTAAAAATAATTGTTATCTCCTTCAAACCCATAGTATTACTATGATGATTTGCATTTATTATCACAAATACCATGTATGGTTCAAGGCTATAGAGCACTAATAGAATACACACACACATTTATATATATGTGCATATATATGCCTATATGTATTTTTATAATCAAAACTCCATATTTACTATTAGCTAAGAAGAAAGGCTCCTTACCAGAAAGAACTTTCAAGAAAGATGACTAAGAAAATTAAGCAAAAAAAATTGAAACATTAAATCTAAACTCGAAGTCAATTATGCTTAAATGTATTATTCAATCTCTTGCTTTCTCTGTGAAATCTTTAACTACACAATATTTCTACCATATTAAGAAAAGTATTCTCATTAAAAGACAATCTGACATAGGAGTTGACATGATAATGATATGCCAAAGAGTCAAACTATCTTTCTTAAAAGTGTAGTCGTAATTGGGCAGGCTAGCATTCAAGCTATACTCTGGAGGTGGCATGTCTGGATGGATACTGGCTCTATAGTGGTCATCAGGAAACCCAGCTTCTATGTGCTTCCATGCTTCTTGCATATGATTGTGAGAAGAGCATTTGACTTCACGTTCCAAATTTCTAAATTCTTAGAACTAGCTTATCTTAAAATAGTCTATATTTAGGAATGCTTACCCAAGCTTTCAGCCTTGTACCCTTAGGTAGTTGATTTCTCACTACCTCTGTTAAACAAATGCTCCTTTAACAAGGAAAGGAACAGCTGGTGGTATAAGCAGTATGGATTTTAAAATCTTAGGTATGAATAGAGCTTCACCCTTCCTACCAGCAGGAACATGGCCAATGTTCTTCAGATTTCAAAGGCTTAATTGAATCCATAGTAAAATCTTGCTAATATAGACTCTCTTGTAGTTTTCTTAGAGAAATGCACATGTTTGATCACATTACATGAAGCTTCCAATCAAATGCTGATTTCATTTCCTCTCTCATGTCCCTAGCCAGTCTTCATTTGACTTTTCTCTTTGCCCTCATTTCCAATTATGAAAATTTCCCATTCAGTTATGTACACTTCAATATGAAGATAAAAGATTTTTGGTGTTCATCATTCCTAACTTCCACTAACATTCTGGCAACTACTTATAATTATTACTGTGTTAAACATCATTTCAAAAATGATTGCAAAATTTAACTACAATTTAGTGACACCATGTAACTGTTTTTTAAGCTTCTGACACTGAGAAGGATATAAAAATTTATTTTTTCTATTTGTCAGCTTTAGGTTTATGTTGTAATTTTCTTAATCATCAAGGTGCCTGTGAATCTATTTTGCCAGAGTCTATACATTGTCACACATTTTGTATTGTTTTTGTGATGAGGGTTGAGTTACGAGAATTGAACCTGGGTAATCTTAAATGCTAGGATTTGTTCTTCCATAACCTCTGACTATTTTCTTTATGTTTGTTTTTTGTTTTGTTTTCAGTTTTGAAATGATGTCTTGCTATGTTGACCAAGGT
Organism: Onychomys torridus; assembly: GCF_903995425.1. NCBI lineage: Eukaryota > Metazoa > Chordata > Mammalia > Rodentia > Cricetidae > Onychomys > Onychomys torridus. The sequence continues at coordinate 49,461,853 of NC_050452.1, forward strand.
TGCCTTCAATTTACTTTTTATTCGAAACAGTTCTTGACCATGTAATCTTTCTTCCTTCTGCTCCTGATGAGCAGGAAGCTTGATTGTCTACCTTCAAACCTGGTAGTCATTTGACATTTCTAGGTCTATGTGGGAACATTTCATTCATTTCTTTCTTCATGAGCTATTTATCTCATCCTGTCTAGTAATCATATCTCTTCTTACTCTGTTATATGGAATCAAATAAGAGCTAGATAAAATCCAACACAGAATAATGAAAAATGTCTTAATACATAAATAAATGAAATAATTTAAAAAAATTTCACATGCTATGTTTTTGCTTTAGCCAACTGCCAGTCCAGACACTGAAGGCTAGCATTAGATTTCTCTTTTCATTTCCATTTCTCCCTTTATGCTCTCCTCATCATTTCCCTCTTAGTCAGGAGTGACACATAAGGTGTTAGCTGGCATTCAGAGATCCAGGGAAGGTGCAAAGCTACACAGAGAAACCCTCTCTTGAAAAACAAAGCAACAACAAAAATAGTGCACATCCCATCGCTTGCTGATCAGTCATGTACAACATATAAAGCATTGTTCAGCACATACGAAAAAGACAGTAGTGTCTATTGAAGTATTTATCAGTCTAATGAAAGAGATCTAAATTACATTCAGCTCTGAAATCTTAAATTACCTGAGAATCTACAAAAGAAATGAAATTTATGTTTCCTCGGTTCTTACCATTTCTAGTAGAAGCTAAATATCCAATATCTTGTTCTAAGGGGAAATTTTATTAATATAACTTGTTATACGTTTCAAAAATATTGGCTAATTGTTTCTGTAATAACTTGTCCTACTATCTACCACACTTTGAGACACACAGAAGGGAAAACTATGTTAAACTAGCTTAAAACAGGCAATACACACAGAGGCTAGATCTAATATACTAAGTCCATAAATGGTACATTTCAGCTGATATTTTTTAGAAGAAAATCTTTGAAAATGGCCATTTTATTACTGTATCATATATGGGTAGTTGTTCAATCATTTTTTTCATAGTTACAATCAAGTTAAGAACTTATTGGACTTTAAAAGTGCTTCCCATGTACAATGTGAACTTATTGAAGTATTGGATTTCTAGACAAATATTAACTTCTAACAGTGGTGATTTTGAGTATTTGTAGCAGACTGAATTTACAAAGCTTGAGTGTATCCTTTTTAATATTAAGAAAATATTAATCTCAGCTAAAATGTTAGCCCAGAATTTGCTTAAATATGTGACTTAACACTATGAACATGGTATAAAACTTGCTTTACTTTTATGAGTAAAAAAACTCATTATTTAGTCAGTTTTGAAGAAACATTCACATTAATATGAGATGTTGTTCCAGTTAGAGAACTAATTTTCCATATTTTTATGTCTTTTCTAAAAATATAATTCATTTTGAAGATGCTGAAGCCAATATGTTAAATGATTTTCTTTGTTCTTTCATTTAAATTCTAACCAGAAAGTGTTGTTAGTAAACTTGCTATGACTGCAATTTTAGGTGTAAAATATTAATGCAACTGAAAATGAAACACATATTGTTTATTAATAAGCCTACATGTGTAGGCAACATTTGCATAAGCACATTTTGAAATAACGAACTCTTTATTCCAATTATTCTTCCTAATGAATAATGAAAACTGTCTAGAAGCCCAAAAAGGAATGTATATGTAGGGCGGGGTATCTCTATAAGATCCACAAAATAAGAAGTATGAAAGCTTCGAAGCTTTCAGTAATGCAAAATTGAATTTTATTTAAATTGCATGGAAAATCTCTAGAGAATAGTTATCCCAGAATATGTTGTTTCAGAATGTGTTGTGTGTTTGGATGTGGGATGTCAGGGTGAACAAAAAATATTTTTTTATATGTTTTTATTTTTTGTTTTAATTTTTGCTTATTTTGTTTTTTAATATTATTCTTTTCTATTTCACATGATTGAAATTTGATGTAAAAATCCTGAAAACTAGATAGAAAAAACTAGAATATTATATCTGAGAATAGACAGTAGCTTGACTCATCTCCTAAGGGAGATGCTTTAGTGTTTGAGTCTGGATATATTGTGAGACATGATTAGTGCTTCAACTCTTTGAATCATCTAGCAAATATTTCTTCCAGGTCAACCAGACCATGTTTGCTCATAGGTGATAATAATGAAATATAACAGCTACCCATTTTCAGATTCTACTATGTATATTAAAAAGAGTACCTATCATCAGTCACTAAATCAAATAATTATGGACTCAGTACACCTCCTCCAAATCATATGTAAGAACTCTTGGCCCTATTGTGAATTTTTGGGTAAATATGAAATATGAGGAAGTTATTAAGTGAATAAGGACATAAACAGAGGACTTCCATCTGATGGGACTGAATCCCTTTTGAAGTGGGAAAAGACTGAAACATGCACCAAAGGAAGATTCTGAGGAATAACAGTGAGAAGATAAATATTTGGAAGCCAGGAAGGAAGGCTTCACCAGAACAGGCTTTGCCAACACCATGACCTTGGTGAGCATATAGAATTAGAAAAACCAGGTCTGTGTGGTTAAACCACCCAATCTTAAGCACTCTTTTATGGCACAATAAGTTGTTAAATATAAACAATATTGATAGAGTGCTATGATTACCCTCATTTTACTTTGTGGCAGCTGAGCCAGTGAGAACTGCACAAAAGTTTATTTCCTATATTTGTGAAATGAGATCATATTTTATTGTTTGTTTAATTTGTGTTTCTCATAACCATGTTGTATTTGCTTTGGAATATACTCTTGTATAGGCAGATATGTACAAAGTAGAGTTTTTACCTTGTTTATTACTTTTAATACACAACAGGTTTTCTTGTTCTCAGATTTCTACTTCAATATAAAAATCAGAGAAGTCAGAAAACAAACTTGACCTTTTGTAACTCTAGATGTAATAGTTTGCTTAGTTAGTGGAGCAACAATGCTTGGGACATCAAAGAGACTTGGAAAAAAAAAAAAAAGACAGCTGGTTGATATCATTAAGGCACTTAGAAACCACCAGCTTCTAGAATCTTGGTTTTTAAATGCTTAAGTAAAACAGCTTCAGAAAGTTCTTGACATTTTATCAAATGTTTATTTAATTGAAGATATTTGAGTTTCAGTGAATAGTAATGTATTCCCTTCATTATCTACCAGTGCCCATATTAAAAAAAGAGTTAATTAGGTATTACAGAGTATGTAGGAGTATAAGCCCTAAGGAAACTGTGGCAAATGAATGTGTCTTACAGAACCTACATTTTATTTGAACAACTAAACTACTAAAATGAAGCATATCAATGGAGCAATTTATCAGCAATTCGAAATCATTAAGAAATGAACCTGTTCTCTAGGAAAGGGCTGTGAATACTTGTTTTGTATATTACATAATAACTGTTTTACACATAAAAATAAACTTTAAAGTAAAAAATTCCCAAGAATAGAAAATAAATAATTTATTATATTGCTATAATTTATATTACTAATTTTCAAGTATTTCCAATTGTTAAATACTGGTGGTGGTCTACCATATTTCTATATTTCTGAGTTCAAAGACAACAGACGTGGGCACATATGGATGTCTTAATACTAAATTCATCATTTTCTCATGGTCTTTATCACTCTTCCCCTAATACCATCAAATTCAGATATGATTTTATAATTTGTCATTTCTCACTTTTTTTTAGTATTTTTTCATCATCCTATTTGGATGAAATTAAATACTATTTTTTCACTGCCCATGTGTTCAGATTGTGGATATTGAGTATAATAAGGAATCAAAAAGGATAGTCATGCATTGCACCCTGAATTTAAAACAGATTCCAAATCCCCAATAATAGTTTTCAATAAGCAGACTCCTACTTTTACTGTCATGTTACTTCTCTAAAAGGAGTCAAATACAAATACCTACAATGTTCTTCTTTCTTGCAGTGCAGAATTTAAGAGCTGCTCATTTCTGTATCTACTGTAGCTCTGGTCCTAACACCAAGAATTAGAATTTGTCAGTTTTCTAAGAATTTGTAACACCATGGTCCACTTTACATTTTATAATACAAGGAACAAAACCCATTCAGGTAAGCCTAGGAGTTGTATTAGTAAAAAGGAAATTGGCATAACTTTGGTCAGCAGTCAGCGCATTATGCAGAATGCAGACATGCTTCTATATGACTGAGAGCTTATTCTGAATTCCACTGTAATGAACTCCTGGGGAATATCCACATGCAAGCTCATCATAAAGAAAAAGTTGGGCTATCAGATTGAGTCTATTAAAAAACAAAACAACAACAACAACAAAAAAATTCCCTCATTCTAAGAAGATTAACTCTGAGCACAGTGAAAGATCCATCACTTATTCTTGTTCTTGGGCCACACCATTCACTAACTTCTGTCTAATTCCTATCAGAAAAAAATGAAACAGGTATTTTTTAATTAGCACTCTGTATTATACTCAGACATCAGTGTCTTTGATACATGTCTATAATTGGAAAATAACATTATTTAACAACGCTGATTAATTGCTGAAAGTACTCAGGAGAGAACACTGTGACTTCACATCATCCCAAAGACTTTAATGCATTTATAGTAGTATTCAATGGGAGAAAGAATGACTCAGACATTATTATTCATTCATGTGAACCAGAAGTAGCTTACTACAATGATGGCCTAAAGGGAACACAAATGTATGACCACATTCAGTGCCTAATAGGACTTGCTTTTGCTACATATGAGGCACCTTCTCACTGGGGGATGGTTAATTTTATCCCCAATTAGGTGAACTATGATGCCTAGATATTTGCAAAACATCACCATATTTACAAATATTTAAGTAGGTGAACTTTATAATGTAAGTGAGCCTAATCTATTAATTTGAATACCTGAATGAACAGCAATTGGTTTTCCTTGTCAAGGAAGGTACTCTGCAATAAAACTGTCTTTGGACTTGAACTACAATATCATTGCTGTGTCTTCAGCGCCTTTATAATCTGCAGGTTATAGGAGTTTACTGTAGATCCAAAGTGCTATCCATAACAACCTACCCTGTAGTTATGGGTTTATTAAGATTTCCACAATCACATGTCCTAATTCCTTTAAAAATCCCTATATTTACAGATAAATAATTGTCAACATAGACCCCACTATTATTTTTTATTACAAAATGTGGCCCATGTTCTCACAAATATTGAGTGCTAGACCCCCAACAGGTGGTAGTATTTTGAGAGGTTCTTCATACTTAAGAATGTATAGCCTATCCGCAATACCTAGATTAATAAGGGCATGATTTGAAGTTAATGTATTTTGATTGTTCTTTGTTCACTTCTTGTCTGTTATGTGGTGAAGAAACTTCTCTACACACTCCTAGTGCCACGAGGTTCTGCCAAGTGCATAAGCAAGCAGGCATGTATCCTCTGAAACTAACAGACAATATCAAGCACTAAATTCTGTTTTTTCAGTTCCATCAGGCACATATAATACATATATAAATTATATATACATACATATAAATTATATATACATACATATAAATTATATATACATATATTATATACATGTACATTTGCCATGTATTATATACTGAAATTAAGAGATAACAGAACATTATATATAGAGAGATAATATTGTCCTTCTCTGGAAAACATTCAGTAAGACACTTGTTAGATATACAAAGGAAAATAATGGCCCACCAAAATGACATTATCATGTAAACAATGAGTATGACAAAAGGTAATTATATAAACTATAGTCAAATCAGGGTATATGGAAACAGGCAATAGAGACTAGAGTGATCCAGTTGCTTATATTCTTAGCCTTGAGCTAAAGAATGTTGGCAAGCTCAAATATATGCAAAATACAAGGAATTTGAATCTCATTTGAATCCTATAAGAGAATGTAGTCCTGTTAGTAACATGTTGTTAGCCTCAAAAGCTCTATTTCCATTATGATTATCAGAATTACAAGTTAACACATTCTCCTGTTTTAAGCAAGATTTGTGGAATTTTACAATTATAATAGTATAATAACCTAAAAATATGGTAAGAAATTCAAGGAAAAGAGCCTTTCAAAATGAAAATAAAAAAGATGGAGAAGAGGGGTGAGTTAAAATGGCTTGAGAAAGGTAAGATGTACAACAAGGACATGAGTAATAGAATGCACAAACTCAGTATATAGTTTACAAATATATTTCTTTAAAATACATCACAATATAATTTAAAAATTATTTTAAAGGTATATCGAGATCATAAATCAAGTTCGAAACCTCAATTATGTATTATTTTTATATGTCAACTGTATTTCAATAAAGATGGAAATGTTCATTAATATTTTGTATCTTTAGTTAGTTTGTTTGTTTTTTTAAGACAGGGTTTCTCTATGTAGCTTTGTGCTGGCCTCGAACTCACAGAGATACGCCTGGCTCTGCCTCCCGAGTGCTGGGATTAAAGGCGTGTGCCACCACCGCCCGACAATATTTTGTCTCTTATAGCAAGGGATTTAGCTCAGTACTAGAATTACTGCCTAGCATTCTAAACAAACTGGATTATATAAAGAAGATGAAAAAATGTATTGAGGAATAAATATATGAATGAAAAGAAAAGAAATAACTTTTATCTTCTTAGTAATTTCTGTCTTTGGCAAAACAAACAAACAAACAAACAAACAAACAAACAAAAAAACACTACAGTTACTGATTACAAAAAAAAAAAAAAAAATGCTACCTAACTTGTATCTGTATTGTATTTTATGAATGTGTGGTGACATAACAAAACCAGTCTTGAACAAAATAATAATATAGTTTAAATATGTAAAATCAATAACTTAGCAATCAAATGCATTTCTTTATTTGCACAAATACTGACTCAAAGGCATTTCATTATATTAATGATACAAACCTTTACTATTTTGGACCCAGGATGTTGCCTCCTCAGTTATGGTAGGTTATTCTTTAGGTTTCAGCTTTTCAAAATATTTTTATTCATGGATCATTGTGTAGCTGCTCTTTGACTTTTAAGTAACAATGATTATGAGGAAAGTTTCCAGTTTATTAATGTTTTCCTAATTATGATGCTACTTTGCCGCGACCACCTCGACCAGCAAGGAAGACGCAACACCGAGCTCTTATTTCAGCAGTTTACTCAGGAACCTTGAACAATCTTCTGACTTCTGACCCCAGGGAAACCCGCTCACAGCCTTAAGTTATCACTGGGTAGCCAACCCTGATACGCCACGTGGGCACTACCAATAATAGGTCCAGGTGCGCGGAAGCAAGCCAGATCCTCAGCCTTAGCCAATTAAGGAGTTGTTTATCACAGAGAGCGCTCACCATTGGGGAGGCGGAGGGTGGAAGCCGGCGCCATTTTTGAGGTGCGGCTGTATGCAGCTCTGTAAACTACTTCATACACTGACAGATCTCATTGCTCAATTTAAATTACTTTGATTAATGGAATGTTAATGATTAAGGATAACAGACTCATTGAAAGCTATCATGAAGAAAAATAGTTTTGACTAAGTATGACTAGTGTATTGAGTATAAATATCAACAAAAGGCTTTGATAAGGGCTATTCCATAAATTCCATGTTTGCTGCCATGTTGGTCTTGGACACACCCTCTGAAACTATATGCAAACCCACAATTAAATGCTTTCTTTTATAAGTTTCTTTGATTATGGTGTCTCCCCACAGCACAAAAATAGTAACTAAGACTGTAACTGTACAGATTTTAACCCATATCTCAATATCACCTGAGGGTAGTGAATAGAAAAGGCTATGTCACTTTTAATACAATTTGTCTTCAGCAGTAGGGTGTTGTGGCGTGGTATATCATTCTTTCTCTTAAATCTTACACATCTAATCTGTGAGAACTGTCACACACACACACATTTGTATAACTGCAGTAATCTTTATGACTTAATAAATATCATCTTTGTTGAAAATGAACAATAACTAAAATGTCTAGCTGAAACCTTCTATCTCTGTGTTAATAGATATCATCTTTGATGATAAGACCTGCAGAATGTTTTTTAAGATGTGCTAATTTGTTTATGTTGTAGAACATTTGTGTAATGATGCAAAGATGTGTTGTATTCTTTTATGTTGCTTTCATTTAACTCTGTAAAGCTGTTTACTTTGCCTGCATAAAACACCTAATGGTCTGATAAAGAGCTGGACATCCAATAGTGAGACAGTAGAAAGGATAGGTGGGTGAGCCTGGAAGGCAGAGAGAATAAATAGAAGGGGAAATCTGGGAGAAAAGAAGAAGGAAGAAAAAAAAAGGAGGAGGATATCAGGGTCAGCCACAAAGTAGGAAATAATGAAAGCTATACAAAATAGCAAAAGGTAAAAGCCCATAGGCAAAAGGTAGATGGGTTAATTTAGGTTAAGAAAAGATTGCAAATAACAAACCAAGACAAGGCTGGGCATTTATAATTAAGAATAAGCCTTCATGTGATTTATTTGGGAGCTGGATGGTGCCTCCTTCAAAGGGCAAACAACAACAACAACAACAACAACAACAACAACAAAAATGACAAGCCCAATGATTAAAATCTGAAAAACTTTGTCCTGCTTTCTCTACCATAAAAATTTCCTAATTTGAAAACAATTCAGTCTAAGAAATTCATGAAGTGTGTGAACCATATTTCCTGTAACTGCTTGATGTTCTAATGAATGATCCTGAATTTGGTGAGAAACAACCACACAGAGCATTTCACTATGACTCCAGGCTCTGAGCTATTGAAAAAATCAAAACTCCTCAGATTGAATGGTACTTATGATAATCGGAGGCTCATTGCTTATTAATTTTCAAAGAAAAATAGGATTTCAATTGGCAAATGATTTCAAAATAAAAAAAAAATGTAACCTGTCTAAAACCCAATGTGATATATACACACACACACACACACACACACACACACACCACAACTGCCTGTACATTAATATTCCAAGCCCAACTCAAATACCATCTCCTTCATATATGAAGTATCCAAATTGTCTAAGGCATATATTATGTAAATCACATTGTCTCCCAAAAGTATAAACTGAAATCTCTGTATCTATTTTTTACCTTAGTGACAATAACCTTTATTTTTTTTTGGGGGGGGGGAGGTATCATTTATAATGAAACCATACTCACAAATACCTTTATGCATGAAGATGTAAATCTGGACTTCATATTCTTTTATGATTTTTTGGCTTTAAATTTATTTTTCTGTTATCATTCTTTTATGCTTACAGAAATCTGGTCACTTAGGGTAGGTAAGGTATTATTTTCATTTTGTTTCAACGGTTAGACTGTTTCAAAGATCATATATGTGGGTTAGCAAATGTTCTGACACTTAGCTACCCTGCAGAGTGATGGAGGTGCTATAAATAACAGATGCCCTGTTTTCTACTATACTGACTTTAATATTTTCCATCAGCTCTTTCTTGTAGGAAGAACTCTAACCCCATTTGCTTTTCAATTTCTGAGGTTATTTATTTAATTTTAAGTAAAGATGAAAGTCAATGCATTTAATGGTTTCTTGGCATTTAGGATTTTATTTAATTTTGTTTTAAGAATGTATATTTTTATTATTATATTTGTGTTTTAATATTACACATCAGCAATGAGTTCCCCTGTCCTCCCCCCTCCAGGCCCCGCCCCCATCTTCCCCCCCATCCCCTCCCCTCCATTCCCATCTCTTCCAGGGCCAAGACTCCTCTGGGGATTCTAGAGCTCCAGAAGTCCAATTGTCGAGAAAGAGGAGAGACTGCAAGAGCGTGAATTGTTGAGACCAAGATTGGAAAAGCACAGGGACAAATAGCCAAATGAATGGAAGCACATGAATTATGAACCAAAGGCTGTGGAGCCCCCAGCTGGAGCAGACCCTCTGGATTAGGGAGACAACTGAATAGCTTCAACTGTTTGGGAGGCATCTAGGCTGTGGCATTTAGGATTTTAAAATGTTAAGGCTGCACTGAAATACACATGGTGAAATCATGGAATCTATTTAAAGTGAGTTGCTCATTCCAGATAAAGTTAGCATTATTTCAAATCATAGTAATGGCAATGTTTTAAGTGTTTCAGCCAAATTATAACCATGCAACTGACTGTCTTGCCTGCCGGACTCCTTTTTATCTTCCTTCTTGCTTTCCTTCCAATATACATTTTTCATGTATGTTAGAGCAACACATTGTATTGTTTCCCTCTTGCGATGCATGGGAGTAGGAAGAATAACAAAGATATATCGTAAAGGGAAGTGAAAGGCTCCATTGGGTTGAACATGAAAATATCAAACTATCATGATAACATTTGAAGGAAATTTTAAAACAAATACCTTTTATCTTTACGCATGTCCTCAGCTTTTCATAAAAATCAAATCATAGGAAACTATGATTGTGTGCACTGATTTTTCATTTCTTGCACATACAGGAAATTTAGCCTGTTTGCCATCTGCTGCAAGCTCAATACACTTGCTGTTATTGTTTATGATACTTTTCAATACTCACTGATTGGAGACCATACATTCTTAAAGTTTTGCATCATAGATTAGGGCTTTTGTGACTATCTCCACAATTGCCATCATTATCCTATCTTCTTTATCTCTGTTACCAATTGAAAATACTCTCTTGGTTTCTAATTTTTCCATACAAATCCTGTTCTACATAAACACCTACATATGTACTTGTAATAGATCACATATAATTCACCTATGTACCTACACATGCATTCTCTCCATTGGAAATTCTATTACTATAAGTAGAAAAATAAAACCATTAGTAGTGACTAAGTGTAGGAAATATATAGCATATCGTTGTGAAATAATAAGACAGTTAGGTTGTGGAAATTTACATTCTATCTTTAATTCAATATTTGTAGGTTTTAGATCATGGGGAGAATCAATATATTTTATAATGGGCATGTATATTATTTTACTGCTATTAAATATTTATAAATATTTCATAAGCCTATTGATTTTATACATGACTATTTTGCTCTGAGTATATTTTTCTGTAAACTATTATTCTTACTTTCCCTCCCCATCTTTCCTCACAGGGCTTGGCAAAGTCTGGCCTTGTCCATTCTAGATCCTTCCAGATGTCTCTGGCTATGCTCTCCCTTAGACCTACAAAAATCCTTCTCCTCCACCATAGCTAAAAGTAGTCATTTTTTCCTTTTTATTTCTTTTTCCTTCACTCTTTACTAATAACTATTTCATACATATGATTTCTAAAACTTTAAAATATTATGTGTGTCATGATCAATGCTTTGTAATCTTTACAGTAAAATTATAGTTATTCACATAAATTAAACTGTTTTGATATTTTATTGAAGATACAGACATTTTCTGTGGGGTTTTGGATAGTATTATGACTCTTATCTATTTCTGTTAAAAGTGAAAGTGAGTTATTTTATAGTATTTTGTTTGCATCAGTGATCTTAAAACTCTTATCGTTAATCATGAAATACTTCAATTCACTCCCCTGAGGTTTTCAGGATGATTGCTGTGAGTTCCAAAATTGGGGACAAATGGCTAACTGTCATGCCTATTAGCATACCAAACATATGTTTGTCTTCAGGCTCTCCCTCAGCATAGCAAGTACCTGTTACAGAGTCCATGCTGTCAACCTGGCTCCCCTTAGGTTTTCTCACCCCAGCCCTACCCTAATATTCTCCAGCTCACATGCTTCCTTTCCCTGGGCTTCTCATTCCTATATAACCTTGCCATTTTGACATTGCGCTCTCTTCTCTCTCTTGCTCCACTGTCTTTCTCTACTCTCTCTCTCTCTCTCTCTCTCTCTCTCTCTCTCTCTCTCTCTCCTCTTTTTTTTTCTCCTCTCTTGCGCTGCCCCTGTGTCTCTTCTCTCATTGCTGGGTTCGGACTACTGGTCATGTTTAGGCTACTACTTTCTCCCCTTTGGTCTGGACGTTTCCTGGTACCTCTGGCTGAACTATTGCTCATATCTACAATAAAAACCTTCTCCTCAACTACCCCTTGAAACAGTCATGTCTACATTTTATAAAATTACCATCTTAAAAATCGTTATTTTGTTGTCAGTGTATTACTGCTTACTTCTTTTAAAAGTTGATACAATTTACTGAACAGGGTCCTTTATGTCTCTAATAAGTAAAAATCTATTACATATATTTTCCTGTGCCAGTGAAATTTTTGACCAGACTGCACCCAGGTAATTATTTCAAATAGAGTTCCTTGCTGTATTTTTAAGCTCAGAATATTTTTGCATTTTAGTTTGACTTTGTCCTAGTCTTCACCTGATAGTTTTTATCTTCAGCAGCAACAATTTTCAGTACTTTAAGTCTTTCTAATACTTGTGTTTTCCTTTGTGTTTCTGATTTATAAACAAGAACATTCAGTAGTTCCTCCCTGTTTCACTGTGAAACCTTAGCTTGTTTGGTTTTTTTTCTTACTATATTATTCTCTATATACATTTTTCTGATTTTTTTTCATTATTTTATTTTAGCATACATTTCCATTTATACTATTTGGTCTGACTTATTCTAAGTAGTATTTTTTAAAATACATTTATTTATTATTAAGATTTATTTATTTTTATGTGCAATGGTGTTTTTCCTGCATGTATGTCTGTGTGAGGGTGCCACAAACCCTAGAAGGGGAGGTACAGACAGCTGTGAGCTGCCATGTGGGTTCCAGGAATTGAACACAGATCCTTTGGAAGAGGTGCCAATACACTTAACCACTGAGCCATCTCTCCAGCCCTCTAAGTAGCTTTTAAAGTCAAAGGTATCTAAAAGTTATTTCTCATAATTATGATTTATTTATATTTAAATAAATTAAAATGTTCTTTCTTAATTTAATGATCCATGCGAGTCCAATATTTTCACCAGTAAACAAAATACATTTAGCACGAGTACAATTACTAGTTATGTTTTAGCTTTTAAGCTTTATGTCTACTTGATCAGCCAAATTCTTGTCAATTTTCTTGTATCTGTCAAGCACTGCCCTTTCCTACTATGTATTATGATGTTATCTATCCAGCTGTAATTCACAATTGAACTGAAGCTTATTATGGGACATATATTGAAAGTGCAAGGCAAAGAAAAACAAAGCTCTTCCATTTTATACACACTAGCTCAGAAAGATATCATGTCAATTTATTTGGGGGAAGTTCCAGGAAACTAACCAGGCAAAAAAAATCATAACTCAAAAAGAAAATCAATTTCATGGTATGATGGTGTTTAAAAATACAAGCCAAGATTGGTGGCATATGTCTATAAACCCAGCATTTAAGAGACAGAAAAATAAGGGTCTGAAATTTCAGATCCATATGGTCATGTCAGTTGTAAACCATTTGTCTAGAATGGAAAAGACCTCTATGTTAATACTTAGTAGTATGCAAAGGCAAAGCAAATGCTAATTGTGTCTTGTGACTTTGATTTGAAATTGGTTTTCTTTCCCAAGGCACATATCTCACATGTGCCTGACCTGAAAAACTAAAACGCACCCTAGAATACTTGAAGCATATTTAATGACATATGTTTTTCTGCAGTTCCTCATCATACATCCTCTATACTGTAGAGATGCCATCCTTCCGAGACACAATTCCTTCCTTATCCATTTTGAGTCTGCTAATGAAATAAATATCTACGATTGAGTTCTAGTATTGAGGCCAAAGCAAGAATTTAAAAAAAAATTATACATTTGGCTCTGAAAATAATTTTTTAAATTTTTTTATTTGTGATTTATTTTATATTTTTTAAACTTAATTAGAGCAGATGTGATTTATTCATTTTACTGATGAAACCTATATATGGTTTTACCATTTTATTTATTTGCTAAATATTTAATGCTTCTATTGATTTCAGTATTTTGAAATTACAAGCAGTGATGGAAATGGTGTAAGTGATTTGCTAATGAATTATAGAATCAAGCAATATAGTCTGAGATCCTTGTGACTTTCTACTTGTGTGATGTGTACACATAAACCTGCCTAGGCTTCCCAGTTCTTCCTGAAAGTGATGGTAAGTGATTCCAATGTACTTTTTGAGGTACTGGGCATAGTACTTTCCCTCAATTGTAAAATGCCATAAGGTCTTTCCTTTTCCAGATTAAGGCCTGTGTTAAATTCACATATATAATCAAAGGAAAACATAAGGGATAAATATTTGTGTTAGATCACATAGCACATGTAAAATATAATGATAACTGTACAGGCTAATTTTGTGTCAACCAAACATATGATGGAGTAATTTGAGAAGATGAGAATGCTAGTTTCTTTACTTGCTCAGGAATATTTGGGATTGTAAATCTTTTACATGATCCATTGTACTGTGTGAAAAATAATGTCTCAGCATATGGAGATAGTGTCAGATGCCTTCTCATGATGAATCCTTAGATATTTATTTTCCATCATTAACTCTCTGTTAGGTCTTTTGCCATAGTTTGAAACATTATTTGCTTTTATTCATGGAGATTGAGAGTTCCTTTACAAATATTTACTTACACATATAAGCTATGAATAATGGGGAGTCATTTAATCTTTACAAGTCTATTCATTTTTCTTGAAAGTAGTTAAATATAATCAATTTATGATTTTTTGAATAAAATTTATCAATTTTATCTGTATTTGGTTATTTCTTCTTCATAAGTGCAATTATATTAAATTCATATAATAATTGAAATTTTTAAAGATTCTCAATTTCAAAATTCTTTGTATTCAAATTTTATGGTTATTTCCATTGAAATTGACCTTTTATTCTTGCTAAAAATTAAGCATTAAGAACAAATTTTTCTTCTCTTTCTTAAAATATGAATACTATATTACAACTTATTGAAAAAATTTTTTTTTCCTTTTTAAATTGATGACACCTGTTTGGAATTAAATTGAACATATTGTGGTATGTTATTTCTAAGACATTCTCTCATTAAATGAATTAAAATAATTTTCTCTGTTTAATTTTTTCAAATTAGTATTGGCTATTTTCAGTTCTTCATTTCCATATGAATTATAGGATTGCCTTGTCAATGACTATAACAAACCCTGCTGAGATCATGATCTGTTTCCTGGTGAATGAATAGATCAATTAGTGAACTTGACATTTTGACCTGAGATACTCATTATGCATGAGGTTATAAGATAGCCTCCTTAGTACTGTCTTTCTGGGCCAGTCTTTGTTCAGTTCATGAATATAAATCAATTTGACATGGATCAAAGGTTAATTTGTAAGATATAGTCTCTTCTAGGTACAAATTTTCCTAACTTTCTAGTAGAGAAAATGTGCTCAGTGTATCTTTTATCTTTGGGTTCCTTCATCCAAACCATAATACTAGTCTTTGTAACTGCACTCTCCACTGGAGCTATTTGTCTAGTAGAGTGAGAGATAAAATAAAAATATTGGTCATCCTAAGATATAGCTAAGATTTACTACATATCTCAATGGAATGATTTATTCCTGAAATTCTTCTTTTTTATGTGGCACATGTTTAAATTGGTTTAATAAACTTTATGATTTCAACATTCTTTTTTGTTTTGTTTTGTTTTGTTTTGTTTTTGTTTGTTTTTTGGTTTTTCAAGACAGGGTTTCTCTGTGTAGCTTTGTGCCTTTCCTAAAACTTTCTTTGTAGACCAGGCTGGCCTCAAACTCACAGAGATCCGCCTGCCTCTGCCTCCCCAGTGCTGGGATTAAAGGCATGCGCCACTACCACCTCGTGATTTCAACATTCTTGCTTGTTCCACAACTTTCAATTCCATGACTCTGGATTGCTGTTCTGGTAGAATATTTGGTAGAATAACTGCACATTAAAGTACATTTCAGTGTAAGAATTGGCTTAATATATATGTTTACATTGAATGTTATAAACAAACATTACATTCATGTAATAATGGACATGGGTAAAACTATCACTTTGATAAATTAGATTCATTAATATTTTATTAATCATTATGCCTTTTGGATAAGGAATACAGTCTATGACTCTCTTCTTGTCTAGAATAATCTTATCTCATCTTGGTATGGTAAAACTATGGAATCATAAATTATTTGGAATATACTTTTTCACTACTGTGTTTTGCACCGATAAGATAAATGATAGCTAACTTTTCACTACTGAAATTATTAATCAATCAGAGTTTTGAATATTGAGAGATGTTTTTTTAAAATATCAATAAATCATGGATGAAGGGACGGCTTAGTGTGTAAGAATACTCACTACTCTTTCATAGAATCTCTGTTCAACCCATCACGTGCATAGTGGCTCACAACCACAACTAACTCCAGTAAAAGGAATCTAAAATCCTCTTCAGCCTCCACAGGTACTGTACACACATAGCACTCAGACATAAATACAGATAAAATACAAATATATATTAAATAAATAATAAATAAATGTAAAAGTAAATAATTAGATTGCATTAATGAAATGGGTACTTGCTTTTTCTCTGTAGTTAGAGTTTTCCTGCCTGGCCCACAGTCAGGACAAATCTCTCTTACCCGCCAGTCCCACAGTCGCTCAGACCCAACCAAGAAAGCACACAGAAACTTACATTGTTTAGAAACTGTATGGCTGTGGCAGGCTTCTTGTTATCTACTTCTATCTTAAATTAACCCATTTCTGTTAGTCTATACTTTGCCACATGGCTTGTGGCTTACCAGTGTCTTTACATGTTGCTTTTCATGGCGGTGGCTGGCAGTGTCTCTCCCCAGCCTTCTACTTCCCAGAATTCTCTTCTCTCTTGTCCCACCTATACTTCCTGCCTGGCCACTGGCCAATCAGAACTTTATTTACACAGAGCGATATCCACAGCACTTCCCCTTTTCTTTTTTTTTAAAGGAAGGTTTTAACTATTACATAGTACAATTACATATAACAAAACAATTATTTAGCAAGAATTACAGTTACAATATTAAAGAAGATATCCTATCTACCTTATATTTGTGAGTCTAAGGTTTTATATCTAAATTATCTTGTATCATAACTGAGGAAATTATAACTATCTAGTCTTCAACCACATCAAAGACCTCAGAAGGATATAATATTACCTGAGAACCGGGAGAAGGATGTAAGCAACTTTCGGGAGTCTTGCAGGGTAGACAGAGACAGCTGGCAGCCTGAACAGTCACCTAATGTTCCTTTGTAAAGTTGGGGCATTTGTCTTCAGCCCACAGGGCTAGAGTCTCTCAGTCACTTCTCTCAGTGTCCTGTAGAATGTCTGGCAGTTTACTCTGCAAAGCAGGAACCTGAAGGACCATTTAGTCAAGCAAAGTTTAGTGGTCACCTTTCTATGGGTCCTGCATGTCCAGTTGATCAAGCAGTCCAGGCAAGAACAGTTTCTTGCCCAAATGGCTATTTTTGCCAAGGTGAAGATAAACTCCATATGAAGTGTCTTCAATGTCCATCCTCTTCTCTGAAGTAAAACGGTGCTGCCAGGAGCAGACATGTCTCACTGTCCAGAAAGTCTAAATTTTAAAAGTATTTTAAATGCTATATTCTGTAGGTCTTTGAAGTGTTTGAAGATTACCTGTCTATCTGAAATATCTCTGTGTATACCTAGAAGACTTAACTAACATGGCTATAAGTATGATTATCATAGATGACCAGTTATTAATCTATTTTTAATTATCCATTACAATTTTAAATGAGGTGTACAAACATAACACCTTAAACAAGAGTAGAAATATATACACAGTATAACAAAATTAACTTTAAGTTTGTATCAATAGACTAAAATCTATGCCAATGTAAAACATTTTAAATGAGTTGTTGCTCTTTAGAAGTAAGTTCATTAATCTACCCTTTCATCCTATCATATCTATATCATATCCCTTTTTATCTTTAGAAAGAGGTTGCATTTATAATCAACCTGTTTTAAATAAAATAGTGGTTTTTCTCTGTCCCACACCAGAGGGCTCTTCTGATTTGGGACTAAAGAAGCTCTTAACCTTTTCTTTTAACAATGTGCTTGGGTTTAGAGAAGGAGTGAGCCAATTCCATCTCCAAAGCCAGTTGGGAATTTGGGCGTAGTTTTTCTTACTACTTCCTGCTGGAGGGGGGTGCTGTATCTTATGGGGACACAAAGAAAATTTTAGGATTATGGAGTAGTCCATTAGGGTGAACCTCTGAGCCAGTTGCCTTAAAACCATTCTGGATGTTGGATCATCTGGGCCTTTGTGTCATTGGAGACCTTTCAGGTGGTCTTGGCTGATCAAACCTGATGTATCTTAATCTGGAACAAATCCACAGCCTCTGGCTTTCTGTGGAAACAAAAGCAGAGACTCTTTTTTAAAGCAACATATCCTTATATCCAAATTTTGAAGTCAAGGTACCTTTAAAATTTACATATTTGTTTAACTCAACAGCTTTTATGATCAAATCTTTTTCTGCAGTTTAAAATCCCAAAGACAACATAAACCAAATTCTCTGTGTAATATCTATCTTTGTAAGACTGAAACACCGCTGTAGCTGCTGGCTCCGCCCACCTCAGCTTCCCAACATGGTGGTGGTACAGTTTACCACCAGCTCTGGGTCTGGAGCCATGTGTACCATCAACTATCAGAAGCAGTTCTATTAAAGCAGCGCATAGCCCAGAAATTTTTTTTTTTTTTTTTTTTTAACTAGCAAAGGCTAAATCCACCACGCAGCAGAGTAAAGTGTTGCTTAGAGATTCCTCATTACTGCCACACTGCAGGTCAGAAGCACACGCCAGGAACCCTCCATAGTAGCTCAAACTGGCTGGCTGCCGCTAACTTGAGAGAGACAACTAGGAAGTTCTTTTTAGCTCTGTTTTAGAATCTTTTTCTCAGGTTTTAGGTGGAAATTCTTGCCAACACATTGGGCACCATTTGTAGTTAGAGTTTTCCTGCCTGGCCCACAGTCAGGACAAATCTCTCTTACCCGCCAGTCCCACAGTCGCTCAGACCCAACCAAGAAAGCACACAGAAACTTACATTGTTTAGAAACTGTATGGCTGTGGCAGGCTTCTTGTTGTCTACTTCTTCTATCTTAAATTAACCCATTTCTGTTAGTCTATACTTTGCCACATGGCTTGTGGCTTACCAGTGTCTTTACATGTTGCTTTTCATGGCGGTGGCTGGCAGTGTCTCTCCCCAGCCTTCTACTTCCCAGAATTCTCTTCTCTCTTGTCCCACCTATACTTCCTGCCTGGCCACTGGCCAATCAGAACTTTATTTACACAGAGCGATATCCACAGCATTTCTCCATTTCATTTTTATCAGTTCTAGTTGTTGGCATCATTTGTGTGTGTGTGTGTGTGTGTGTGTGTGTGATTTATATTTTAAAATAAATGGCATAATTTATTGGGAAGGTTTCTCTGGTCCCACCAAGCCCTGTAGTCCTGTGGTCCACTTATAAAATAATCACTCAGAATCTTATATTGATTATAACTGCTTGGTCATTAGCTCAGGCTTATTACTGACTAGCTCTTACACTTAGATTAATCCATAATTCTTATCTATATTTAGCCATGTGGTTTGGTACCTTTTCTCAGTTCCGTCTTGTTATCTTGCTTCCTCTGTGTCTGCCTGGCAACTCCTGACTCTGCCCTTCCTCTTCTCAGAATTCTCCTTATCTGCTTGCCTTGCCTATATTTCCTATCTGGCTACTGGCCAATCAGCACTTTATTTATTAACCCATCAGAGCAACACATATTCACAGCATAAAGAAAAACATCCCACATCAGTGTACAATTATTTACACTACCTTTATCACTCTTAATGACAATATTATGTTTTCATTCTCAGTGATAACATTTTATGTTTCTTGCATTAATTAACAAAGACAGAATATCTATTGCCGTCCAGTTCATTCTAAAGTGTTTGTATTTCAAGTTTCTATACCCACATAATTTCTACTGAGTAAACTCATTCATGTGCTTTCATATAAAATATAAATCTACAAACTTTCTAGTGACTCTATCCTTCTTCCTCTAGTTCTGACCTCTCCTCTCCTATTCCCTATCTTTTCCCACCCTCCTTCTCTTCCCTGCATCCCTCCATTCTACTGCTTCTTCTCTCTTTCTCTTTTAGAAGTAATTTATTCTTGAGATCTATTCTAGATTCATGGAAAAACTGAATACAAAGTACAGAGCTTACACTTAACTCCTGATCCCAAAGAGCTATAGCCTCTCTGGCTATAAATGACCAATATCAGAGAGCTGCATTTGTCAGGATAGGTAAGCTTACATCAGAACACCCTTGTTAATAACCATTTCATAGAGTTTAAATTAGATGTATTAATGTTCTTTTCCATTCTATTAATTTTGATAAATATATAGTTATTAATAATTGCAATTTAAAAATTCCATAGAATTGTTCCTTGCCATAAATGTGGCCTGCCTATTCAACCTTTTATTAATTTTAACCCTAACAATTGCCTGTGTTTACAAGGCATATTTATAGTTTTGTTTATGCACCTTCCATATAGTTACAAACACAGACCATATTGTCTTTTCAAGTTGACTTAATTTCCATGGTGACAATTTCTTTAGTGAAAGTTTATTGAGTTTTTTAAATTAGTTATATCTTTATTTAATCATTGGATGTATTAGACTATATTATTGTATATATTGGCTTATATCATTATATATTTGGATAATATATTAAATCATTGTATATAGTGTACTACTTTTTGTTGTTTTTGTTTGGGGGCTATTTTGTTTCGATTTTGAAATATTGGAGACTAAACTCTGCACATAGTGAATGCTAGGTTGGTTATGTAACTACCAATTACATCCAAGACTTTGGTTTCTTTGAGCCTGGGTCTAACTATTTAACTCAAGCACTCATTGAATTTTTAGTTCCTCACTGTCATCATCTTGAGGACCAGCAAGACACACAGCTGATGAAAACATATTTTTGTTTGTTTCTTTCTTGGTTAATTGGTCTCTCTCTCACATATATAATGTTCTTTCAAAGATTCATACAGTGTTATTGATAATATCTGCCCCCCCCCCCCATATACCTCTTCCTAGATTCACCCAATCCCTGAACTAACTCAACTTTGTGTACATTTTTTAATGGGTCATGACCATTTTTTTTTCCTTTTTAAATATTATTTGCTATGAGGTCTGCCTCTGAAATTTCATTGACCAGTCACAGTCAACACTTTCAGAGACACCTATTTCTCCCTCAATCAGCAGCTAGCGTTCTCAAAGTGCTCTATGGCTCTGTGTGAGATTCTGTGCCCAACTTCTTTTTTCATGCTAGGATTTGGTCTAGATGCCCTTTCAAAGTTTTTGTATATGTTATCCCAGACACAATGTGAGTTTTTATGTGTAGCTGTCCATCTGGGTCTAAGAAACACTGTGTCCTTATAATTATCTACTGCTTCTGACTCTTAAACTTTTTATGTTCCCTCTTCCTCAGTGGTCCACAAGATTTGAGAAGGGGAGAATTGTATATATTTTCTCTTTAGGTCTAAGAATTCTGCAGTCTCACTTTTTGCACAGGAGGTAGGTATGTGTGTGTGTGTGTGTGTGTGTGTGTGTGTGTGTGTGTGTGTTACTAATCATCAACTGCAAATAGACTCTTTTTAATAAAGCTTGACAGATGTCTTAATGCATGTGTATAACAATAAATCATTAGAAATCTGTTTAATACTATATCTATTTAGCAGTATAATAATAGTAGTCATACACTTTGGCTTGAGCATTTAGCTATAGCTTTTGAGCAAGATAATGGGGCCATGCATAAAGTTCATGTTGTGCAGAAGTATCTAAATTCAGTTTGAAAATTATCCCGTGATGTTTGCACCACTATTACAAGAGTGAGCATATTTTTCCAGGGCAGTCGTTATTGTAGCTCACATTTTTAAAGTTTTTTTTTTGTTTTGTTTTGTTTTTTGTTTGTTTGTTTGTTTGTTTGTTTAAAACAGGCCAGAAGAGGGCGCCAGATCTCATTACAGATGGTTGTGAGCCACCATGCTGGGAATTGAACTCAGGACCTCTGGAAGAGCAACTAGTGCTCTTAACCTGTTAGCCACCTCTCCGGCCACATTTTTAATAACTGAATATGACTCATGATTACTTTTCCCCTGTGACAGCTTGATTAGCAATTTCCAGTACTATGAAAACAAGCCATGGTAGATTGAGTTTTAAGTTCCATGGAGCTTGCCATATTCTGTGACCCAATAATGCTGTGTCTTTGGAAATAGGGTACTGTTGTCAAGTTCTGGACGATGTTGAAGAGCAATGGAAACATTGTGTAATATTAGATAGTAAAAAAAAAATGTTGACAAATGATGTAATGGATGTTGGAAAAGGGAACATTTAGTCACTGTTAATGGAAAGGCAGTATGAAAATCAGCATGGAAGTTCATTTAAAATGTACAAAATAGATCTACACGTTCCAGCCTTACCATCCTTAGATATATTACTAAAAGATTTCATAATCTATTCTAGAGATAATTACTCATCCATGATCATTACTGAAATCCTCACAATAAGTAGTAAATGGAAATAATCTGCATGTTCATCAACTTTGGATATTGAAAATTTACATCGAACTATTAAAAATCAAAACAAGTTGTTGTAATATCTTTTCTATTTTCTTTCTTCAAACACTTGATGTTTTTATCATATATGTCTTCCACATGCTAGGTTAGAGTTACGCCAAGATATTTTATATTGTTTGTGGCTATTGTGAAAGTTGTTGTTTCCCTGATTTCTTTCTCAGTTCTTGTATTGTTTGTGCATGAGGGCTACTATTTTATTTCATTTTTTAGTTAACCTTGTATCCAGCCACTTTGATAAAGGTGTTTATCAGCCTTAGGAGTTCCCTAAAGTTTTGTGATCATTTATGTATGCTATCATGCCATCTGAAAATAGCCATACTTAGACTTGTTTCCAATTTGTATATACTTGATCTCCTTTTGTTGTCTCATTGCTTTAGCTAGAACTTGGAGTACTATATTGAATAGATTTAGTCAGAGTGAAAAACCTTGGCTTGTTCCTGATTTTAGCAGAATTGCTTTGAGTTTCTGTCCATTTAATTTGATGTTTGTGGTGGCTTGCTGTATATTGTTTTTATTATATTTAGGTGCTGTGGAATGTTGTTCTGTATGCTATGAGTGTGTGTTGTTCTGATTGGTTAATAAATAAAATGCTGATTGGCCAGTAGCCAGGCAGGAAATATTGACAGGATAAGCAGATGAGGAGAATTCTGGGAAGAGGAAAGCTGAGTCAGAAATCACCAGCCAGACACAGAGAAAGCAAGATGGCAAGGCACAACTGAGAAGAGGTACCAAGCCATGTGGCTAAACACAAATAAGATTGGGTTAATTTAAGTATAAGAGCTAGTTAGTAATAAGCCTGAGCTAATGGTCATACAGTTCATAATTAATACAAACCTCTGTGTATTTATTTGGGTCTCAGTAGTTGCAGACCTGGCAGGACACAGGAAAACTTCCAACTACATTTAAATATGTTCTTTATATCCATGATCACTCCAATGTCTATAGCATGAAGGGGTGTTGGATTTTGTCAATGGCGTTTTTAACATCTAATGCGTGGTGGTATTGTGTTCCACAAAACATTGTGCACCCTGATAAATTTATCTGGGGTCAGAGAACAGACAGCCACTAGATACAGAGCCAAAAATGGTGGCTAGAAAATGGGTCAGAGTAAGCCATAGCAGAAGTTGGGCGGTGGTGGTGCACGCCTTTAATCCCAGCACTTGGGAGGCAGAGCTAGGCAGATCTTTGTGTGTTCAAGGATACAGCCAGCATGGAGACACATGCCTTTAATCCCAGAAAGCAAGCCTTTAATCCCAGGGAGTGATGGCAGAAAGGGAAAGATATATAAGGCATGAAGACCAGATACTAGAAGCATTTGGCTGGTTAAGCATTTAGGCTTTTGAGCAGCAGTTCAGCTGAGAGCCATTGGAATGAGGACACAGAAACTTGTGGTCTGAGGAAACAAGACCAGATGAGGAACTGGAGAGGTGAGGAAACTGTGGCTTGTTCTGCTTCTCTGATCTGCCAGCATTCACCCAATAACTGGCTTCGGGTTTGATTTTATTAGTAAGACTTTTAAGATTCCTACTACACTAATGAGGTGGTATTTTCCTCTCAGTTTATTGACATGGTGGTTTACATTGATGTATTTTCATATGTTGAGACATCTCTGCATCTCTGCAATGACATCCACTTCATCATGTTGGATGACCTTTTTGATGTGTTCTTGGATTTAATTTACCAGTATTTTACTGAGTATTTTTGCCTAAGTGTTCTTGAGGAAATTGGCCTGATATTTTCTTTCTTTGTTGAATCCATGTGTGGGTTGGGAATCAAGGTAACTGTAGCCTCATAAAAGGAATTTGGCAATGCTCCTTCTGTTTCTATTTTCTGTTTCCTTAATGATTATAACTCTATTTAAATTGTTCATCTGATGTGGGTTTAATTTTGGTGTGTGATATCTATGAAGAAATTTAGAATAGGAAGAAGCAAAGTACTAGAGAGGTCCCCAGAAACCAACATAGATACCTCCAATGGCAATGGTCCAGAGAAAGCCCTATCTGACCTAGTCTGGTGATCTGATGGCCAAACACCATAACAGTTGTGCTGGAACTCTCATCCAATAACTGATGGAAGTGGATGCAGAGATCCTCTGCCAGGCCCCAAGTAGAGCTCTAGGAGTCCAATTGGCAAGAAAGAGGAGGGATTGTATGAGTAAGAATTGTTGAGACCAAGATTTGAAAAAGCACAGGGACAATTAGTCAAACTAATGGAAGCACATGAACTATGAACCAATAGCTGAGGAGCCCCCAACTGGATTAGAACCTCTGGATTAGTGAGACAGTTGAATAGCTTGAACTGTTTGGGAGGCACCCAGGCAGTGGGACCTGGACCTGTCCTTAATGCATGAGCTGGCTACTTGGAACCTTGGGCTTACACAGGGACACTTTACTGAGCCTGGAAGGAGGGGACTGGACCTGCCTGTACTGAATCTACCAGGTTGAGCTGAATCCCCAAGGGAGTACAGCATGAATCTTAAAAGTTCTTATTAATGAAAACAAACCTGAGGCCAGTTATTGGGGTGAATGCTGGAAGATCAGAGTAGCAGAACAAGCCACGGCTATCTCACCTTGCTAGTTCCTCAGGTGATCCTGTTTCCTCAGGCTGGAAGCTTCTGAGTCCTCCTCCACATGAATCTCAGCTGAACTGTGTTGCTCCAAAGCCTGAACGCTTAACCAACCAAATGCTTAACTAACTACATGCTTTACTCCTACTGTTCCTGGTTCTCATGCCTTATGTACCTTTCTCTTTCTGCCCCCACTCCCTGGAATTAAAGGTTGGATTTCTGGGATTAAAGGCATGGGTCACCATGCTGAGTTGTTTCTAAAGTGGCCTTGAACTCAGAGATCCAGCTAGCTAGCTCTTCCTCCCAAGTGCTGGGATTAAAGGTGTGTACCACCACTGCCCAACTTCTGTTATGGCTTACTCTTCCCATTTTCTAGCCACCATTTTTGGCTATGTTCTAGTGGCTGTCTGTTCTCTGACCCCAGATTGTTTATTTCGGGGAACACACAATATTTCAGGAAACCCAACAGAGATACCATCGCCCCCTAAACAGCAGGAAGCAATTCTAAGAAAACGACGCCCCTTATCCCTAAGGTTTCATATTTCTCAGGGTTATGGATAATAGGTCTAGGGTTGGGGGTGGAAGAAACTGTTAAACTCAGTACTCTCCTTAAGGAAAGAAAATATGTCTCAAAAAAAAAGGGGGGGAAAGAAGAAATGGAATGGATAGGTATAATATATTATGGTAGACTATCATATACATTAGTAAACAAATTTAGTAATATAGCAGCCTTTGCACTGTTACAAATTCTTATATGTTGATACAAATATAAACTTTTTACATTCCTGTTTAAGATAATTTGTATATTGATACAAATACAGAACTGTGTTTGTTATATTGTACACATATTTTTACTCTTATTTGAAATATTTGTATATTGATACAAATGTGAATTTATATCTGTCATACTGTATGTATGTTCTACTTCTGTTTAAGATATTCTGTATACTGATATATATTTAGGATTATTATCATATTGCATATTGCACTATACATTCCTACCTCTGTTAAAGATATTTTGTGTATTGTCACAATTTAAAGTCATTGTCCTTTTACTGTACATTTGCTCACAGACTGTATGCCTTATTTATAGGAAGCTTAGTCCTTAGGTTGTTTAGGTAGATAAGACTTACAGAGTTATTGTCACTGATGCTTGTCCTCTCTATAATTATGTTAGTTAGGTTATCCAGATTTATAAATACATAGGTCAGATGGACAGGTAATCTTCAAACACTTCATGGACCTAGAGAACATGGCATTTAAATAACTTAGAATTCTGTTGACGTGAGACATAATTGCTCTTGGCAGCACCAATTTGATCCCGAGAGAATGTTGGGCTTCTAAGACATTTCCATTTGGAAGTTTGTCTTCTTGGCACAAAATGGCCTACTGGGCAAAGAACTGCCCTTGCCTCAACTGCTGACAGTACAAATGCTGTCATTTCTGGACAAGCAGGACACAAGGAAAGCGACCACTATACTTTGCCAAGACTGGGTAAGATGGCCTTTCAGAATTCTTGCTTCTGAAAATGGTCTGTCAGATACTCTAGGCCTGTAGCCAATTTGAATGCACCAACGATGCTGGGAAACATTAGGTGACTTTCCAAGCTGCTAGCTGTCTCTGTCTACTCTTGCAAGACTCCCGAAAGTTGCTTGCGTCCTTCTCCCATTTCTCAGGTATTATTATATTCCTTCTCAGGTCTTTGATGAGGTTGGAGATTAGCAGTTATAGTTACAACTTAGTATATATACATATATAATATCTTAGATAGAATATATTAAGTATTAGACTCAGGTTCTTTAGGATAGGACACCTTTTGGAATGATCTTTGTAACATGCCACCTACCCATGCCCTAGACTTCCCTGGATTTTACTATGTGTTTTTTGCTTGATATTGTTTGCACTTATTGTAATTCCAACTTATCTAGGTCATTATCCCTCATTACTCCTGGACAATATTTGATAACCATCTCTTTGTATATAGTCTTGTATTAGGTTAGAACTTTCTTATTTAGACAAAAGGGGGAGATGTAATGGATAGCCATCCCAGCATTGGCCTGGAAGTTCCAACCCCCATTGAGGCTTCAGTAATGGTCACGCCCACAAGGCAGGGCAGAGGAAGAAGCAGAAGACCAAGGATCGGGAGGAGGTTGCTCTCTTGGTTCTGGGACCCTGGATGCTGGAGGTAGACCGAGCAGAGTTCTCCAGAGAACACTGCCGGACTGTGTGATACCTTTGCCAGACCCTGCAACCTACCCCTTCATTTGTAAGTTACCCCACAAAATAAACCTCCCTTTTAACTATGTGGAGTGCCTTAATAATTTCACCAATAGGGGAGTCTTGGCCCTGGAGGAGATGGGAATGGGTGGACGGCCTGGGGGGAAGGTGAGGTCAGGGACGGGAGGGGGGAGGACAGGGGAACCCATGGCTGATATGTAAAATTAAATTAAATTTTAAAAGGAAATTGTCCGTGTCTTTTAGATTTTCCAATTTTTGTAAAGTACAAGTTTTTGAAGTATGATCTTCCTAGGAAGAAAGAGTAAAAGAGATCTCTTGGGTCAATTATGGGGGACTGGGAATGAGGATTTGGGGGATCAGGTTGGGGATGGATGGAGAGGGAGAGTGCTGAAATAGATGTCTGGAAAAGAGGGCATTTTGAAGCCTGGTGGGAGGGAAACTCCCATAAATGTACAAGGATATCTCCAGCTAAGACTCATAGCAATAGTGGATACTAGCCTAAACTATCTGTCTCCTTTGGTCAGACTGGTGACTACCCAATTGTCATCAGAGAGCCTTCATCTAGCAACTGATAGAAACAGACTTAGAGACCCACAGCCAAACATTAGGCCGAAGGGCATCTAGGTTGTTTTCAGGTTCTGGCTATTGCAAACAATGCTGATATGAACATAGCTGAGCATATGCCCTTGTGGTATGATTGAGCATTCCTTGGGTATATGCCCAAGAGTGCTACAGCTGGGGGAGATGGATTCCCAGTTTTCTAAGGAAGCGCCATATTGATTTCCAAAGTGGCTGTACAAGCTTGCATTCCTACCAGCAGTGGAGGAGAGTTCCCCTTGCTCCACATCCTCTCCAGCATAAGCTATCTTCTGTGTTTTTGATCTTAGCCATTCTGACAGGTGCAAGGTGGTGTCTCAGAGTCTTTTGATTTGCATTTCCTGGATAATTAGGGATGTTGAGCAATTCCTTAAATGTCTTTCAGCCACTTGAACTTCCTCTGTTGAGAATTCTCTGTTTAGTTCTATAGCCCATTTCTCATTTGGAGTGTTGGGCATTTTGATGTCTAATTTCTTGAACAACCTAGATGCCCTTCACCTGAAGAATGGATAAAGAAAATATGGTACATATACACAATGGAGTACTACTCAGCAGAGAAAAACAATGACATCATGAGGTTTGCAGGCAAATGGATGGATCTAGAAAAAATAATCCTGAGTGAGGTAACTCAGACTCAGAAGTTCAAACATGGTATGTACTCACTCATAGTAGGATACTAGATGTAAAACAAAGATGACTAGACTGCTACACAACTCCAGGGAGGCTACCTAGAAAACGGGAGCCTAGGAAAGACACAGGGATCACCCAATGACAGAGAAATGGATGAGATCTACATGAACAACCTGGACGAGAGTGGGAGTAATGAAGGGCAAGATTTGAGGGAAGGGAGGCTTGGAGGAACAGGAGATCCCAGCTGGATCAGGAACAGAAAGGGAGAGCAAGGAATGGTAGACCATGATGGATGAGGACCACATGAGAACAGGAGTGGGCAGAATGCTGGAGAGGTCCCCTGAGGTCCACAGTGATGCATCCTCTGTAGACTGCTGGCAGTGGTCGAGAGAAAGCCTGATCTGACCTAGTCTGGTGATCTGATGGCCAAACACCCTAACAGTTGAGCTGGAACTCTCATCCAATAACTGATGGAAGTGGATGCAGAGATCTTCTGCCAGGCCCCAGGTGGAGCTCCAGGTGTCCAACTGTCGAGAAAGAGGAGGGTCTGTAAGAGTGGGGACTGTGTGGGAACATGAATTGTTGAGCCCAGGATTGGAAAAAGCACATGACGAAAGGCCAGACGAATGGAAGCACATGAATTGTGAACCAAAGGCTGTGGAGCCCCCAGCTGGATCAGGCCCTCTGGAGAAGTGAAACAGTTGAGTGGCTTGGACTGTTTGGGAGGCACCCAGGCTGTGGGACCTGGACCTGTCCTTAGTGCATGAGCTGGCTGTTTGGAACCTTGGGCTTGCACAGGGACACTTTGCTGAGCCTGGAAGGAGGGGACTGGACCTGCCTGTACTGAATCCACCAAGTTTAAATGAATCCCCAGGGGAGTCTTGGCCCTGGAGGAGATGGGAATGGAGGGGAGGGGCTGGGGGGAAGGTAGGGGCGGGGGCAGGATGAGGGAGGACAGGGGAACCCATGGCTGATGTATAAAATTAAAACACAAATATAATTTTAAAAAGGGAAAAAATAACAAACATTAGGCCGAGCTTGGGGAATAATGCTGAAGAGAGGAAGGAAGGATTGTATGAACCATAGTGGTCAAGGACATCACAAGAAAATCCTTAGAAAGAACTGCCCTGGTTCATGGGAACCCACAGATTCTAAACCAACAACCAGGGAGCCTGTATGGTGCTGACCTAGGCCCTCTGTAAATTTGTGACAGTTGGATAGCTTGGTCTACTTGTGGGACTCCTCACAATGGGAACAGGGGCTGTCTCTAATGCTTTGGCTGCCTCTTCCTTGCCCAGTCTTAATATAAGGGGTTGTGCAACTTGATCTGCCATGCTTTGTTGATATCCATGGGAGGCCTGCCCCTTTCTGAACAGAAACCGAGTAGTGGTTTGAGGGTCAGTGTAGAGGGTAGACTCAGGAGAGAATGATAGGAGAGGAGGGAGGGGGAATTGTGTTCAGGATGTAAAAATAAATAAATAAATCTAATAAAAACATGTAATTTTCAGGTAAATGGGTGGAGCTGGAAACAATTACTCCTAATGAGTTAATGCATACACAGAAAGGGAAATGTCACATGTTTTTTTCTTATTTGTAGGTGCTAGTCTTGAATCTTGAAATTGATGTTTAATCAAAATGTTCATGGAGGCCAGAATATTTCCAAGAGTCCATGATGAGAAACTTTCAAGGATGAGAGATAGATTGTTCATTCCTGCTCTTTCATTGTTGCTGTTGGTGGTGGGGTGTGTGTGTTTGTTTGTGTGTGTTTGTGTGTGTGTGTGTGTGTGTGTGTGTGTGTGTCTGTGTGTGTGTCTGTGTGTGTGTGTGTGTGTGTGTTTCTTTTGATTTTGCTGGTGTGAGTGTATTTCCTGTGTTTTCATTAGTGTTGTTAGCCTCCTTAGGTTTGAATTTTTCTTCTAGCATCTTCTTTAAGGTTTGATTTGTTTATAGATATTGTATATATTTTTTCAAGGAATATCTTGATTTTTCCATTTATGTTGATTAAAAGTTTTGCAGGGTACAATAGCCTATGGTAGTGTCTGTCATATCTTAGAGTCTGCGGTTTATCTGAGCAAGCCCTTATGGCTTTTTGTGTCTTCAATGAGAAATCAGTTGTAATTATAATTGGTCTGATATTATATGTTACTTGTTTTATTTTCCTTGAAGTTTTTAATATTCTTTTGATGCCATTGTGTATGTTTAATGTTTTTATTGTTATGTGGTGGGAGACTTTCTTTTCTGTTCCAATCTGTTTGATGTTCCGTATGCACCTTGTACCTTTATATGCCTGTTCTTTAGATTAGGAATTTTTTTCTTCTGTGATTTTGTTGAAAAATTTTTCTGAGCTTTTGAGGTGAGAATCTTTTCCTCCTTCTATACCTGTTATTCTTTGGTTTGGTCTTTTCATAGTGTCCTGGATGTTTTGTATCAGGATTTTATAGGATTAATATTTTCTTTGTTTATTGTATCCATTTTTCTATCGTATTTTCATTGTCTGAAATTCTCTCTTCTATTTCTTACATTCTGTTGGTGAACCTTGCTTCTTTTTGAAATCTTAACTTTTCATCACTAGAGTTGCCTCAGTATGTCTTTTCCTTATTGCTTCCATTTTCAGTTTTGGAATTGTTTTATTTGTTTCCTTCTACTGTTTGTGTTTTCTTGGCTTTCTTTAAATGGTTGATTCATTTCCTCGGAATGTTTCTTGTTGTTTTCCTGGATTAAAAGGATTCATTTATTACCTCTTTAAGGACCTCTATCACCTTCATATAGTTCGTTTTAAGATCTTGTTCTTATGATCCTGCTCTGTTGGAATTATCAGTGCCTATGGTGGTAGGATAGATGCTTTCATATAGGCCTGGCTGTTCTTGTTTTTTAGGCTGGCATATAGGCGTCTGGGTTCAGGTTAATCATGAGTCCAGGTGATGATTTTTGGGCTCCTCAGTGCGAGCTGGGTGCATTGTTCTTTGGCTTGTGTCCCTCTTCTCCGGATTTTCAGGCTGTGTTTTTCCTGTTTTACTGACCTGCTCAGCTGGTGTGTTCTCAGGGAATGCCTGATGGTGTTGGTGGCTGGGATACTGGGATTAGTTAGTGAGAGAAGTTTGGGGGAGAGGGTCTTGTGATCCTTGTGAACTGAGTGTGGGAGGGATGTTATGAGTCAATACACTGTTGAATCCACATGACATGTGGGCCTGGGGGTGCGGGTAAGGGGAGTCAAGCTGCAGCTGGTATTCTCTGGCAGCTCTGGGTTATGAGACTAGGGGATTGAATTTGGAGGTTAGCAGGTGATGAGGTCACAGTAGAAAGGGAGATCACAGCAGCATTCCTGCTATTGAGCTGGTGATGAGGCTGGAGGAACCGAAACTCATGAGCCGTAGGAGAAGTGTGGGTTCATCTTTAGTGCTCTTGTTGCCCTGAGAGGATGTCTCTTGGTTCAGCAGGTGATGCCTGCTGGGGTTCAGGTCTGGAACAAAGCAATGAATGGGGTGAGGAATGTTAGGAGAGGAAGATTTGTGGGATCCACTTGAGTAGAGTTGGAAGGCTGCCCTGGTTCTTTGGCTGTACAGCTGACGATGAGACTGAAGGATTGGATATAGAACAGAGAGCTCCCCCAAAATCTGGGATACTGCAACTGAGTGTGGGAGGGAAGTTAGGAGTCAATACACTGTTGAAACCACATGACATGTGGGCCTGGGGGTGCAGGTAAGGGGAGTTAAGCTGCAACTGGTATTCTCTGGCAGCTCTGGGTATGAGACTAGGGGATTGAATTTGGAGGTTAACAGGGAGTGGTGAGGGTCTTCAGTTAGCTTACCTTTTCCTTTGTTCTGCCTAGATGGTGTGTTCTCTTTCCCAGTGAATACCTCCTGGTATGTAAGACTGGGATGGTGGAATGAGTTGGAAGAAGGAAGGTTGAGGAGAAAATCTTTTTGATCCACTTGGGATAGGGTCAGAAAGGAAATAGAGACCTCTATTGGTTTCTTAATACAGAGCTGGGGATGAGATGATCTCAAGAACAGTAGCGATTTTTTTGTTATGTTTTATGTTTACTTTATGTTTACACAATTTCTGTTTATGTAACTTCAAATTGAAGTTTCTTCTCTCAGATCTTATTCAACCTACTGGTTCAGTTTTAATGAGTCTTAATGTCTACTGTTAGGTTTTTGTGATATTATTATTATTATTATTATTATTATTATTATATTTTAGTTTTTAGCTTTTCCACTAAACTATTTTAAAGATAAGTGAGAAACAATTATAATGGGTATGTTATTGAACTATACTTAAATGTAGTTTGACTGTATAAACCTTCAACTGATGAGTTTTGTAGGAATGTAATTATTACAATCTTATGGAAGGTCGTTTCAGAATTTGTTTTTCCAGTATACATTCAATTCACCCCTTGAGCTTGTGTTGTTCTAACAGTATTAAAGTTCAAGGGGAAAGATTCTGGTTGACCTTGTCTGGCTTACATAGTTATACCAGGCTGTTCCCAGGGATTTTCTACTCATTTATGGAATGCTTCATGAAATTATGAAAAAAAAAAATGACCCTTTCTAGTGAAAAAATTAGCTTCTCTTCTAAAGTAAATTTTCTAGCAATTACTTTCTAAGGAGGATTTAAAGGTGCAAGTTTTCACCTTTAAATTCTTTTCATCCTTGAAGTCTTTTGACCATCAATTTGTCTATGAAACTTTCTCATGTTTACAATATCAAAGAAATTAATTTCCTTCCTTCAGTTCTCCTGGAAGGCCTAGCAACAGTGTATGGCAGCTTTACATCATGTCATAATTACTTACCTTTGTTCTACAATCATTCTTTATGAAATTTCTATGTCCTCCCACTTCACTTGATTGAGTTTGAGTAAATAGCAATGTACTTATTTAAAGAATAAATGCAGCAATGTATGTCTCTCTTGGACTTAGTAAATGTCGATCCTTTTTTCTTATAGGATAAAATTTCATATTGTGTAAATATATATGCTTTATCTAAACTTCCATGGACCTTTAGTCACTTTTATTTTTAGAAGAATAAATAATGGCCTTAATGAGCTACAAGCAAAATTTAATCTCTATTTTACAGTAAAACATGGGCTTACTCATGTGGAGTTTTAATTTATATCTTTATTCTCAGATCATAATTTCCATTACCCCTACAAGATGAAAATAATTGGTCTTGATTCAGAAAAACATCTCATAATAATAGTCTTAATGCTAGCATCAATGTAGCTTTCAAGTATTATAGAATATGATTGCCTTAATCTCTAAACAAAGTAAGGTAATCAGACAGCTTTACACTTCAGAAAGACCAGCAGAGCTGGCAAAATGACCAACATAGATGAGGCTCCAAAACAGTTTTTTTTTAAAAAAATCTGTCATCATATTCACCTGTACAAAATTTCCATATTCTGTTGGGAATAAAATTTTATTAAAAAAATAAATGGTGAACCATGGAAATAACAGCCTCTTCTCCTTCCAACATAACTCCGAATGCAGAAGATTAAATTAGCATTTGAAAAGCAGATAAGGCAAGTGATAAGAACCTCAGAGGACCTCAACTCTGGGGCAAGGTAGAGGGGGCTACAGGCAGCTTTTCTACAACATAGACATTCCTTTTGGGATCTCAGTCTTTTCTAGCATCCAGACTATATAATACACTGTGTTCCTCATGTGTCATCTTCATAGTTTGGTTTTCCTAAGAATCATTTTTCCTGTCTCTTTTTAATACAAATATGAAGTTGAAAGACACTAACCATGTAATCTGATACGCTATGCATATACAGATAGAAGAGTAGAATCAGTTCATAATTTGTTTATTTGTTTAGAGTTCTTAATGTCTTGCTGACATCTTTTCTAGTGTCTTAAATTCTGTGGCTAAATTTTGTGTTCCTTCTTTCATATAAAAGAAGTATGGAATGAATTAACTATACAATGTTTAAAAATCAAAATATCTTTTGAAGTAAAGATAGTTCGCTTTTATTGTTCTTTATAGAATACACAGAACATTAATATAAAATTGAAGGCAAAATTTATGTTTGATATCTTCTAATGAATTAATTATCTTCAGCTAATAATAACAAAGTAAATCTTGGATCAAGAAATGGAAAACTCAGGTGTGACTTGTACTAACTTCTGTTGTCTTAATTTAGCTTTTTTTAATTGAGGACAATGATAAGAAAAAAATATTATTTAGTTTTTTTTCAGTTTCCCCTACTTTAAAACATTCAATTTATATTTAATTGTATTCAAGCTATGCATCACTTGTTCCTCTTAAGTGATATGCTAATTCAGTGTATAGCATATGTTTCTGATGCTGTGTTTGAACAAATTTAGAGAATATTTCTCTTAATTGAGTATTAGTTTGGAGAAAAAAGGTGGTATTGGCTTCATTGTTTTCCATGACAAAATATGGCTATTGTAAGGCACAGTTACAATAAAAATAGAAGAATTTATGGGATGTATTCTCTGTTTTCAATTAGAAACAGAAAAATGGTATGAATTTTATGAACTGTGTTTTCTTGAGCTTCTGTAATCATTTCCTGCTTTAGATGTTACAAAATATGTGTATTTGCTTGATTTATTTGAAATTATTGTTTAAAAATCACAATTTGTCTTTTTTCATTTCAAATTTTAATATAAAGAAGTTAACTGTTAAGCCAGTGATAACTAAGCTACAATCCATACAAAAACAGAGGGTAGGTATAAAGTAAGGGATAAAGGGAATGGACAGATAATTAGGAAAAGGAAGTAAAATAGATAGATATGGATAGAAGGGACTAGAATGAGACAACTGAAGTTAAGACACATTTGAGGGGTAATATGGAAACCTGATATAGTAGAAACTTCCTAATACACACACACACACACACACACACACACAGTTTTCAGTAAAAACAATGACATCATGAAATTTGCAGGCAAGTGGACAGAACTAGAAAATATCCTGAGTGAGGTAACCCAAACCCAGAAAGACAAACATGATACATATTCACTCATAAGTGGATTCTAGATATAATGCAAAGAACAATCAGACTGCAACCTACAGAACAATGAAGGCTATATATATAGAAGAGGGGACCCTAGGATGACTGTGGCTTATAATATGTTTTGGTTTTACTCAATTAATGAATAAGCCTCAATGAAACATTTCACTATTAAGATAAAAATTTATACTGTATCAAGCTGATAAGAGAAAAATAAATAAATAAATATTTTTTAAAGAGGGTACACTGTATGACTCACTGGGCCAAAAAAAAAAAAAAAAAATACAAGAGCCAGGTACCTATGATGGGACACCTTGCACAGCCTTGAGGCAGGGGTGAGGGTGGGGCTTAGATATGCCTCTACTAAATATACCTGGCTCTGCTGATTCTCTATGGCAGGTCTTACCTTCTTAAAAAAGGGAATGGAGACTAGGTTGAGGGTAAGGCTTTAGGAGGGGAAGGAGGGAAGAGAGGGATCTTTGATTGGTATGTAATATGAATAAAGATTTTTCTTAATTTAAAAAAAAAGATTGGGTTACATCTAATTGTGTTGTCATCCACAGTGGCCTCAGAGAATCCATGCATAAAACAAAGTGTAGAAAAGACCATAGATTGTTCTCTGAAAACTGACAACAAGTTCCCATTGCTGAAAAAGCACATCTATGCAGCTCACTGAAAATAGAGAAGTTGACCTGGTGCCTACATAGAGCCTTCATGTCCACATTCAAGAGTCATTGGTACACGAACATACTGTGAATGCTCTCAAAAGAGAAACATGAACAAAAAGCCAGACACACAACTTTCATGTGCAATGGCGTACTGTATTCAAGATATGCTAAAGTAATGCTGGCACAAAGTTTACAGGAATAACAAACTGATAAAGTGACATGACTCAAGGCCTACTCTGTGAGATATAACCCATACCTTGTACTGCTTATCACAGGAATTTGAGATTAAATAGTCCAGAGACATACTGTAAAACTAATCAAAGAGTAAAACTAAAAAAAGAGAAAAAATAATTAGTGACAAAATGACTTCTAAAAACATTTTGATATCCTCATAGATTAGGGCCTTGTTCAGCCATCTTCAGAGAAACTTTCTTCTGCAGTAAATGGGAGCAAATATTGAGACCCATAGCCAGACATTACACAGACAGAGGGAGACCTTGTAACACTCAGCCCTAATTGGGATGTCTCCATCAAATCTCTCCCCTCAGAGCTCAGGGATCCATGTAGAAGAAAAGGCAAAAAGAGTATAAAAGCCAGAGGGGATGGAGTACATGAAGAAAACAAGGCCTTCTAAATCAAAATAAGCAAAGCTCACATGAACTCAGACTGAAGCAGCATTTTGAAGGCC
Source organism: Onychomys torridus (assembly GCF_903995425.1). Lineage (NCBI taxonomy): Eukaryota > Metazoa > Chordata > Mammalia > Rodentia > Cricetidae > Onychomys > Onychomys torridus. The sequence goes on from NC_050452.1 coordinate 49,498,711, forward strand.
TGTATGGGTAGGCACCAAGTCTGCACTTGCATGTTCTAGTGTAATGTTTCAGTGGACTCTTGTGTTGCAAATGACTGGATGTCTGATTCTTGTGCCTTTTCTTGGGCTCTTTTCCTTCTGTTTGTTTGGTTTGTCATATTTGATATAATAATTATTCTTTCATCATATATTGTTATAAAAATGAATGAATGAACAAATGCATGGATGAATGAATGAGTGAAAACTTAGCCACTAGGGTAAAGGTTAACAAATAATCTGTCATTAACACTTACTGGGAGATGAAAAATCTCCAACACGGTAACTGTGGGTATATTAACCACTGCAGGATAGACCTCAAGTTTAGGAATAGTTGACCAACATATAATGTACTCCACAATATATAGTTTATTTTTATTTGGTTACAATTTGGTAGGGTTTATATGGTGGTGTTTTTTGTTTTTGTTTAATATATTTGTTTTGCTCAGCATTTTATTCCCTTTTCTTGGCTTGTGGGTGTTTTGTTGTTATATTGGGCTTTTCTTTGTTTTTTGAGAAAGAACTTAAAGTTTGGTAGCTACAGAGAGGGAGAGGATCTAGAAGTACTTGGGGATTTGAAGATTATGAACAACATATATATTATATAAGTTTAAAAATGTTTTAGATAATAACAAACAGAATAAAACAGAAGCTTCTCAATGCAGTATTGATTATCTGTTTTATAATGGACACTTCCTTAAAAATCTAATTTTGTCACTTAGATTTTGACATATTAAATATGTAAAAAATAACCCAATTTATTATTATATTGATAAGTCTTTTGTTACAATTCATTACATAATGTTCTCCAAAATTTGTTGGGAAATTATAAGTAGACAGATTTTTTATCATATCAAGAGTAATTCTAAAAACAAGTATTCAAGTAAGAAGCATGTGATTTATCTATCTATCTATCTATCTATCTATCTATCTATCTATCTATCTGTAGATGTATCCAGCTTGTTAAATAAGAAACACAGAACCGATTGCAGAGTTAAAAACCACGAGGTCAGAGCAAAAGTGGAAAACCTTACCCTTCACTGCTTCTGCGGTTCCTCCTCTCCGCAAGAGGAAGTTTGCATCCTTCTCCCGGTTCTCAGGTAATATTATATCCTTCTGAGGTCTTTTATGTGGTTGAAGACTAGATAGTTATAATTGTCTCAGTTATGATAAAAGATAAGTTAGATATAAAACCTTGGACTCACAAATATAAGATAGGATATCTTCTTTAATATTGTAACTATAATTCTTGTTTGATAATTGTTTTGTTATATGTAATTTGTACTATGTAAAAGTTAAAACCTTCCTTAAAAAAAAAAAAAAAAGAAAAGGGGAAGTGCTGTGGATATCGCTCTGTGTAAATAAAGTTCTGATTGGCCAGTGGCCAGGCAGGAAGTATAGGCAGGACAAGAGAGAAGAGAATTCTGGGAAGAAGAAGGTTGGAGAGAGACACCGCCAGCTGCCGCCATGAAAAGCAACATGTAAAGACACCGGTAAACCACAAGCCATGTAGCAAAGTATAGACTAACAGAAATGGGTTAATTTAAGAGAGAGGGAGTAGATAACAAGCAGCCTGCCACAGCCATACAGTTTCTAAACAATGTAAGTTTCTGTGTGCTTTCTTGTTTGGGTCTGAGCGACTGTGGGACTGGCGGGTAAGAGAGATTTGTCCTGACTGGGCCAGGCAGGAAAACTCTAACTACATCTATCATCTATCTATCTACTTATTTATTTATATACATGGTATCACATTTGTATCTTAAACTGACCTGGACTTTTTCTGCTGCCCAGGTTGACCTCAAACTCACTTCAACCCTTCTGTAACAGCCTTATGAGTATTTGGTTACAGGGTTGTACCATAATACATAACTGAGGATGAGGTTCAGAACAAGTTACAAAATGGCAGTTTTATCTAAAAGCCACCTTGCAATAAGATTTGGACTTGAGATGAGAAGAGGACAAAGTTACATTTAAACACATCTAGAATAAATAATTAAAAGATATTTATGTTGGAACTGGGCAGTGGTAGCACATGCCTTTAATCCCAGCACTCGGGAGGCAGAGCCAGGTGGATCTCTGTGAGTTCGAGGCCAGCCTGGGCTACAGAGTGAATTCCAGGAAAGGCGCAAAGCTACATAGAGTAACCCTGTCTCAAAAAACAAAACAAAACAAAACAAAAATTTATATTGGAATTGGAGAGAAGACAATTAGGAATGATTAAAACTAGTGATACATACTTGTAATCCCAGCAGTACTTTAAAGATGAAAGTAGGTTGTTCATCATTTCAAGGTGAGCCTAGACTACATAGTAAATTTGATGTATACCTGAGCTATAAAGACCCCTGTCTAAAAACAACAGATATGTATAAAACTTAGATTCAATGTCATGTGGAAATAAAATAAACTGATGCTGTAAGTATGAAAACAATTTGAAAAGAAAACTGATTCTGAAAAGGAAGTTCAGCAGTAAGAACATCAATGGTAGATGAAACTATTCCTCTCCTGAAAGTTGAAAAAATAGGAGCTTCACATCAGAAAAAGCATTGAAGTCTTACATCTTATTTTCAAAAGCTTATATAAAATTTTACAAAACAGAACTAATATTCCACATAATGGAGAAACAACTACATGAAAAAATGTCAGAATTAAAAAATGGAAGAGGCTTAAAAAGGACTCTTTTCCAGTTATAACTGCATTTCATAGCATTAATTGCTAATGGAAAACTATTACAAACTGTATTTCTTTCTTTCTTTTTTTGGGGGGGTTTATTGAGACAGGGTTTCCCTGTGCAGCTTTGTGCCTTTCCTGGAACTCACTTTGTAGAACAGGCTGGCCTCGAAATCACAGAGACCCTTCTGCCTCTGCCTCCCAAGTACTGGCATTAAAGGCATGTGCCACCACCTGGCATAAACTGCAATTTGTAAACTTTGCTTATTTACTTGTTTTGGAGCTCTAGTCCATCTTTTGGAGTTCCAAAAGTTTCTTTGATTTTAAGATTTAAAAAATATCATATTTTAAATTGAAGAAGATGTCAGAAAATTGAAAGATCTCCCATGCTCATGGATAGGCAGGATTAACATAGTAAAAATGGTGATCTTACCAAAAGCAATCTACAGATTCAATGCAATCCCCATTAAATTACCAACACAATTCTTAAAAGACCTGGAAAGAATAATACTCAACTTCATATGGAAAAACAAAAAACTCCAGATAGCCAAAAGAATCCTGTACAATAAAACAACCTCTGGGGGCACCATGATTCCTGACCTCAAGCTCTACTATAGAGCTACCATAATAAAAACAGCTTGGTACTGGCATAAAAACCGACATGTGGACCAATGGAATCGAATTGAAGAACCAGATATTAACCCTCACAGCTATGAACATATAATTTTTGACAAAGAAGCCAAAAATGTACAATGGAAAAAAGAAAGAATCTTCAACAAATGTTGCTGGCATAACTGGATGTCAATGTGTAGAAGGCTGCAAATAGATCCATATCTGTCACCGTGCACAAAAATTAAGTACAACTGGATCAAAACCTCAACATAAATCCAGTTACTCTGAACCAGATAGAAGAGAAAGTAGGAAGTACTCTTGAACACACTGGCACTAGAGATCACTTTCTAAATCTAACACCAGTAACACAGACACTGAGAGAAACAATCAATCAATAGAACCAGTTGAAACTGAGAAGCTTTTGTAGAGCAAAGGCAACAAGACAAAGCAAGACCCTACAGAAAAGAAAAGGTCTTCACCAACCCCACATCTAACAGAGGGCTAATATCAAGAATATATGAAGAACTCAAGAAATTAGACATCAAAATGCCAAATAGTCCAATTAAGAAATGGGATATAGGACTAAACAGAGAATTCTCTATAGAGGAAGTTCAAATGGCTGAAAGACATTTAAAGAATTGCTCAGCATCCCTAAGTATCTGTGAAATGCAAATCAAAACGACTCTGAGATACCACCTTACACCTGTCAGAATGGCTAAGATCAAAAACACAGAAGACAGCTTATGCTGGAGAGGATGTGGAGCAAGGGGAACACTCCTCCACTGCTGGTGGGAATGCAAACTTGTACAGCCACTTTGGAAATCAATACGGCACTTCCTTAGAAAATTGGGAATCCATCTCCCCCAAGATCCAGCTATACCACTCTTGAGCATATACCCAAGGAATGCTCAATCATACTACAAGGGCATTTGCTCAGCTTGTTCATTTCAGCATTGTTTATAATAGCCAGAACGTGGAAACAACCTAGATGCCCTTCAACTGAAGAATGGATAAATAAAATATGGTACATATACACAATGGAGTACTACTCAGCAGAGAAAAACAATGACATCATGAGGTTTGCAGGCAAATGGATGGATCTAGAAAAAATCATCCTGAGTGAGGTATCCCAGGCTCAGAAGGGCAAACACAGTATGTACTCACTCATAGGAGGATACGAGATGTAAAACAAAGATGACTAGGCTGCTACACAACTCCAGGGAGGCTACCTAGAAAACGGGACCCTAGGAAAGACCCAAGGATCACCCAATGACAGAGAAATGGATGAGATCTGCATGAACAACCTGGACGACAGTGGGAGTAATGAAGGGCAAGGTTTGAGAGAAAGAAACCTTAGGGGAGCAGGAGATCCCAGCTGGATCGAAGACAGAAAGGGAGAACAAGGAATAACAGACCATGATAAATGATGACCATATGAGATCAGGAATAGGCAGAGTGCTGGAGAGGTCCCCAGAAACCCACAATGATACATCCTCTGTAGACTGCTGGCAATGGTTGAGAGAAAGCCTGATCTGATGGCCAAACACCCTAACTGTCATTCTGGAACTCTCATCCAATAACTGATGGAAGTGGAGGCAGAGATCCTCTGCCAGGCCTCAGGTGGAGCTCTAGGAGTTCAATTGGCGAGAAAGAGGAGGGACTGTAAGAGTGTGAATTGTTGAGACCAAGATTGGAAAAGCATAGGGACAAATAGCCAAACGAATGGAAGCACATGAATTATGGACCAAAGGCTGTGGAGCCCCCAGCTGGATCAGGACCTCTGGATAAGTAAGACAACTGAATAGCTTGAACTGTTTGGGAGGCACTCAAGCAGTGGGACCCAGACCTGTCCTTAGTGCATGGCTGTTTGGAACCTTGGTCTTACATAGGGACACTTTGCTCAGCCTGGAAGGAGGGGACTGGACCTGCCTGTACTGAATCCACCAGGTTTAAATGAATCCCCAGGGGAGTCTTGGCCCTGGAGGAGATGGGAATGGAGGGTGGGACTAGAGGGCAGGTGGGGTCAGGGGTGGGATGGGGGAGGACAGGGAAACCCATGGCTGATGTGTAAAATTAAAACACAAATATAATAAATAAAAAAGGAGAAAAAAGTAAAGCTAATATAGGTACATAAAAATATCATATTAACAGTTTATCTTGAGATAAAGCTATATACTTATTAATCTGGAAATATTTAGCCTTTTAGCAGCTGTTGAAAGACCATTTCCACTGGTTCTTCCTGTTTCTTTATGAGTGATATTTGTACTCATAAATCTCTTCATATGTATCTTCCAAATGAAGAAATAATTAATAGTTAATAATAACATACATTGATGAAATATATCAATTAGTAAACCACTTCAAATGATTACTCCTCTGGAGTTTATAATATCAGGGGATGAAAGTTTGTAGAAGAAAAAAAAACAATATCAATACTTTAGAAAACATAGTTTTTTCAACCAGTGTAAAGTAAATGAATTAAGGATTGTTAGAAATGAGGGTGCTTACCCAGCCAGAGTGTTCAACTAAACAATAGCAGGGGCAATGGAGTAAGAGATATTCATGCAATAGTAAAAATGAGTAAGAAATAAGTATAGTTTTTTGAGATTGGGTTTCTCTTTTTAGCCCCAGCTGTCCTTAAACTCAGGGATCTGCCTTCCAAGTGGTGGGATTAAAGACATGTGCCACCACCACCCAGAGGAAAGGAGTGTATCTTAAGCGTCTTATAAATAAGCACCAGTAAATAGCATGATATATTTGCAGAACATTTAAAAAGGAGAAATAATCAGAATAATTTATTAATACAGATGAGAGAATATATTTTGTCCATAGCATAATTTGAAGAACTTTGTAGGCGCCAGTGAGGATCTATTGACTTTTCATGGACTGAAACAACTGTGACTGCAGAGCTGAGCAGCCAAGTTATAACATCCAACAAGGACTTACAGGTGAGGAGGAGGAAATGCAGGGAATGAGTGATAAACTTCTATTTTAACTAAAAAGTTTCAAAGTACAGTTACATTCTAAAAATTGCCACCAATTTCTGTACAAGTCATTCAGAGCCCAAAGAATGACCAAAATCAAAAAACTTTATTTTTTATAGCTGTATAAATGTGATCTAAATGTGACCTCCAGTAACTTTTTTGAAAGAATCACACTATAAATAAGCAAACCACAACTGTTCACTGATATGAATGGACTCTTTAGCTTTACCGTTGGGTTTAAATATAGATCACTAACAGTAACAGGCTTTTAGTAGCAAGTGTAGCATGATTTTAAGACATTTTAGTTTTGCACATACATGTTGCACTTCTGGCTGATAATGGAAAAATGTGCTGCATCATGCTGTTAGGCTAAGTGTCATCAATCATTATAAATGGTAACAATACCAATGTCATCATCCTCATTGTCAGACAGTTTCAACTATTGATACACTGGCAGTCTTCAAATATACCAGGTCAATATTTTCATCTTCATCTTCCTCACTGCCAGAAGATTCTTCTTCTTGCATTCCTTTAACCACTTGAGAAGTGGTTCTACTTTGACTCAATTATCTTTAGCATGTTATTTTGAGACATTTTTCTTAGAGACCTTTTATGACCAGTTGATGATGGCTCATTCTTCTAAAATATCTGCATCAATCTTCTCTTTCAAGATGTGTGGAATCGTAGAGATCAACTTAACTATCACAGATTCCAAACCATGAAAAAGATAGAGCTGAGCCTTTTTGTTGTTATGAAAAAAATGTTAGGAAATGGTGCCAGAATTTCTTGATTGGCTCTTTTATCTTCTAATTAAAGATAACTGAAGTTGAAACGAAAGGATCCATGGTTTTACATGCATTCTTGTTGCCTCAGCAACAATTTAGTTATCAGATGAATTAATAATGGCCCCTTCTTTCTTTTTCCTAACAAAAGTCCAATAGGATGTTGACAAGATCTTCCACAGCTCTTTCTAAATCATCACTGAGAGTTAGAACTTTTGTATGGTCACTGATTTCATCCATTCTGCACTTGTGAGCTTCCTCATTTGTATTCTTCCCCCAGTCATCATCTTCCTCTTCTTCCACAACATACGGATGATGTCAAGTCATTTAAGTTATGATCCTTGAACGTGGTAGATAGTTAGGTGCTGACAATTGCAGATTTTAAACAATTGTAATGATCTTCCTCAACTATTAAGAAATGAATGATTTAAAACCTGTATCTCCAGTTCCTGTCTCTCTAGAAGGGTCACTGATAATTCTTTTCACTCTAAGAAAGACTGATGTACAAATGATAGGGTAACATCCTCATGAGAAGTAAAAACAACCTGAATGTCCTATGGTTTTATGAGGAAGTTTTGAAATTTGGAACTGTGGTTTTTCAGTTTGTGTACACTCATCCCAAATTATAGTCTTTGGAGGCATGTGTATTGCACATGATGAGCCAGGGAAATTACTAACACAAAGCATTTTTTTTTTTTAGTAGTTGCTTTGTACTGAGAGAAAAGCTTTGAGGTGTGCTTGAATTGTCATCTCTGATTCTACTTGGGAGAAACAGAAAAATGTGCACTCAATCTCCAGCTAAAACAGCCCAAGTTTTCAGCTTTTACCCTAAAATTATAATTTCTAGGTATTTAGACATACTGTATTGTTGGTTTGATGTGTTCTCCCATATCCCCAATATTATGATTTGTTCTTAAATGTCTTTTAATTTGGATATAATAGCTTATAATTTAGTTTTGGGTTGGTACCTTGCCAAAAATCATGTTATTATGTTTCAAGCTTGATCAAACCCACATAGTTCTCTTATTTAAAGAGAAAGTTAAATCATAAAAAAAGTTAGGATTTAGGTGAGAGCTTTCAGATAACTTTGGAGGTTGTCCAATTTTTGTAAGGGTTAAATTAGATTGCTGTAAATATGTGGAAATTCAATAGAGTGACCAAAAATCTTCAAATGTATTTATTTATTTATTATGTATTAGAGGTAGAATTTCTTTTGAATGTGAAAGGGTTTTTTTTCAATGTGAAAATTCTAATTTTTGTCAAATACTCATCAAAGGAATATATATATATATATATATATATATATATATATATATATATATATATATATATATTGTTTTTTGGTTTTTTGAGATAGTGTTTCTCTGTTTAGTTTTGGTGTCTGTTCTAGATTTCACTCTATAGACCAGGCTGGCTTTGAACTCACAGAAACCTTCCTGTCTTTGCCACTTAAGTGCTAGGATTAGAGGTGTGTGCCACTTTCTTTATCTGAGGCCTAATAAATATTAATGAAAAACATAATATTGGAATATGTAGGTGGGCATTTTTGTCCCACCAGCCAGTTCTCAAATAACCACAAGTGTAATTAGTAATTATAAATGCTTGGCTTGTAGCTTAGGCTAGACTCAGCCAGCTCTTATAACTTGAATTATCTGATTTCTGTTAATCATGCGAGAGTCATGATACTTCTAACTCTGAACTACTGGAATCATGTATTGTGACAACAACTGTTCTTTAAAATACAAAATAAGTGAAATAAATAAATGAAATGGATTTATAATTGGGAAGGCTGATGTTTACTTGTAATACACATAAATTGGAACCTCTTATATTTCAGTAAATGAAAATGACACTTTTAAAGAAAGGTATCTGTTTGCATGTCTATGTCACCTCTCCTCTGAAAGTCTCTTTACTTGCTAATTTTTTTAACACATTATAATCTAAAAGACAAAAAGCAAATTTCTTTAAATTAACAACAAATAAAATGTATCCTTAGATTATTTGCAATTTTAAACCAACCAACATTGATTTTCATAACATTTTATAAAATAGTAGATGTATTATATTGGAAAAGAATATCATATTTTAAAATATAAGCTTTTTTTTCATGTTAACATTGAGTGTCTCTTGTTTCAAATCTAACCTGCTATCATGTTATAGTTACTCTTCCCAGGTCACACACTGCATAGTTTCAAAATCTGGTACATTTTTTTGTTGACTCAAATTGTGTAGATGAATTGCATGTTGCAAGAAAACAAACGTAGCACATCTCATGGAGAACATAAACATTTCATAAAAACAATAAATACAGTCTTTCTTAATATACTTGAGTAATCTGTTGGTTATTTAATTGTGGTTTATAATTAATGAACTTCAAGGTCAGTAGTTGTAAATATTAGTATTGTTATCCTTTCCTCTTCTCCATTCTAGTGGAAAAATAAGCATTGTATTTTCCTGCTGTGGAATAATCATTCCATATACTGTGGAGATGTATTGCTCTTATTGTTAGTAAAAAGCTGACAGACCAATAACAAGGCAGAAATTGGGGGCAAAGATAATGCTGGAATAAAATGGGGCAGAGTCTGATAAGTCTCGAGCCAGACATGATAAAGGGACATGGGAAGTTCATAGATGACATAATCTGGGCAGTGCATAGTTTAATAGAAATCAGATAATTCAAGTTGTAAGAGTGGGCTGGAGTCTAGCTTAAGCTGTGGGCTGAGCATTTATAATGACTAATAAGACTTGTTGTGGTTATTTGAGCACTGTCTGGTGGGACAAAAATGTCCACCTACATATTCTGATATTATGTTATTCATTAATAATTAGTAGGCCTCAGATAAATAAAGTGTTGCATGCCTTTAATTCCAGTAATCAGGAGGAAGAGGCAGGCAGATCTCTGTGAGTTCAAGACCAGCCTGGTCTACAGAGCGAGATACAGGAAAGGCACCAAAAATACACAGAGAAAATTTGTCTTGAAAAACAAACAAACAAACAAAAAGTACTCCTTCAAATGAGTATCCGACAAAAATTATAACTTTCACATTGAAAACTGTGTGAATGTGTCACTGACAAGGAAGGGTAGGCACTATCAATCTCAAATGCTGTCCCCAAAGTAAAATTAGCTTTAAAGTATCAACATATAATCACTGTCAACATCTAAGTTAATGTGAAAAACACATTTTACATTTTCTATTTTGACTCATGAACTCTTTCCTAGTGAGATATTTGTCTCAAAAAATTTCATGTAGATCTCATCCATTTCTCTGTCATTGGGCCCATTTTCTAGGTAGCTTCCCTGGAGTTCTGTAGCAGCCTAGTCATCTTTGTTTTACATCTAGTATCCTCCTATTATTGAGTACATAACATGTTTGTCCTTCTGAGTCTGGGTTACCTCACTCAGGATGATTTTTTCTAGATCCATCCATTTGCCTGCAAACCTCATGATGTCATTGTTTTTCTCTGCTGAATAGTACTCCATTGTGTATATGTACCATATTTTCTTTATCCATTCTTCAGTTGAAGGACATCTAGGTTGTTTCCAGGTTCTGGCTATTTTAAACAATACTGATATGAACATAGATGAACAAATGCCCTTGTGGTATGATTAAGCATTCCTTGGGTATATGCCTAAGAGTGGTATAGCTGGGTCTTGGGTGAGATGGATTCCCAATTTTCTAAGGAAGTGCCATATTGATTTCCAAAGTGGCTGTACAAGCTTGCAGTGGAGGAGAGTTTCCCTTGCTCCACATCCTTTCCAGCATAAGCTGTCTTCTGTGTTTTGAACTTAGCCACTCTGACAGGTATAAGGTGATATCTCAGAGTCATTTTGATTTGCATTTCCCAGATAATCAGAGATGTTGAACAATTCCTTAAATGTCTTTCAGCCATTTGAAGTTCCTCTGTTGAGAATTCTCTGTTTAGTTCTATATACCATTTCTTAATTGGACTGTTGAGCATTTTGGTGTCTAATTTCTTGAGCTCTTCATATATTCTGGATATCAGCCCTCTGTCACATGTGGGGTTGGTGAAGACCTTTACCCCATTCTGTAGGCTGTCGCTTTGTCTTGTTGACCATTGTCATTTGCTCTACAAAAGCTTCTCAGTTTCAACTGTTACCATTGATTGATTGTTTCTCTCAGTGTCTGTGCTACTAGTGTTATATTTAGAAAGTGATCTCTGGTGCCAATGCGTTCAAGAGTACTTCCTACTTTCTCTTCTATCTGGTTCAGAATAACTGGATTTATGTAGAAAGCTTAGGGGAGCAGGAGATCCCAGCTGCATCAAGAACAGAAAGGGAGAACAAGGAATAACAGACCATGATAAATGAAGACCACATGAGAACAGGAATAGGCCGAGTACTGGAGAGGTCCCCTGAAATCCACAATGATACATCATCTGTAGACTGCTGGCAATGGTTGAGAGAAAGCCTGATCTGACCTAGTCTGGTGATCAGATGGCCAAACACCCTACCACTCGAGCTGGAACTCTCATCCAATAACTGATGGAAGTGGATGCAGAGATCCTCAGGCAGGCCCCAGGTAGAGCTCCAGGTGTCCAATAATTGAGAAAGAGCAGGGACTGTAAGAGTATGAATTGTTGAGCCCAAGATTGGAAAAAGCATAGGGACAAATAGCCAAAGGAATGGAAGCACATGAATTATGAACCAAAGGCTGTGGAGCCTCCAGCTGGATCAGGACCTCTGGATAAGTGAGACAATTGAATAGCTTGAACTGTTTGGGAGGCATCCAGGCTGTGTGACCTGGAGCTGTCCTTAGTGTATGAGCTGGCTGTTTGGAACCTTGGGCTTACACAGGGACACTTAGCTCTGCCTGGAAGGAGAGGACTGGACCTGCCTGTACTGAATCCACCAGGTTTAAATGAATCCCCAGGGGAGTCTTGTCCCTGAAGGAGATGGGAATGGAGGGGAGGGGATGGGAGAAAGGTGGGGGTGGGACTGGGAGGGGAGAGGACAGGGGAACTCATATCTGATGTGTAAAAAAAAAAAATTCGAAGACATGGACATAAATAAACTTACTTTAAACAGTAATGGTGAAATCAGGCTATCATATATAATAATATAAATAAAGTGTTCCAATCATCTTTTTTTGAAGAAATATACACTGAAAAATATATGATGATACTGGAAAATAAGAATATAGTAAGTAATAAGTTTAATATAAGATAACAAAAGTAATAGAGTAGAAAAATACAAAATTCCATCTCAGAATCACAGACAGTGACTTTAGTCATTTATATATGGTCTTTGGTTAATCACTTTGGCATTCTATACCTTTGGTTCTCATGAGCCCATGGTGTTCTAAAAGGATTCTTGTTTTCAATATAATATTTGGCTTCTTTCTTAAACTCAAAAATTCATATTTCATCTTTTGTTTTGTAGGTAAAAGTCAAGAGGAACCTTGTGTTATAGAATATTATTTTAAGATGAATTACATATGTATATGCTGTGTAACATTTGTCTAGTGATGCAAAGATGTTTCATTCTTTTATCTTGCATTTGTTTATTCTGTGAAGCTGTGTTAATTTGTCTAAAACACCTGATGATCTAATAAAGAGCTGAATGGCCAATAATGAGACAGGAGAAATGATAGGCAGAGTTGGCAGAAGAGACAATAGATAGAAAGAAAAGCTGGGTGGAAGATAAGATGTAAAAAGAGCTAGAGAGAAGAAGAAAAGAGGGAGGAAGAAGAAGAATGCTAGGGGCCAGTCACCCAGCTAGCCACAGAGAAAGATTGAAAGTAAGGTTACAGAAGAAAATGAAAAAAAGCCTAGAGGCAAAAGATAGATGGGATAATTTAAAATTAAGAAAGTTTACAAGAAAAAAAAGCCAAGCTAAAGTCGAGCATTCATAATTAAGAATAAGCCTCCATGTATGACTTATTTGGCAGCTGGGTGGCAGGCCCCCCAAAGAGCAAAGAATAAAAAATAAAAAAAGGAAAGAAAGAAAACTACATTTTGGAATTGCATTGTGAGCCCATATCTTCATGGACAGCTAAAAAACTGAGAAAAAAAATTGGACTGACTTCTTTAAGAGTTTCTGACTGTTAATAAACTCTTGAGCAGCCAGTACTTTAAGTAAGAACAACAACAACAACAAAAACTAAGTAAAAATATCTACCATAGTGCAAGCATTGGCATACTAGAGCTCTAACAAGGTTGAATATGAATCATAGATCCTATGAAATGATAGCAGTGTTGCCAGCATCTGAATGAACAGTGTTTCTAAAAGCAAACTATGCTTCCAACAATTTGGAATCTAAATGCATTTATAAACCTATATGCTGGGAATGTCTTTCCATATGCTGTGAATGTTTTGCTCTGATTGATTGATAAATAAAGTGCTGAATGGTCAGTAGCCAGGCAGGAAGTATAAGTGGTACAAAGAGAGGGGAGAATTATGGGAACAGGAAGGCTCAATCAGGAAATGCTGCCAACCCCTGCCACCCCCGCCATGTGATGTAAAGTACTGGTAAGCCACAAGCCATGTGGCAACTTATAGATTAATAGAAATGGGTTAATTTAAGATATAAGAACTAGATAGCAAGAAGTCTTCCAAGACCATACAGTTCATAAGTAATATAAGTCTCTGTGTGTTTACTTGGGTCTGAGCAGCTGCAGATACGAGCAGGACTGAAGAAAATTCCAGCTACACCTATAATTCTCTTAACTTGCATCATCTAAATCGTTATCATAATTTCTATAACCCTGAAAGAGAAGCAAATGTGGAACTTCCTGTAATGAGATTATGATTAAGTTGTTAACTGAGGTTTAGCTAACTCTTAATATCAAGCCATTTCATTATTAAATGATATTTTAGTTCCTTTTGCAATTTATAAATATAGTAATGCTATTCTGAAAACTTTGACCTATGAAAGCAGTAAATCATTTGTGTGGACTTTTTTTTAGAGCTGAATTGTGAGAAGAAACCTTATAGATATTGGAAATCCCAGTTTATGTCATCAGTTTACAGTCAGCATTCTGATTAATATTCATTGGCTTTGTCTGAAATTGAAAGAGTGTGATGTTTATCAACATATAATGGTGTTTGTTCATTACATTGATTTTTATTATGAGTTTTCACAATTTGAAATAATAACCACAAAAACACCCCAAATGGATATCTGATTGTTCATTGTTTATGGCATCTGTAGGAAATGTGTTGGCATGACATTCACAACTAACATGCTTTATTTAAAATTAAGAGGAAAATGGTACTAATTATAAACATTGTCCATAATGGAGCTTTGTAGTTTACATAATTACATTTTGTAGAGGAAAATGGCAAGCCTGATCTGACTTCATTTTTCCATTAGAAAGGATCTGACTGTCTTCTCCCATGGCACCAGCTGTGCAGCTCTGAGCATGAGATCAGTGTGCTTCCTTTCAATAGCCTGCAGAGACACTTCACTTTCCAAGATCTGCATCCTGAAAATGTTCCAGAGGAAAGATAATTGTGCTCTCTATAGTAAAATGCAGAGGACTAGCTCTGTCCAGAAATTTTCTTCTGAAGTGAAGCTCATTTCAATATTGCCACCAGACATTTCATGCTAATATGTAGAGGTACTTGGAACAAATTCCAGCTTACTTCCAACTATTCTTTGAATGATGTGAGTAAATAAATAAACAAAATTTATAAAAATAACAAATTTTCATTATTATTTTTGTTATAATACATTTTTGCTTGCAGAAAAGTATATGAGAATAGAATATTAGATATTAATTAATGACATGGTCAATATATTCTGTTGTAAAATTCAAAGAAATTAAAATATTACAAAAATTCAACTACTAAAATTATATATATATATATATATATATATATATATATATATATATGTCAACAAATTGAAGATGAAACACTTTTAACAATATATAAAAAATCTTATTTTTTCTGGAAGTAATATGTCAACATATGGAAGATGGAACACCTGGAACATTATATAGGAAAAAAATATTAAAAGTAAAATAAAAATTTTAAAGGAGAGATTTGTCCAAGTACATTCTGCTCACCTTTCCAGGTCTTATATTTTAAAGACAATTCAATGACCTTGTCTTAGCTAGCATTCATCTGTTATCTTCAGCACAGTGATGGCTATTTTTGGTTATCATTTTACTACATTTGGAATTAACTACCATCCAGACATGGAGGGCACACCTGTGAGAGATTTTTTTTTTTTTTTTTGCTTGATTTGAAGGAGGTGAATCCACTTCAAAAACCTTTGAAACAGGAGAACACGAGTCATTAGTTTGGATCATTAGGCAAGAGGACACACCTTTAATCTGGGCCATACCTTCTGCTACAACCCAATATAAGGACATGGAGAAAGGAAGCTTTCATTTTTGCATGATTGTTCTTGTCTTGCTAGAAAGTCCATTTCTTTACTGCCATTAGAGAACAGTTTTTCTGAACTCCAGTGTCTACTGAAGACCAACTGAGTCATTCAATCTTATGGAGTGAGCAACTTCTGGATTCTTGGACTTTCAGTTCATGGCTCACCATTGTTGGATTAGTTGTACCTTCTTCTGTAAGTGATTCTAATAAACTGTGTGTGTGTGTGTGTGTGTGTGTGTGTGTGTGTGTGTGTGTGTGTGTAAGAGATACATTCTATAAGTACTGTTACTCTAGAGAACCCTGACTAACACAAGTACCAAAATAGTATCATGTGAGATAGACAATGACAGCTTTATACTGTGTTGCATTGTATCAAACAAATGCACATACTGTTCCGATTGCTGTTATACTTCCACTTCCTGAGTGTGTGTGTGTGTGTGTACATATACATTTATATGTTATTTTAGCATTCAAAGTAAAGGCTTCTCTATGACATTTTCTTTTTCTAATATTTCTTTTTTTATTTTTCTCTCTTAAAAAATTTTCTGCTCACTCCACATACCATCCACAGATCCCCCCTCCTCCCTCCTCCACATCCCCCAAATTGAGGTCTCCCATGGGGAGTCAGCAGAGCCCAGCACACTGAGCCTAGGCAGGTCCAAACTCCTTCCCACTGTACCAGGCTGTGCAAGGCATCACATCACAGGCACCGGATTCCCAGAAGCCTGCCCATAGACCAGGGACAGATCTTGATCCCTATACTTGAGTGTCCCCCAAAAAGTTCAAACCAAACAACCGTCTTCTGTATCCAGAGGGCCTATTTCAGTCCCATGGGGGCTCCATAGCCACCACTCCACAGTTCATGGGCTTCTACTAGTGTGGTGAGTCATCTCTGCATGTCCTCCCACCATGATCTCAATGTCCCTTGTCTGCAGAATCTCTCCTCTCTCTCATCAATTGGATTCCTGGAGCTCAGCCTGGTGCCTGGCCATGGATCTCTGCCTCTACCAGTCACTGGACAAAGGCTCTATGATGACAGCTAGGTTATTTGCTAGACCGGTCACCAGAGTAGACCAGTCCAGGCACCCTCTGGACCACTGCCAGCAGACCAAGATGGGGTCATCCTTGTGGATTCCTGAGAGCCTCACCAGCACCCTGCCTCTTCCTATTCCCGTGATGTCCTCATCTGTCATGGTATCTTCGTCCCTGCCCTCTCACTCTGTCCCTGTTCCAGTTTGACCCTCCCATTTCCCTATGTTTTCATCCCCTACTACTTGCCCTCTGCCATCCCCCCACACCCAGTCTGCTCACGTAGATCTCATCCACTTCTCCTTCGCAGGGTCATCCATGCGTCCCTCCTAGGGTCTTTCCCTGTTAGCTAGCCTCTCTGGAGTTGTGGGTTGCAGTCTGGCCGTCCCTTCTCTCACATCTAGTATCCACATATGAGTGAGTACATACTATGTTTGTCCTTCTGAGTCTGGATTACAACTGCCACTATAATTTATTTAATTCTTGTCTCTATCCCACTCCCCTCCTGCATTCCTATACTTCTGACAGGTTTTTTACTTTTCCATGCTATTTATATAAAGTATATGTTTTACAAATTTTTCTGTATATCACCCTTGAAGACCTCATACTCCTCTCTCATGATCCCATTTCTAGTATTGCAACACATACACATAGACACAGACACCACATACAAGACACACACACACACACACACACACACACACAGACATCCCACATAAACCACCCCCATACACACACAGAAAATGCATACACACACTACACATGTATAGAACATACACAATAAATATGATAACATCCATAAGCTTTAATGTACAATGTAATGGGTTTCAATATGGTGTTTTCATATGTGTCATTAGATACTGTAAAGTTTGTCCCCTCCCCCAGTATTCTTCCTGTGCTCTATAAGAGAATAATGTTGCAATTACAACACTGTCTAGAAACATAACATTAATCCTTTCTTCTGGGATTAGGGGAAGAAATTAACAAGGCAAAAGTCTCACTACCCAGTGGTGAAATTTTTAATTACTTTATAATGTAATTTTCTATAGTGAAAATTTAATTATTATTAAATGCCAGCAAAACATGTTTTGGTGATGTTTCTCCATCACCACGAATTATATTTAATAGTACATGATTGAGAGGGACTTTGATTTATTATGTCTGCTAATTGAGTATATACTAAGAAATAAAACTTAACAAAATGACTTATTTTTAATAAGGTTTATTATCTAAGAGCACATATTTGAGGCCTGAAAAAGATAATATTTCAATATCTAAATTTTCTTTCTTATACATATTGTCAAGTCTATAGTGAGAATTAATTTAGAGATCGTAATTCATATGTCAATATTAGATTTTGGAAACCATCTCCAGTTCCCCTGATGATGTCTGATCCATGTCTATTTTGTAATAAAAATGAAGTTGTGATATCGCTAACAACATTGGAAATTTTGTGTTTTAATAGCCTAAAGTATATATATAGATCTACATTAACCCTTACCCCAAAAGGTAGTGTATAATATTATTTGAGTTGCATAAGTAAGTCTGTGATTTCAAAAATAAGATTCCTATAATCAATTTAAGTACTGCATCTAAACTTGTAGCTACACATGATTAACAGAGAGAACCCTGACAGTGTATACTGTCTGAGCTTTAGTAGTCTTAACTATACATGAGAATTGAATCATCAAAAAGTTATTTGCAAATCAAGCCTTACATGTTTAACATGATAGCTGATGCTCAGACATTATTAAATGGCTGCCTGCAGGTCAGGATCAAGATAAATGATTGTACATTAAACTGTAAAACAACAAAACAAACTAAAAATTAATCATTTTTCATAAGTAAGGTGCTTACTTGAATTATCTCATTTAGATTTCACAAACTCATCAACTACTTAAGCGTACAAAATACCATGCCTGATTTACAGAAGGAAGTATTCATATAAAGAGGTGATACAGCTAACAGAGGGAGAATCAGTATCTGAACCCAAGATAGTCTTTGTAGAGTGCTGTCAACCTTTCTATCTTCTGCTTCACACACAGCTGTCCTCAATAATCAGTTCTTACATAATTACATATATGATGTCTCATATTGTTCTAGATATTATCATGGCTGAATAAATGACATGATAATTGGTTTTAAACAATAGATATTGGACTATAACTTATAGTCATCACATTTGCTATTCTAATTTGTCACATTCTGCTTTATATTGCAGATATTTGCATATATGATTTATTTTCTGAGATTCATTATAATCTTAACTCATTTTATAAATGATAATTGAACATCCACTCTGTGCCTTGTGATGCTCTTACTACTGAGGGGCAGTCATGAATATCTTCCTCAATGCAAATGACACCTGAATTATGATACATCCAAAATAAAAATTAATACAGATCCTGTAAGATGATGATAAAAGATACACAAAGAAATAATAATTTTTCTACGTTTTTTCTTGCATATCTTTTTCAGTTGGATCAGACACAGAGGGTCTTTCTGATAAGAAATATTTCAAAAAGCACTGAAGAAAAATGGTAGGAATATAGCAACATAGATATGGTTCCTGCTTTGGGAATAGTAAGCAAAGGACATGATGAGTAAGTATAATGTTATTCTATTTATAGGGGCTACAATTGTATTTCACAAATATGTTGTGACAACTACAGACAAACAAAATGCCATGAAATATCGTTCCTTATTTGGTTCCACCAGATTTCTTTTAGCCTCATCTGGAGTCACTATGCTGAAAGAAAAATTCCTGTATTTCAGAGCCAGAAATTTAGTCTGTGCTTCAGGCTCTGTGTTGCACAGGTTCAGTTAGTTGCCTTGGGCAAGAAAGTTTAAACTTTCTGAGCTTACTGCTAAGGAAAGAACCTAGGCCCTGTGCCGCACCTGCTTTATGACACTTCCAAAGATGGACCAGATCATTTGAGATTTAACTTCTCTTTAGAATCATTCAGGAGTGGTTTTACTTTTTAATACATCCTGATGGCTATCACTTTCTAAGATGAAAACCAAAGACAGCTGAGGTTCTAAGGCAATCCTGGGTGATGTGACTCTTTTGTCTGTTCTTAGGAATACATGTGATTCATATTATAAAGAAGACTAACAAAGGCTGCCATGGGACAATGTAAGAGGCTGGGAATATTTTGCCCACTGGTATTGTTATCTGATCAATGTTTCATGCAGGGCCCCTGAAGGGTGAAAGGATGGCCTAGAACACTTCAAAGACAACTCATCCTGGAAAGCTGAGGGGATCTCAGCCAAAATCAGTCAAAATATGATTTCCTGTGCAACAGAGCTAACTCCAGAGAGGTATTTCACTTTCAGAGTCAGTTTAAACTGAAATAATTCTTTGTTTATTAGTTTCCTTTCCACGTGAAGGAGCTTCTGCTCCCCCACACTTATTGTCTTTCTTCCATTCATAATTTCTGCATTGGAAAATACTTTTGACTTTGTATGTTAAATAATTTTAATTAAAATAATTCAACTCTTCTTCAGAAGGAAGCTGTTTGCAGAAAGCAATTCTATCCCTTCTATATACAATATTTTAGAAACACAAAGATGTCCCTTACTAGGCAATATGCAGAACAGAAACAGTAATTGAGACTCAACCATATCTAAGCCATGAGAACACTTATGCTATAAAAAACAGATCATGTCTTTAACTTAAAATGACCAAATGTGTCATAAACTAATCAGATAACTTGTCCAAGTTGTAGAAAATGGGGAAGTAACTCCACTCCATGCAGCTTGGATTCCTGAAAGCTATTGAGGGTATGTTACATAATATTGATAATATTGCACTGGTAGAGCCAATTTTACTATTATATTTCATGTGATTAAATGTAAAAAGCAGTGAAGAAAAGAGCTGCAAGACATTTCAAAAAATAGAAAGTGAAATAAGTTTTAGTAGAACAGTAAAATGAAGAAATGTTTATGTACTTTTAGGATAGATTAAAATTCTACAGGGTATATGTGAATTGAAATTAAAGTCTGTATTTATTAGAAAGTTTGTATAAATATTTTAATCAGTAAGAAAAGACAGGCAGCCCACATTCTGTAATTATCACATGATTTCTTTGTTGTTTGATACAGATTTAAGCACGATACTACAAAGTAAAATTTACCCAATAATCCATACCAGTCCCTCAGCGCTAATGTCATTTGTTAGTGGAGGATCTCAAACAACACTCTGTATTAGTCCTTTCAGGTACAAAAGAACAATAGTCTAATGTATTATATGTGCCTGTAGAAATAAATAATGAGTCTCTATATACAGGAGGCCCTGGCTGTGTATTTTAATCACAAAAAAATACTGTTGCTATACTTATTCATTAATTCCTGATTGAAAGACAACAAGCAAACTGCTTCTTATTACTTAAGCCCATGTTTGGCAGTAGAATCAGTGTTCACCAGAATTCTTACTTCAAGCCTTTTGTTAAATAGTATTTTTCCTCTCAGCATGGATCCTCAGATATAGGGAAAAATACATTGGCTGAAAGATCTTTTACAAAAATACTTAAATTTAATAAGATACTAAATTTTGATCTTTCAATAGCCTAATAAGAAGCAAACAAAATACTGTTAGTTCATATGTGAGAGCAGGATATGTTTTATATTCAACAACATGGTTACATATTAATTTAACATATTAAAATACAAAATAAAACACTTATGATAAAAAATTAAAGATGAAGATGATCAGAAGACAACTAAGTCATTTTCCAACAAAGACCGTCTAGTCAATTCTGTGTTTCTGTGTTTTAAATATGATTTACCTGAGAAGTTAAGATTGATAAAGATTTTCCAAAATAATATGTGAGATGGTGTATAATTAAAACACCAATGGTTTATGTAGCATGAAACTTAACAGGTATTTGTTAATAAAATCAAACCTGAGGTCAGTTATTTGGGTGAATGCTGGAAGATCAGAGACACAGAACAAGCCATGGCTATCTCACCTTGCTAGTTCCTCAGGTGATCCTGTTTCCTCAGGCTGGAAGCTTCTGAGTCCTCCTCCACATGAATCTCAGCTGAACTGTTTTGCTCCAAAGCCTGAAAGCTTAACCAACCAAATGCTTAACTCACTTAGTTCCTGGTCCTCATGCCTTATATACTTTCTCTTTCTGCCCCCACTCCCTGGGATTAAAGGTTGGGTTTTTGGGATTAAAGGTGTGTGTCAGCATGCTTAGCTGTTTCTAAAGTGGCCTTGAACTCAGAGATCCACTAGCTCTGCCTCCCAAGTGCTGGGATTAAAGGTGTACCACCACTGCCCAACTTCTGCTATAGCTTGCTCTGACCCATTTTCTAGCCACCTGCCCCGGCCAGCGGGGTTTCAACAGGGCGACCCAACTATGAGAGTGAATGAAAGGACAGGGCGACACGAAAAGACGGACAGCAAGACAGAATTCTGATCAAGCCGCCAAACTTTATTTTCCTCCACATGGCTTATATAGCATAAGAGGGGAAGGGGCAGGAAGGAGGGAAGTAGAAGGGACGTGGAAGGCATGCAGTATGTAGGAGATGTGCAGGTGGTGCAATTGCAGGAAGTCTGCTAAGGTGACTGGTCAGGGGCCATTTGTTCTGTTGCTAGGCTACCTGACCATGGAATGCTCTTTACATTTGGTTGCCATGGCACCTGGCTGTGGAATTTTCTTATCTTTGGGAGCCTCCAGTTAGCAAACTGGTGTTACTGCTCTAAGGGAGGGGGGAGGGCAGTGGGTTTATGACTTGTTCTCTGCCTCATGTTTTCCATGGTTCATGTTTGGTTCCTGAAATCTTGGTCCCTAACAGCCACCATTTCTGGCTCTGTTCTAGTGGCTGTCTGTTCTCTGACCCCAGATAAATTTATTAGGGTACACAATATTGTTGGGAACACAACACCCACCACAGGTTTACAAGATACTCATATTTCATAATTCACAGAAACAATGTTCAAAGATTATCAATGTATTTTTAGAAGTGGAGGAATTCCTACATATATTCCTTCCCTGGTCTATGAAAAATAGTAAAATAATTTTGTGCACTATGATAAGTAATTCAGAGATATTTAGCAAACTAATAGAAATAAAAGTCATGTCTTTAGAATAATTTAATTATTGAGTATATAGAGAACTTTACATTCTAATAAGAGTGGAAAGATAATTTTATTCACACAAAATTAGAGAAAATGGAAGGAGTAAAGTCAGGACTTGGGCAGTCTCTGCTGTGTGCAGGATAAGTATTTGCTCTGCTCAGTGTCCTGCCCTGCTGAGAAGAGGGAGGCAGAATGTATTGCACACACTTGGTGGTGTGCCAAACATCCATTTGCCCTTTAGTATTAGCACTATGGGCTAACATACCTCTCTTCATTCTCCATGTACTACAGGAAAGCTGCCTAATTTTCCCTGCCCTAACACTAACCTGGAGTCATCTTCATGTGCTATGCCAACTGTTGAGAACTGTGTGTTGACTCTATTATTCACATGCTACTGGCAGAATTGAATCATTCCAAATCCATAATCTGTGCTCTTCATCCCAAGGCATATTACCACTGTCCCGAAAGTCTGTGCATATTGCAAAGAAAATCTCAGGCTTTTGGAAACTTTCATATTCGACTATTCATTTCAACAAGAATAAAATAAAATTGTGTTCTTTTTATTTTAGGGGGCAGTAGTGATTAATGAGTAACAACTTTATATATTACTTTTATTATCAGTACTATTGTTCATATTGGGTGATTTTTGCCATTTTAAAAATTCATTTTCATAACTAGCTTCAAGGATAAACATCTCAAAATAAATTTCATCACTCCTTTTTCTGCTACTTTTCTAGCTAATGCTCAGGACCTCAGTAGCTTCCCCTCAGGCAACTGAAGCCCCAGTTTTGCCTTTATCAGGCTCAAACAACCTGAGCTAAAATGACCACAGGCAACATTTACCAAACATTTTCTATTTCCAAAAAAAAAAAAAAAAGTGTCTCCTCTATTTTCTATATCAATTCCTATTATGAGCACAGGGATAGTAGTCATGCAGCAGATCCACATTCCCTGGATACTCTGTTGCTAAATACATTTATTCAGTCAGTCATAAAATGCTAATGTAGATGCTTAGTAGTTTGCATGTGGGTCAGATAGATAACTGGTGCCCTTCCTCCTGAAGAGTTGACCTGACTGATTGAATTTGCAGACCACATCTATCAATAAATATTTCTTATAACACCTGTAGGATAGTTATCAGCTAAAAAAAAAAAAAAAAAAGACACCTGATATCCTGCAGAATTAGAAATAGAAAAAGAATCTACCTTGACTAAAATGAAGCATTTTAATGGAAGGTCTTTAGAGTATAACAGACAAGAACATCTGAATTTTAATCTCGATTAATTATTTCCGTGTATATTCTTATATTTAATAATATCATGGTCCTCTTCTTCATTTTGGATTTCAATAAGAAAGAATCTACTAAAGCCTAAGCTGTCTGTGTCCATTGCTTATTAATAAACAGTTTTATCAACTGAAAATTATTGTGGATATCAGCCTGAGAAGTCAAGCACTGTCCAGTCATTAACTAATCTATGATTTTCTTGTTTGCTTTCATTAAAAATAATCACCTAAAAATCAAACAATGAAGAAAATGTTTTCTATTGATTCATGGTTTTTAAAGTTTCTGTCCTAGATAGGGATGAGGCACACACTGTGTTCATTTAGGTCTTCTGTAGGGGTTCTGCAATGACGGGTTTTTCAATGTATAATGAAGCTCTATTTCCCACCCTATGGTCAGAAAGCAAAAGAGGAAAAGGAAAGGTGGCAGAGTCTCATTATTCCCTTCAAGAATGTACCCTTCTCAGGAACCTAAAGACATAACACTATCCCTTCCTCCTAGTACTTCCTTTCCATACTGCCCCTACCAAGACCAACCTTCTAACCTAGGGACATGTGGAAAAATCTAAGATCCAAATGGAAGTACAAGCAGAGAGGACAGCATAAGCCATTGTCAGATGTGTGCCTCCCCTTTAAAGCTTCTCTCTACAACTACATAGTATATGAAAGACAGCCCATTCAAGGGTTCAGTATTTTTAAGATATTTACAGTTTCTCATCATACTTTGTATTTTTAACAGCACAAAAAAATTATTCTATGGGATATTCAAAGAATAATTTTAGTGGCATCAGTTTTATAGAGATGATTATCCTCTGATTTTCTTGGATTGTGCCTACAAGTTCAATTTATATTGTTAATTTCATAAAACAATATTTTGAATCTCTCTTTCATAGATAAGCTTCAAGGTGTTTTCCTTTAGGCATATGTTTATGTTCTTATTACTGATTACTTAATAAGGAAAATGATTTCTAGAAAACCCAACAGCAACGTTATTTAGAGAAGACTCATATATTTCCCACATAGCATATCTTTTCTTAAAAAGCATATCAATTTTGACAGGTAGAATGTAGTCCTCATTCTTGGCTTCAGGGTAATTCTGAGTATGAAAAAGGAAACCAGCCCAGCTTTTGTTTAATGATTTCAATCACCAGCTGGTTAAAACCTCTAAACTATATGATTCCTAAGCAAAGGTTACATGGTGAGCAGGCTTAAACCCTCTAACCACATCCAGATTCTCATGAATTAATTCATTAGTTTATAAATAAATTACATCCTCAAATCTCTGCACAAACTAATGTGCATTTCCCATCCTCTGAGTTTCGGAGTGCTAGTTCAGATTTTGTCAATTACTAACCTGGAACAGCAACAAGAAACATAATACTTTACGTTCATCAGGAGATAAGAATGAAGAGAAGTTCTAAGGACAAGGAGGATATTTGCCTGGTCTGTTTCTTGCCTCTCCTTCTTCTCTTCCGTCTTTCACATGTATAAGCAACACTGCAGAGAACAGAGTGGTGCTTTATAAGATTCATAGAGACTTGACCCTCAAAGGTGCACAT
The DNA here is from genome assembly GCF_903995425.1 of Onychomys torridus. NCBI lineage: Eukaryota > Metazoa > Chordata > Mammalia > Rodentia > Cricetidae > Onychomys > Onychomys torridus. The sequence goes on from NC_050452.1 coordinate 49,524,078, forward strand.
GAATATTACCATAAAATTCCCATCTTCTCTGAAATGGCTAAATTTCTATGGAACTTAATTACACATTTATATATTTTTTTCAAGGTAAAAATTTTACTTGCCAAGGTTTCCTTATTTTCTCAAATCAGTTGTCCTATTATTTTAAAAACTGGATGGCATTTGTTTATTTATCTATTTGTTTATTTATTCCATGTTTGCATGTGTATGTATGCATGCAAATATGTGTTTGTGAGTGAGTGCATATATGTGTGTGCTTACTCTGTCACATGTATGAATGTCAGAACACAACTTGAAGGAACAAATTCTTTCTTCCACAATGTGGGTTCCAGAGATCAAATTTAGGTCACCAGGGTTATAAGAAATACTTTTAGTAAGCAGGCCATGTTTCCTGTCCTTAATTTTAACAATATTAAAATAACCATTCTAAGTATTTTGTGATATTTTAATTATAAATTCTGCTCTCAGATTCCTTTAGAATGCATATTATGTTTCTACTACAACTCTTAGAATTATTCCTGAAATAATGAATTAATTGTATTCACTGAAGGAATAGTTGAATGAAATATATATGTATATGTATATACATATATATACATATATATGTATATATGCACATGCTTATGAGAATATATGTATTTATGTATTTTATAAACATAATATGATTCATAATATGCAGTTTTTTTCTTTTACTCTTTGGGGAACCTGCCACACAGTTTCCAAATAAATATACATGGGGTCTTTTTATTACTTATGAATGCCTGGCCTTAGCTTGGCTTATTTTTAGCCAGTTTTTCCTTAAATTAAATTTTCCAGTCTACCTTTTGCCTCTGGCTTTCATCTTTCTCTATTTCTATGTATCTTTTATTTTCTTCTTATTCTATGTCTGGCTGCATGGCTGGGGGACTGGCCCCTTCTTTTCTCGCTCCTTGATCTTTTCCTTCTATATCTCTTCTATTTACTCTCTCTGCCTGGTAGCCCTACTTGTTCTTTCTCCTGCCTTGCTATTGGCACTCAGCTCTTTTTTAGACCAATTAGGTGTTATTGATAGGCAAAATAACACAGCTTCACAGAGTTAAACAAATGCAACATAAAAGAATGCAACATATCTTTGCATCATTAAACAAATGTTCCAGAGCATAAACAAATGTACTAAATACAAATTAATATTCCACAAATATATAAAATCATTCATCATTAAAATATACAATGAAACAAAACAAAGTTGGAGAATTGAATTTGTTATGTAGAATGAACTATCTGTAATGGATAGTATTGTCAAGTAGAAAGAATCTACAATCTTGTGAGTGATAGGCTCTGATCATGTATTAGCTTTCATTGATATGAAATGATCTACCCACTATAGATGGAATCATTTCCTGATGGGGCTCTAGGATTTTCCAAATAAAGAAATGAATCTGAGTATCAGAACGCATTCATTGTTTTTACGTCATGGCTATGCAAAATGACAAGTCACTTCAAGCTCCTGTGGCCATAATTTCTAAACTATGATGAAATACAATCCTAAACAGTGACCACATACTTGTCTCCTTAAATGTTTTCTGCTGTTGTTGTTGCTTTTTATCTGAATGTTTAGCACAATAACTGGAAAGAAACTAAGACGCCAACCATAGATGTTATAAGAATTTTTATACCTATGTACATCAGTTGAAATATTATTTGATGGGAAGCTTCTCTTGTTTATGATTATTAAATGGTAAATACAATGAAATATTAAAGCTGTGTCCAAATATTCTAGGTGTTATCAATTCTAAAATAGTGTGCTTGGTTTTTGTCCTTGGTTTTTGATTTTTGTTTGTTTATCTGTTTTGTCATGTTTCAGCATGAAATATTTGTAAGCTGAATTTCATACTTTATTAAATTATTAACCAAAAATAATTGGACTTATTACTTACTATAAAGGTATGAGTAACTTCTAAATTCTCCTTTTATTTTCAGGTTACTTGTTAGTGAACATCATGAAAAATAATTAGTTGTCTGTGAAAAGGTTTATTATTCTTTCTACTAAATGCATGATCAAATGAAAATGAATAATTCTGTAACATGAATTCCTAAATGGTCTCATAGTGAAAACCCGGGGCCAGATATTTGGGTAAATGCTGAAAGATCAGAGAGATAAAGGAACAAGCCACAGACACCACCTCTTATCTCACCAACCCTTCAACCTGAAAAAGCCCCTAATTCCTGTCTCCTCATGCCTTATATACCTTTCTCTGCCCAGCCCTCACTTCCTTGGATTAAAGGCATGTGTGCTTTGTAACTGGAAAGTTTCTCTTGGGTCTGAGATGGCCCCACAGTTCCGCAGCCTACTTATAAAATAATCACTCAGAAGCCCATATTAATTGAAATTGCTTGGCCATTAGCTCAGGCTAACTATTGTCTAGTTCTTACATCTTGAATTCAGCCCATTTTTGTTAATCTATTTGTAGCCACATGTTCTGTGGCTTTACCTGTTGCCTTTACATGCTGTTCCCTGGATGCCAGGCTGGAGTCTCCTCTCAGCCTTTCTGTTTCCACAGTTCTCTTCTCTGCTTGTCTGGCCTATATTCCTGACTTGGCTACTGGCCAATCAGCATTTTATTTATACTGAATGATATCCACAGCAGTGCTTCCCAAGCAAAGGCATGAGATCTCAAGTGTTGGAATTAAGGGTGTGTGATTCCCAAGTATTGGGAAGAAAGGTGTGTGCCACGACTGCCTGGCTCTGTTTCTCTCCTAGACTGAGTCAATCTCATGAAGACCACAGTTTCATTGAACTCACAGGGATCCAGACAGATCTCTGCCTCTCAAGTGCTAGGATTAAAGGTGTGTGCCACCACTGCCTGGCCTCTATGTTTAATCTAGTAGCTTGCTCTGTTCTCTGATCTTCAGGCAAATTTTATTAGGGTACTCAATATATAACCACATAATTCTTAGAATTATTTTATAAACTTAAATTGTATTTAAAATCATTCCAGAAGTATTTCAGTTCTGAGTGGATACATATGTATCATTGCCAAAGAGTCCTCTGAATTTGGGCCTGATGCTCTTGTCTTAATTAGAATTACTCAGAGACTGGTCTGCAAGTGTTCATAATTCATCTCTAAAGAGATTAGAAGCCTTCACTGGATTAAAAATCAACTCTCACAGAAAATAAAATATATACACTCATATTTATTTAATCAAATTTGCTTTTAAGGTGGTAGGATGTATGTGAATTGTAATTTATTAATATAGAAAATGTTTCTTCGTTTACATTACTGCCATAGATTTTATACTTCCTAATGGACACAAAATATTTGACTAATTCATGAGTGTGAACCACTCACTGACTAGCACTTATTTAAATTAAGTAAGTACATGTCTCACAGTAAATTACATGCTCTGTATTGAGTGTCATATTTTGAACATTTTTCTGACTTTGCTAAATATTTAGGAAATGAGACAAGGAATGGAGGGTCACAAGAATACCTCTTCCATGTGAAAACAAAACAGGAGTGTCCCAAGAGATTTGTTTGTGTTCCTTCTCTGAGACTGACAATGGAGTCAGACCTTGGTTCCAAAAGAAAAGTCCACATTCACCTGGCCAGAGTGGATCATAGAGTCTTCTGGTCCCCTCAGAGGGAGATAGAAGGGACCAGAAGAGAAATAAGGAGGGGCTAAAAGAGATGGGTGGGCCTTTTCAATAGGGAAAGGGGAAGAAGAGAGAGAGTGATCATTTCTCCATTGTTCCATTGATCTCTCAGGTTTATTCCCTAATGTTTAAATTCTGAGTTTTCTTTTCTAATAAAACAATAACTGAAGTGTCAATATCTGGCATCCAACATGTGGCCTTAGATCATGGCAAAGTAGCACTGAACTGCCACCACCACCACAAAAGCCAGTAGTAGTTCCTTTGCATTCCCCAGGAAGCTGCCCTCCATAACTCAGGGCAGATGGCTTGGTCCCCTCCCATCATGTGGCCCAGTCATGTGTGGTTGTTCCTACCAGTTTCATTACATTATGTTTTCCATTGGCACCCCCCACACACACTGCCCCACACAGTGAGTGACCAGTCATCTTGGCCCCCCAGCCCAGGTATGTAATTAGCACTGCTTGAGGTAGCACCGCCACACACCCAACATACCTGCTGGCACATGTGGTGGTATTGTTCCCTGAAATATTGTGTGTTCCCTGAAATAAACTTATCTGTGGTCAGACAACAGGATGGCCACAATAGTAAACATGAGCATAGGCAGTGGTAGCACACGCCTTTAATCCTAGGATTTCAGAGACAGAAATACCTCTTGATCTCTGAGTTCGAGGCCCGGCATGGTACACAAGCCTTTAATCCCAGAAATCCAGCCTTTAATCCCAGGGAGTGATGGTAGAAAGTAGAAAGATTTTATAAGGTGTGAAGACCAGAAACTAGCAGCATTTGGCTACTTAAGCATTTGGCTGGTTAACAGCATTCAGGCTTTGGAGCAACAAAGTTCAGCTGAGATTCACATGGATGAAGACTCAGAAGCTTCCAGTCTGAGGAAATAAGACCAGCTGCTGAACTGGCAAGATGAGGTAGCTGTGGCTTGTTCTGTCTCTCTGATCTTCCAGCATTCACCCCAATAACTGGCCTCGGGTTTGATTTTATCAATAAAAACCTTATAAGAATTCATGCTATAGGCACAAACATCTTCACTGCAGCTGATTACTACCCCTCCCCCCACACACAAACACATACAGCAAGAGCTCCACCTACACTGCAATCATCAGCAGTTCTGGTGAGAAAGCTGGTAATTCTAAAAGGGGAAATTAGGTTTTTGAGAGAGGGAGGGAGGGAAAGAGATAGAAAAGAGACAGAGAGAGAGGAGTTGGTCAGTCTTTGCCAGTTTAAGAATGGGGAAAAATATTATGGTCTAGGAAGTTAGGTCTATATATGGTTCCACAATGGTTGCTTTGAAAATGGAAAAATTAAATAAAGGGTTAATCTACCTCACTAGGATTGACATAATGTCATTAGATTTATTATCAGTTTGGTAGTTCATATTTTATCCCTAGGACAGTGTTTTGATAACTATGCCAAATATGAAAATTTGACTAATAAGAGTGCTGGAGAAGTCCACAGAAATCCACAATGATACATCCACTGTAGACTACTGGCAATGGTCAAGAGAAAGCCTGAACTGACCTAGTCTAGTGATTAGATAGCCAAACTCCCTAACTGTCATGCTGGAACTCTCATCCAATAACTGATGGAAGTGGAGGCAGAGATCCTTGGCCAGGCCCCAGGTGGAGCTCCAGGAGTCCAACTGTTAAGAAAGAGGAGGGACTGTAAGAGTGTGAATTGTTGAGACCAAGATTGGAAAAGTACAGGGACAAATAGCCAAACTAATGGAAACACATGAATTATGAACCAAAAGCTATGGAGCCCCAACTGGATCAGGCCCTCTGGATAAATGAGACAATTGAATAGCTTGAACTGTTTGTGAGGCACCCAGGCAGTGGGACCCAGACCTGTCCTTAGTGCATGAGTTGGCTGTTTGGAACCTGGGGCTTACATTGAGACACATTGCTCAGCCTGGAAGGAGGGGACTGGACATGCCTGTACTGAATCTACCAGGTTGAGCTGAATCCCCAGGGCAGTCTTGGCCCTGGAGGAGATGGGAATGGAGGGGAGGGGCTGGGGGGGAAGTTGGGGGCAGGGGCCTGAGGGTGGAGGACAGGGGAACCAATGGCTGATGTGTAAAATTAAAACGCAAATATAATTTTTTTAAAAAGTTACAAACATTAGAAAGACTTACTAAGGATACGATGCAAGTTTTAGGAAGACTACTGGTGAGATGCAAGCCTTAGAAAGACTTAATAATGAAAAGAATAAAAATTTTATTAATGAGATACAAGTCTTAGACAGACCTAATAATGAAAATAAGAAAAATGTTCAGACACAAACAAAAGAATTTACAGAGGAACTTACCTCCCCATTGTATTATAAAACTGAAGAGGGGTCACCCAAACTTATTAAAAAAATCAATTTCAGTTTATACAAAAATGACCACCAAATAGTAGGCATCCCCAAGCCTGTGCAGAAGTTGACTGGGATCCTGTGGAGATGTTAGATTTGAAAAGATTTAAGGAAGCAGTCTTTTCTTACGGTGACATTCACCCTATGTAAAGCATATATTAAATTCATGAACAACTCAGAATAGAATTACCCCACAAGACTGAAAAAAATTTAGCTGGCCCTCAGTTACAATGGAAAACATGGTGAAAAGAGGAAGCTAACACCATAGAACAATGAGGTAGGGTTAGAGGTATGGAAATCTCCCAAGATCAATTCCTTGGTGAAGGCCAGTATGCTGATTTGCAAAGACACTTTAGATTTGATGAGTATATCTTGGTGCTCTGTCATAAATCAGCTTTGAATGCTTGAGACAGGGTTGAAGAATCAGAAAAGAGTATTGAATCATTTACTAAAGTCATACAAGGCCCCAAAGAAGTTTTCATTGTTTTTTTTTTTTTTTTTACAAAGATTGACTTCAGAGGTAAATAAAATGGTATGGTACTAGATCCAGAAGTTAGACAAGTATTAATTGAATCATTGAATTTTGAAAATACTAATTCAGAGTGCACACTAGTGATTAGGCCTTATATAAGATTACTACCCATATATGAATTAATTAGAAATATGGCTAATAATGGATTTCATGCTGCTTTGATAGAAGTGATTTATAAAAATTTAAAGAAAAATTAAAATGTCAAATGTTTTAATTGTGGTAATAATGTCATTTGAAAAGGGATTGTAGTATGCCAGGTGGTGGTGGCACACATCTTTAATCCCAGCACTAGGGAGGCAGAGCCAGGTGGATCTCTGTGAGTTAGAGGTCAGCCTGGTCTACAGAGTGAGTTCCAGAACAGGCACCAAACTACCCTGAGAAACCCTGTGTCAAAAAAAAAAAAAAAGAGAAAAAAGAAAAAAGAAAAAGAAGAAAAAAGGTGATTGTAGGCAAGAAGTTTTTAGAAACAATATTTTTTTTCCCTAGAGATAATCCAAATGAAGGGCCCCTGACTTCTGAAGTAAGTGGAGGGAGTGGCAGAAGCCAGCACTGGATGAATGAATACAGATCAACAAGAGACAGGCAATGTAACTCTTTCTATTTGGGAAACTCCCTGTGGTGCCTCCCACAACCCCAAAATCAAAGTGCTTCAATTATTCCTGTTTAGCATCAGATAAATTCATCCACAGATCAATTAAATAACTTACTACCTATGGTTAAATTCCACACTGCTCTAGGTGTGATCAAAGACAGAACAGCTTCAATAGATAGAACAAAAACTTGAGGAGACATGATAAAAACAAGAGGGTTTAGAGGCCACAGAAACAAATAACAAAAATTTCACCAAAATCTTGGCATCCAGCTTGGCCACTTCAGGAGGTAAATGTTCAGCTTCTAGGGATTAGAACATTTTCTCAGGTAAAACAAAATGCAAGGTGGGTCTTATGTATAGGGCCATTAGGACAGATAAAATAATTAAGACCATATGTGGCTAAGATAGCAATGAATTTATGGGGACCTGATTTGTTGCAGGAATAGAAAGCACAGATTAGCATTCCCCAATCTCAGTAACAAACCATAAATAAGGAATGTTTCTGAGAGAAATATGAAAGGGTATTATCAAGAACATTCACAGAACATTCAGGCTCTACATGTCTGAGAACAGCTGGTTCAGGAGCAGATAGATGCTCAACATATTGAGGAATCAACCATTACTTGGAATTCTATATTTGTCAGTAAAAAGAAATCTGGAAAATGGAGGATGTTAACAGATTCATGAGCCATAAAAAAAAATGATTAAGCCAATGTGCTCTTTATAGCCTAGACTTCCCTTGCCTTCTTTATTAACTAAAGGATGGCCTATTAAACTGATTGATTTTTAAAGCTGGATTTTTTTTAAGTATACCTTTACAAGAAAAGGATAGAGAAAAATTTGTCTTCATAATACCTACTTAAAATAATTCCCAGCCTCTTATAAGGTATCAGTGTAAAGTTCTTTCAAAAGAACTGTTAATCAGCCCTACCTTGTGTCAATATTTTGTTTAACCTCATGATGTCATTGTTTTTCTCTGCTGAGTAGTACTCCATTGTGTATATGTACCATATTTTCTTTATCCATTCTTCAGTTGAAGGGCATCTAGGTTGTTTCCAGGTTCTGGATATTACAAACAAAGCTGATACGAACATAGCTGAGCAAATGCCCTCATCATGAGGTTTGCAGGCAAATGGATGGATCTATGAAAAATCATCCTGAGTGAGGTAACCCAGACTCAGAAGGACAAACACAGTACGTACTCACTCATAGGAGGATACTAGATGTAAAACAAAGGTGACTAGACTGCTACACAACTCCAGGGAGGCTACCTAGAAAACGGGACCCTAGGAAACACCCAAGGATCACCCAATGACAGAGAAATGGATAAGATCTACATGAACAACCTGGACAATGGTGGGAGTAATGAAGGGCAAGATTTGAGGGAAAGAAAGCTTAGGGGATCATGAGATCCCAGCTGGATCAAGAACAGAAAGGGAGAATGAGGAATAACAGACCATGATAAATGAAGAGCACATGAGAACAGGAATAAGCAGAGTGCTGGAGAGGTCCCCAGAAATCCACAATGATATATCCTCTGTAGTCTGCTGGCAATGGTTGAAAGAAAGCCTGATCTGACCTAGTCTGGTGATCAGATGGCCAAACACCCTAACAGTCGTCTTGGAACTCTCATCCAATAACTGATGGAAGTGGATGCAGAGATCCTCAGCCAGGCCCCAGGTGGAGCTCCAGGTGTCCAACTGTTGAGAAAGAGGAGGGTCTACAAGAGCGTGAGTTGTTGAATCCAAGATTGCAAAAAGCACAGGGACAAATAGCCAAATGAATGGAAGCACATGAATAATGAGCCAAAGGCTGTGGAGCCCCCAGCTGGATCAGGCCCTCTAGATAAGTGAGACCATTGAATAGCTTGATCTGTTTGGGAGGCATCCAGTCTGTGGCACCAGGATCTGTCCTTAGTGCATGAGCTGGCTGTTTGAAACCTCAGGCTTACACATGGACACTTTGCTCAGTCTGGAAGGAGGTGACAGTACCTGCCTGTACTGAATCTACCAGGTTTAAATGAATCCCCAGGGGTGCCTTGATCCTGGAGGACATGGGAATGGAATGGAGGGGCTGGGGAGAAGGTGGGGGGGGGGGCTGGAGGGGGAGGACAAGGGAACCCATGGCTGATGTATAAAATTTAAAACACATAATAATAAAGAAAAAATTATTTATTAAAAAATATTTTGTTTAACAACAATTGGAAATAATTTGTAAACAGTTTTCCCAGTCTTTGATTTATCTTTATATGGATAATATCTTACTAGCAATTTAGACACAGAAAGTTTAGACAAAAATGTCTTCAGAAGTAAAGAAAATTTTGTCCTTTTAAGGGTTAAACACTGCTCCTGATAAAATACAAAGATGAGATTCTATTACTTACCTTGTATGTAAGATAGTTTTAACAAAAATTCTACCACAGAATGTACAAATCAGGAAAGATCAATTATAAACTCAATGATTTTCAAAAATTTCTGGGAGTTTTTAACTGGCTACTACTCACAATCATATTAACTACTCAAGAATTGAGTGATTTATTTCAAATTTTACAAAGTAATAATGATTTAAATAGTCCAAGAAAGTTATCAGCTGAGGCCGAGAGAAAATTGGCTTTAATAGAAGAGAAATTACTGGATGCACATGTGGATTGATTGGATCCAGAGCTTGATTGTATCCTGGTCATACTACCTTCTATGCATCCTCCTACAGAAATTCTTATGCAGAGAGAAGATAATATCTTAGAATGAATTTTTTCCATACAGAGTAAAAAACTAAAGACTTATGCAGAAAAGGTTTCTGAATTGATTTTGAAAAGAAAGTTGAGACTTTGTCAATTTACACGGATAGACTCAAAAAAACTTCTGATACCTTTTACTAATGCTGAAATTGTCTCTCTATGGGAAGACAATGCACTTTGGCAAATAGTTTGCAGTAAATTCTTAGGAAAGAATAAATATTCCAAGAGTAAGAGGTTTCAAGTTATACAACAACTAATTGGATGCTTCCTCACATTGTATGAGAAACATCAACTTCTTGAGCCCTTACATTCTATACTGATGCAAATAAATGAGGAAAGGCAGGTTATAAGTCAGGAAACTTAAGCAAAATTGTTCAAAGGCCTTATGATTGTGCTCAAATACATGCAATTTTTCTGGTATTATTAGATTTTCTAGAACCTAATATAGTTTCTGATTCTCAATATGCAGAAAAAGTTGTTTTGCATGTTGAAACCATTAAACTTATTCCTGATGATTCATAATTAACTGTTATTTGTTCATCTGCAAGTAATAATCAGAAATAAAAAAATATCTCTTATATATAACACATATCTGATCCCATTTGGGCCTACCCAGATGTCTAGCACAAGGTAATGATGAAACTAATTATCTAATGATAGGAAATGAGTTAGATGCCTCAGAATTTCATAGGAAACATCAGATTAATAGACAAGGCTTGAGGAAAGATTTTTTTCTATCACTGGGCAACAAACCAAGTAAATTATAAGGAAATGTCCTACTAGTTCTTTGTATAACCAAACTGCACTACCTATAGGAAGTAATCCAAAGGGTACTCAAAGAAATTAAATTTATCAAATGGATGTGTTTGGAAAATTAAAGTATGTGTACCATACCATAGATACTTATTCAGGAATACAATGGGCAACTTCTTTGAGTTCTGAAAAAAAATAATTTTGTAAATACACATTTATGAGAAGTTATGGCCATCATGGTGATACCTATAAAAATTAAGGTGGTAATGCTCTAGCATATATCTTTAGTAAAATGAAACATTTTTGCATATTATAATTTAAAGCATATTACAGGTATACCTCACATTCCTACAAGACAAGAAGCTATAGAAAGATCTAATCACACTGTAAAAGATATGCTTAATAAACAGAAGAGGGTAATAAAGACCCACAGAGATAGATTGCACAATGTTTTACTAACTTTTAATTTTTTAAATGCTAATGAGAAAGGAATGGCAACTGTGGAAAGACATTGGATAATGGAAAAAAAAATGCTAAATTAAATCAGCCTCTATAATTCAAAGATATGTTGACCTGAGAATGTTAATCAAGGTATATCTTTTGTTAGGAAGAGGTTTGGCTTTTGCTTCCACAGGAGAAGAATAACTATGAATACCATCAAGATTTTAGATTCGAATGGACCAGGAGAGATGGCTTGATTAGGAGAGGTGATAGTATTGTACCTGTGTCACAAGACCCCAAAGCAAGACCACCACAGAGCTAATATCTTATATAAGCACACAGAGGCTTTCTTAATAACAAAGCAAGCCCAGGCTTGGTCCATGTCCAGTACTCGACACAGCAGGTGGAGGAGGATGGCCCCAAGCACTCACTTTACGGAGTTTATATCGGAAAATTTTATGTGCAGAGAGTTACATATCTTGGGATTGGACAAGGGGCTAGGGTGAGGTAGTTCTTTGAAGTTACTGGCTGAACTATAAGCATGAAATTACTAGTGACTAACAGGATACAGGGTATCTACAGAGACATAAATTTTTTATACCCTATGTCCTGTTTTTGCTGAACTCAAGATATATACATTCAGATTTATTTTTCCAGTCCTACTCTCCCATGAGTCAGTTGAGTCCATTACTCCCTATATCTTGTTTTGTCAAGTCCTGGATATATAGATTTACTGTTCCAGCTTTATCTTCCCATGAGTTCAACTTCTGGTTAGTTCTAAAAGTGCTGATCAGCAAATACCTTTAGAGTAAGCTGAGGAGGGAGCATCGTTCAAGATGGCTACTGATTTTTCACTTTCAATAGTTCATCAAAGAGCTTGGTCATTAAATCTAAACTAACCAATAAGACTAATGAATGTCTTTCATTTGATCAGACATAACCTGTCAAAAAGGGAAACTACCAAAGACAGGGTTTGGGAAAGGTTTTGTTTTTGTCTTTCCAGATTAAACACAACCAGTTAAAGAATCTGAAGACCACTGGCCAAATAAAACATCTGAAGTACAAGGACAAATCATCCAGAGAAAATGTCCCAAGAAAAGTAACAATTTGTCTTAATGGTATAGCACATTTCCAATAGGGAAAAAGATTCATAAATCATCCCAAATGTTTATTTCTGCTGTCATATAAGACCAATGGTCTTTTTGTAGTCTCAACCCAATTGAAACCTAAAACTGGTTTTGGAGCTGGAGCATGGTTCTTTCCTCTAAACCTAAGGATGCTTGTTAAAGGAAAATTCAGTCTCTGCTCACATCAGAAGTGCCACCTGGAATAGGACAGAAGAAAACCAAAATTAAGGGACTATTCTGTAGCCACCAATATTATAAACCTTTGGTTTTATTTTAATTCTTTAAAACAAGGCATAAATATTATCTCACAATTTATAAGATTATATATGTGTGCATATATAAAGTTTCTGTCTGATATTAATGGTCATATAGGGTACTAACTGATTCTAGAAATAGACTTCATCTAGATTCCTGTATATGATTTTGGGCTTGAGTCTGTAGCAGGTAATAAAGAAGCAGGCAATTAAGTTTCTGTACCTCAGATATATTCAATATTTTATGGTCCTATACCTCTCTGAGATCTGCTGTATATGACATTTAAAATGTCTAAGTTTTCTGCAGTGAGCTGTGACTACACATAACAACAACCTTTGACATCTCCAAGAGGATGACAGGATCCCACAATGATAAACCCATCTGAACTGTGGTAACGTCAATAAGATGACAAAGACCACCTAAAGATCAGCTTTGGACTAAAAACTGCTCAGAGCAACTCAGAATGGGTAGCTAAGATGGTCCAGCCTTGTAGACTACTCCAGTCAGGACTTCAGATAGCCATACACTTTCCCATCACACCATGACTGAACAACATTTAGCTCTCCCAGGACTTGATCTTCATTTCAATTTGTTCAAGCTTGCCTAAAAATTCTTTCACCAACATAGAACAGGAAGTAATTTTAAGAACATGACAATCACATTCAGAAGAGGTCCGGTGGATGGATTTTGGTCATTTGGTAGATGTTTATCACCAATTAGGAACAATGGTTATAAGTTGTTATTGGTCATGGTCACGGAGGAAACTAAGCAATGGAAATTATATTTAGGGATCGTTCTGAAAAGAAAAAGAAAGTGATATAGAAAAGATAGGATATAAAAGTAGATTATTGAATCTACTCTCAAATTAAAAAAGCAACTGTTACTCCCAAATATTTTACATTGTTATAGCTTTTTTCTATACTGATACAAATTTAACATCACTTTTGTTATAATGTATGTATGTTTCTACTCTTGTTTATTTTTGATATTTTTGGTATTATTTTGATATTTTTATAAGAATCAAAAGATTTATATGATCTGTCGGTATGTAAAATGAATAGAAAATTTCTTAATAATAAAAAAGATATTTTTCTATATTGATACAAATTTAAGGTTATTTTTGTTATACTGGATATATGTTCTACTAAGAAGGTGACTGCCAAACTTAGAAACATAAGGTAATAGAATCCTTGAAAATACCTGCTTCACAAAAAATTCTGTCAGATAGTCCATGCTTACAGACCAAAAATGAATGTTTCAATATTGCAGAGGAAACTTGGGGTGACTGTGCAACAGCCAGACACCTCAGTCATTTCTGTAGTTTTGAAGTTGTTTACTTCGCCTGTCCTATATGCTCAGGTAATATCATACGCCTCTTGTTTCTTTGACAGGGTTGAAGACTAGACATAGCTACAGTTTTCCGTAGTTATAATAAAAAGTAAATTTGGTACAAAACTTTGAACTCACTAAGAGAGGGAAGATAATGAGTATTTTCTCTGACATCAGGACATCGTGAATGTAATTTTTATTTGATAAATTTTGTTATTGTAACTAGTTTTATTTTGTTAAGGTTAATACCTTTCTTTTCTAAATAGACAATACTTGATAATTCTTCTAATTTCATATAGTTTTACTATCTTAGAGGTAAAAACCTTCCTTTTTATTTAGACAAAAAAAGGGGTAAGTGTTGTGGGAGACTGGTTTGTGTTGCTACTCTTAGACTGCCAATGGAGTTGGACCTTGGTTCAAAGGGCAGAGTCCACATTCATCTGGCCACAGTGGATCATAGAAATTGCTGACAGATTCAGAGGAAGATAGAAGGACACACAGGAAGAATAAGGAGGGGCTACTAGAGATGAACAGGCCTGTTTTGATCAGTGGGAAAGTGGAGAAGAGAGCAGGTGGTTGTTTCTACACCACTATATGGATCTCTCTGATTTACCCCCTAATATTTAACTCACAAGTTTTATTTTGTGAGAAAACAATAAAAGCAGTCATAATGCAAGCATTTTGCTGTCATACATGAAATGTGTCCATGGTATGTAGCCATGCATACTGCCATTTTAAATCTTGCATGTATTTGTGAATGGATCAGTTTTGTATTACTGTTATAAGAACACGTTTATACGGCAAACAACAAGACCAAAGGAAGGAAACAAGTGATGTAGACTTTACTTTTAGTTCATCATGTTGAGATCATCAAGTATTCCAATTACATAGTTTTACCAGAAACCCCCGACCATATGCAGTAGAAAATGCAGTGGCAGAAAAGGACAGCGGTTACTACAAGGACTCCCTCACAAGCTTGTTTTTCACAGGCTAACATCCTTGATGATAGAATATCTGAACACTCTGAGATGAAAGCTTGAAGAAGATTAAATTTGCATTTCTGTGAGGTGAATAATATTGAACATTTTCACATACTATCATTTCTGTTTTGTCTTTTCAAGTAGTCAGTCCAATGGTGGACCTAACATTGGATGATTTGGGGATGGTTTGTTGGTTTCTTGGTTTGTCATAAACACTGGATCAAATCCATGCCACATACCCCATTGGCTAACATTTTCTAGTATTTTGTAGTTTGTCTCTTTTTTTCAATTTGCAAATTATTTCCATTGCAGTACAGAGTATTTTAATTTCATTTAATCCTATTTGTCAGTTCTTGCTTCTGTTTGCTGAGTAATTGGAGAACTTCCAAGAAATCCCGGCCCATGAACATATGTTTTCCTCCAGCTCTTTCCAGGTTCAGGTTTTACATTAAGGTCTTTTATCTATTTAAAATTGACTTTCTTTGGTGTGAGAGAAAGCAATCTACATTTATTCTTATATAAATAGATATCTACTTTCTTGTAATACTGCTTGTTGAACAGACTGTCTTTTCTTCAATGCAGTTTTGGACAATATTATGAAAAATCAAGTGGTTGTTGTTTATTTCTGTCTTCTCTTTTCTATTTCCTGAGACTATGAGTATAGTTTTGTGGGAGTATGATCCTTTAAAATATGACTGTGCAGTGTTGTTAGAAATCAAGTATTGTGACATCTACAACCTTGGTCTTTCCTCTTAACTTAACTTTCCTTAACTTTCTGGATAAGTATTTTGAATTGCTTATCAACTTTAGAGTAGTTTGTTCTTGTCAAAGGAGATTCTATTGCAAGTTTGATTGGGATGTTGATGAACATATACAGTGGTGTAAGAACATAGGCATTACTGCATTACCAATAGTACTGATTCTTTTGCTATTTTTGCAGCAAATGCTTCTGGTGTGATTTCCCCCATTTAGTACAGTATTGACTATATCTTTATCATATAGCCTTTAATGTGGTAAATTTATTCCCTTTGTGTGGTGGGTATTGTGTTCCCTGAAATATTGTGTGTTCCCCGAAATAAACATATCTGGGGTCAGAGAACAGACAGCCACTAGAACAGAGCCAGAAATGGTGGCTAGAAAATGGGAAGAGTAAGCCATAACAGAAGTTGGGCCATGGTGGTACACACCTTTAATCCCAGCACTTGGGAGACAGAGCTAGCC
Source organism: Onychomys torridus (assembly GCF_903995425.1). Lineage (NCBI taxonomy): Eukaryota > Metazoa > Chordata > Mammalia > Rodentia > Cricetidae > Onychomys > Onychomys torridus. The sequence goes on from NC_050452.1 coordinate 49,540,040, forward strand.
AGATCTCTGAGTTCAAGGCCACTTTAGAAACAGCTAAGCATGGTGTTCCACGCCTTTAATCCCAGGGATTAGGGGCAGAAAGAAAAAGGTATATAAGGCGTGAGGACCAGGAACTAAAGAGGAAAAAGCATGTAGTTAGTTAAGCTTTGGAGCAACACAATTCAGCTGAGATTCATGTGGAGGAGGACTCAGAAGCTTCCAGCCTGAGGAAACAGGATCACCTGAGGAACTAGCAAGGTGAGATAGCTGTGGCTTGTTCTGCTTCTCTGATCTTCCAGCATTCACCCCAATAACTGGCCTCGGGTTTGGTTTCATTAATAAGAATCCTTAAGATTCATGTTACACCTTTGCATTTTTGACATTTATTGAGGTGGTCAAGTAAATTCTAACCCTGAGTTCATTTATATGTATTGTTCTATTCAGTGATTTTTATATGATGAACCATTCTTATTTCCCTGGAATAAGGCCAAATAAATCATAGTGTGTAATCATTTTAATGTATTGCTGAATTCATCTGGCAAGTATTATAGTTAGAGGTTTTGAATGTCATTCACGAGCAAAATCAGTCAATGAGGTGTGTGTATCTGTGTGTGTGTGTGTGTTGGGGGTGTGTGTGAATGTGCTCTTATAACTTTATAATTTTTATCAGGCTAAAATAGTTTTCTAAAGGGAGTTTTGTAGTTTGTTTTCCCTTTCAAATTTATGTTATTGTTAGAAGAATAGTTTGAAGTTGGTTCCTCTTTATGGTAGTATAGATCTGTCTGCAAGTATTCATTGGAATTCTTTATTATATTTATGTTTTTGGATTAAGAAATGAGGATTAGGATCTTCCGGAGTTTTATGTTGTTTTGTATTTTCATGTTTCTTCTGTTTCTGTGCTGCAATTTGCATATTTGTTGGCTTGGATATCTCCTAGGATTTTATTCTATGATCTTAAGTGTGAAGCCTAATTTGGAATACATACTTTTCCATACCATTGGAAAAAGAAATGTAATAACAAGTAAGTAGGTTTTAAACCTAGAGCAATTAAGTGTTATGTATTACCACTAGTGTCTTTTCTTTTAATGTTTCTTTCTCTGCATACATTGAGCTTCTGCTTGCTGCACTTAGCATTACAATCTGAGTCAAGAAGGTTCCCTCATACTCTCAAGATTCCCTAGTTCCTACACCATGGGGCAGAGCTCTATCAGTAGGCATCTCACAGCGTACAGAACACTGACTTCTGTAAGATAGGACCATTTGCTGTGGTTTCAAATACCACTCAGCATTCTATGTTCCACTGAGGGATGAAACTGTTGACATCAAGCACTACTGGAGTTTCTGAATTCTTTCTGCCAGCAATGAACTGTATGTCAGATCAGTGACTCTAGTTATTTTCACCTACTGTTATTAAGCTTGAGGCTGTCAAGCTCTACAGTTATCCTCTGATAGTGGCTTCTTCTTTGAGACAATGGATGTAGTAGTTTTCTCTGCATGTCACCATCACAAATAGAGCCAAGCCTTGTGTGGTTTGAACTCCTCAGTATGTCCACTTGTTACCAAAACATTCTCCACAGTTCATATGAGTATATCTGACCTTATGGCTACAGCAGGATGACCTAAGGCTGCTTAACTCAATAATGTCCCTTATTAGTTGCCCCCTATCAGTTGATCTTAAGTTTCTTTTATAAGATGATGCCCATGCTCATCCCACTGAGAATGGAGGAGTAACTAAACAGATCTGCTCTAAAGTGTTGCTCTGTTAAGCAAGAGGTGTCACTGGTTTGTCAAAATCCTCAACAGATTATGCCTTCATAGAATTGTAACTGTCTCTGAGGGTAGAATTTACAGTCTCTTTTCAACAGGGTTACCTGGCTTATTCTTAGGATGTGGCTTTTATACCTACTTTTCTCTCTTGACTTTCAACTGAAATCATATGCTGCTACCCAACTCCACTTTTTCTGTGCTTTTCAAATGTCATATTGAACTGTCTCCTAATGTTGATGCTCTTCAATATTTTCTCTCTGTGGAATAGAGTCTGTTATTTGTTATTTTGATTATTCTCAACAGCGCACCACTGGATGCCTGCTTCTGATATGCCTTGTCCCCTGGAAATCTTCCAAGTGATTCTTGTTTTTTTGTTTAAATTTCCTTTGAAATTCTAGGGTTGTATTGTTGTCAAACATACCTCAAAGGAATTGCTATCTCAATTGCTTTCTTTTTCTATCATATAATGGCTTTTCTTTTGAGATTATGATCAGTAAATACCAAAAAAAAGGATATTTTAGCATGTTTTATACACAGATTTTATGAATAAAAAATGTTATGGAAAAACAGGTGTGGTGAATTATGGATGGAAAGCAGAATTTATAATACAGAAGGGATGTTTTCATTTACACATCTTGTTTTCTGACTCATTTTAGATATGGGTAAAAGGGATTACTTTTATTTCCAATAAGCAAAAGAACATACTTCTATATTTGAAGGCTGACTTCAATGAAAAGAAATTATGTTATTTTTCTTCACCTCTGATAGTTTTCACAGTTATGCTCTATAATTGGAGCTTTGAAAACATGACCTCTGGCTTTGATATGCTTGTGAAATCATTTCTCTGGCTTTAAGAGTCACTCCTTCTAAACTGAGTTAATGAGGTAGCCAAGAATCTCATCACAAGTTTTTGTTGTTGTTTTATGGAAAGACCACATTGGCTTATGTTAAACAACTTCTCTTTGCACAGGGACAAAACAGCAATTAATGAAGTAAAATGCTACATTTTATACTATTGCAATTGAAAGAGGATATGTGACAGTGTCTTCTTTTTTCTTTGAGTGCTAGTTCATAATTGGAAAAAAAACTCAATTGTTCTTTAGTGTTTCTCTACATAATGTAATACATTTGTCATTTCTTATTAGCTCTTCAGATTCCTATTATTTACAATCCCTTTGAGACACAATAAAAAAAGTTTCCACACAAAGCTCATTATTTCTAATTAATCCCATAACAAGACTTCAAGATGGCTACGCAATGAAGCTCTTTTTCAAAACAAAGTGTCTTATACTCAATACCCTATTGTAAATTGTATTTTTAAGGTATTAGTGTAATTTGTGTAGTACACATTTTGTATTGTTTTAATGTACAATGAGGCGACCATATACAATATTTGAAAAATTATTCACATATGTGAAATGATAACTTTTCCCTATTAATTATATATAGCATAGTTAATATGATTTAGAGAAGATTTTAATGTGTCCTCACTAAGTTTATTGTATATTAATTTAATCCTTACTGTGAGCTAGTTTAGAAAGTCACTGTAAGATGATCAGTGGTAGGGCTCTTCAGAGCTCATAAGCATTAGATAAGGTCATTCAAATAAAGCCCTTATGATTGAATAATAATGAATTTATTAAAGGGAAGGAGAACAGAAAAGACACAACTATCAAAGCATTCTTTATGTCCCACACTTGAAGATGTTGGGCCATTTTGGACATCTATTTGAATGAAAGTCATTCCCAGGTACTGGCTCTTGGTCTTTCAGATCCATGAGCAAAACTTATACTGCTGTCTTTAAATATTTATCCAATTTGTGCTGGACCAGAGGTGAGTGCCTGGATTGTAGTCAGAGAGGCAACTGCGCCTGGGTCCCACCGATGGACACAGGCCACCTCAGGAGGACCTGACCAACTTGGCCCCAGTTGACTACCAATCAGCGGGCCCTGTGGGAAGGCTCCCCTTTTCCAAGACTGCAGGCAGACACTGCAGTCTCCACACCCTGCCCCCACACCCATTTGCCGGAGACCCCAGCCACTTCCTGAGACTCAGAGACCAGCCCCCAGCTTCCATCCTGTCCTGGAACTCCCATCTGGACCAGAGACCAGAGGAACACCCATCTGGACAAGAGGAGCTCCCATTTGGACAAAATAAGGAGATATCAGGGACTTCCCAAGACTCAGAGTCCAGCCCCCAAGCTCCTATCCGGCCAGCACTCTTATCTGGACCAGCGCTCCCATCTGGCCCAGAGCTTCCATCTGGACCAGAGAGAGGCTCCCTAAATCTGTCAACTCTCTCTGGACCAAGTACACTGGTAAGACCAAGAACTAACACAAGAGGAGATGGGCAGACATCAAGGCAGAAGTACATACAACAAAATAAACAGCAATACAGCATCACCAGAATCTAGCCCTTCTCCAACAGCTAGACCTGAACATCACAGAATGGAAGAAGAAGAAAACAACCTTATAAGTAACATCATGAAGAGGCTAGAGCCTTATATAGAAGAAATCAAAAATAAAGTAGAGGAACAGACAAATAAAAAATGGGAAGAACGCTATAAAAAACTAGAGGAAAGGACAATTAAAGGAGAAGAAAACAATAAGTCCTTGAATGAAAATCATGAAAAAACACGGGAGACAATCCAAGACCTGAAGAGGGAAATAGAAAAAATGAAGAAGACACTAGCAGAAGGAATGTTGGAAATAGAAAATCTGAGTAAACAAACAGGAACTTAAGAGGCAAGTACAACCAACAGAATGCAAGAGATAGAAGAGAGGATCACTAGTGTTGAAGATACAGTAGAAGAAATAGATTCATCAGTCAAAGAAAACACTAAAACCAACAAAGTCATGACCCAAAATGTTCAAGAAATTTGGGACACCATGAAAAGACCAAACCTACAAATAATAGGGATAGAGGAAGGAGAAGAATACCAACTCAAAGGCACAGAAAATATATTTAACAAGATCATAGAAGAAAACTTTCCCAACTTAAAGAAGGAAATGCCTATGAAGATACAAGAAGCCTATAGAACACCAAACAGACTAGACCCCCCCCCAAAAAAAAATGTCCCCTCAGCACATAATAATTAAACAACTAAATGTACAGAATAAAGAAAGACTATTAAGGGCAGCAAAGGAAAAAGGCCAAGTGACTTATAAAGGCAAACCCAACAGAATAACACCCGATTTCTCGATGTAGACTTTGAAAACCAGAAGAATCTGGACAGATATAATGCAGACACAAAGAGACCATGGATGCCAGCCTAGACTAATATACCCAGCAATACTTTCAATCATCGTAGATGGAGTGAACAAGACCTTCCAAGACAAAACCAGATTTAAACAATACTTATCCACAAAACCAGCCCTACAGAAAGCACTAGAAGGAAAATTCCAACCTAAGGAAGGCAGATACACCCATGAAAACACAGGCAATAGATAACACCACAGCAGTAAACCCCAAAGAAGAGAAGTACATACATACTACCACCAAAAAATAAAAATAACAACAGGAATGAACAATCATGGGTCATTAATATCCCTTAATATCAATGGACTTAATTCACCTATAAAAAGACACAGACTAACAGAATGGATATGAAAAGAGTACCCATCTTTCTGCTGCATACAATAAATACACCTCAAATTCAAAGACAGACACCTCCTAAGAATAAAAGGCTGGGAAAAGACTTTCCAATCAAATGGTCTTAAGAAGCAAGCTGGTGTAGCCATTTTAATATCCAGCAAAATAGACTTCAAACTAAAATCAATCAAAGAGATGATGAAGGACATTACATACTCATCGCAGGAAAGATCCACCAAGATGAAGTTTCAATTCTGAACATTTATGCCCCAAACACAAGGGCACCCACATATGTAAAAGAAACATTACTAAAGCTTAAATCACATATAAAACCCCACACATTAAAGGTGGGAGACTTCAACACCCCACTTTCACCTCTGGACAGATCAGCCAAATTGAAACTTAAAAGAGACAAAATGGACTTAACTGATGTTATGACACAAATGGACTTAATCGATATCTACAGAACATTCCACCCAAACAAAAAAGAATATACCTTCTTCACAGCACCCCATGGAACCTTCTCTAAAATTGACCACATACTTGGCCACAAAGCAAATCTCAACAGATAAAAACAATTTGAATAACCCACTGTGTTCTATCAGACCACCATGGTTTAAAGTTAGATTTCAACAACAACAAAAAAACTACAGAAATCCCACAATTTCATGGAAACTGAACAATGCTCAACTGAATCACCAATGGATTAAGAAAGAAATAAAGAAATAAATTAAAGATTTCCTAGAGATCAATGAAAATGAATATACCACACACCCAAACTTATGGGATACTATGAAAGCAGTGCTAAGAAGTAAATTCATAGAACTGAATGCCTACATAAAGAAGCTGGAGAAATCTCATGCTAGTGACTTGACAGCACACCTGAAAGCCCTTGAATAGGAAGAAGCAAAGTCTCCCAGGAGGAACAGACACCAGGATTTATCAAATTGAGAGCTGAAATCAATAAAATAAAAATAAAGAGAACAATACAAAGGATTAATGAAACAAAGAGTTGGTTCTTTGAGAAGATCAACAAGATAGACAAGCCCTTATCCAAACTAACCAAAAGGCAGAGGGAGAGCATCCAAATTAACAAAATCAGAAAAGAAAAGGGGGACATAACAACAGACAATGAGGAAATCCAGAGAATCATCAGGTCATGTTTCAAAAACATCTACTCCACAAAACTGGAAAATCTAAAAGAAATGGATAATTTTCTGGATAGGTACCACATACTTAAGTTAAATCAAGACCAGATAAACCATTTAAATAGTCCAATAACCCCTAAAGAAATAGAATCAGTCATTAAAAGTCTCCCAACCATAAAAAGGCCTGGACCTGATGGTTTCGCTGCAGAATTCTACCAGATCTTCAAAGAAGACTTAATACCAATACTCTTTCAATTGTTCCACACAATAGAAGAAGAAGGCATATTACCAAACTCCTTCTATGAGGCTACAATTATCCTGATTCCCAAACCAAACAAAGATGCAACAAAGAAAGAGAACTACAGACCAATCTCCCTCATGAACATTGATGTAAAAATACTCAATAAAATTCTGGCAAACAAACTCCAAGAACACATCAAAACAATTATCCACCATGATCAAGTAGGCTTCATCCCAGGGATGCAAGAGTGGTTCATCATATGAAAGTCCGTCAATGTAATACACCATATAAACAAACTCAAAGAAAAAAAAAAAAACAACCACACATGATCATCTCACTAGATGCAGAAAAGGCATTTGACAAAATCCAACACCCCTTCATGATAAAGGTCTTGGAGTGATCAGGAATACAAGGAACATACCTAAACATAATAAAGGCAATCTACAGCAAGCCAACAGCCAATATCAAATTAAATGGAGAGAAACCCAAGCAATACCACTAAAATCAGGAACAACACAAGGCATTCCCCTCTCCCCCTACTTATTCAATATAGTATTTGAAGTTCTAGCCAGAGCTATAAGACAACATAAAGAGATTAAGGGGATACAAATTGGAAAGGAAGAAGTCTACCTCTCCCTATTTGCAGATGACATGTTAGTATACATGAGTGACCCCAAAAATTCAACCAAGGAACTGATACAGCTAATAAAAACCTTCAGCAACATTGCAGGATACAAGATCAACTCAAAAAAAAAAATCAGAAGCCCTTCTATATACAGTAGACAAACAGGCTGAGAAGGAAATCAGAGATACATCACCCTTTACAATAGCCACATGTGTTATACCTTGGGGCTACTCTAACTAAGCATGTGAAGGACCTATATGACAAGAACTTTAAGTCCCTGAAAAAAGAAATTGAAGAAGATGTCAGAAAATGGAAAGATCTCCCATGCTCATGGATAGGCAGGATTAACATAGTAAAAATGGCAATCTTACCAAAAGCAATCTACAGATTCAACGCATTTCCCATCAAATTACCAACACATTTCTTGACAGATCTGGAAAGAATAATACTCAACTTCATATGGAAAAACAAAAAACCCAGGATAGCCAAAAGAATCCTGTATGATAAAACAACCTCTGGAGGCATCACAATCCCCGACCTCAAGCTCTACTATAGAGCTACTGTAATAAAAACAGGTTGGTACTGGCATAAATACCGACATGTGGACCAATGGAATCGAATTGAAGACCCTGACATTAACCCGCACACCTATGAACATACAATTTTTGACAAAGAAGCCAAAAAATGTACAATGGGAAAAAGAAAGTATCTTCAACAAATGGTGCTGGCATAACTGGATGTCAATGTGTAGAAGGCTGTAAAAAGATCAATATCTGTCACCCTGCACAAAATGTAAATACAAGTGGATCAAAGACATCAACATAAATGCAGCTACTCTGAACCTGATAATAGAGAAATTAGGAAGTATTCTTGAATGCTTTGGCACCAGAGATCACTTTGTAAATATAACACCAGTAGCACAGACACTGAGAGAAACAATCAATCAATGGTACCCGTTGAAACTGAGAAGCTTTTGTAGAGCAAAGGACACAGTCAACAAGACAAAGCGACAGCCTACAGAATGGGAAAAAGTCTTCACCAACCCCACATCTGACAGAGGGCTGATATCCAGAATATATAAAGAACTCAAGAAATTAGACATCCAAATGCTCAACAGTACAATTCAGAAATGGGCTATAGAACTAAACAGAGAATTCCCCACAGAGGAAGTTCAAATAGCTGAAAGACATTTAAGGAATTGCTCAACATCCCTAATTTTCTGGGAAATTCAAATCAAAACGACTTTGAGATACCACCTTATACCTGTCAGAATGGCAAAGATCAAAAGCACAGAAGACAGCTTATGCTGGACAGGATGTGGAGCAAGGGGAACTCTCCTCCACTGCTGGTTGGAATGCAAGCTTGTACAGCCACTTTGGAAATTAATATGTCACTTCCTTAGAAAATTGGGAATCCATCTCCCCCAAGACCCAGCTATACCACTCTTGGGCATATACCCGAGCTATGCTCAATCATACCACAAGGGCATTTGTTCAGATATGTTTGTATCAGTATTGTTTAAAATAGCCAGAACCTGGAAACAACCTAGATGTCCTTCAACTGTAGAATGGATAAAGAAAATATGGTACATATACACAATGGAGTATTACTCAGCAGAGAGAAACAATGACATCATGAGGTTTGCAGGCAAATGCATGGATCTAGAAAAAATCATCTTGAGTGAGGTAACCCAGACTCAGATGGACAAACACAGTATGTACTCACTCATAGGAGGATACTAGATGTAAAACAAAGATGACTAGACTGCTACACAACTCCAGGGAGGCTACCTAGAAAACGGGACCCTAGGAAACACCCAAGGATCACCCAATGACAGAGAAATGGATGAGATCTACATGAACAACCTGGACAACGGTGGGAGTAATGAAGGGCAAGATTTGAGGGAAAGAAAGCTTAGGGGATCATGAGATCCCCGCTGGATCAAGAACAGAAAGGGAGAATGAGGAATAACAGACCATGATAAATGAAGACCACATGAGACCAGGAATAGGCAGAGTGCTAGAGAGGTCCCCAGAAATCCACAATGATATATCCTCTGTAGTCTGCTGGCAATGGTTGAGAGAAAGCCTGATCTGACCTAGTCTGGTGATCACCCTAACAGTCGTCTTGGAACTCTCATCCAATAACTGATGGAAGTGGATGCAGAGATCCTCAGCCAGGCCCCAGGTGGAGCTCCAGGTGTCCAACTTGCGAGAAAGAGTAGGGTCTGCAAGAGTGAGTTGTTGAATCCAAGATTGCAAAAAGCACAGGGACAAATAGCCAAATGAATGGAAGCACCTGAATAATGAACCAAAGGCTGTGGAGCCCCCAGCTGGATCAGGCCCTCTGGATAAGTGAGACCATTGAATAGCTTGATCTGTTTGGGAGGCATCCAGTCTGTGGGACCAGGATCTGTCCTTAGTGCATGAGCTGGCTGTTTGAAACCTTGGGCTTACACAGGGATACATGCTCAGTCTGGAAGGAGGTGACAGTACCTGCCTGTACTGAATCTACCAGGTTTAAATGAATCCCCAGGGGTGCCTTGATCCTGGAGGTCATGGGAATTGGGGGGGGGGGGCTTGGGTGGAAGGCGGAGGTGTGGGCGGGATGGGGGAGGACAGGGGAACCCATGGCTGATGTGTAAAATTTAAACCACATAATAATAAAGAAAAAAATTATCCAATTTGTGGTACAGTAATCCCATTTAAACAAAACTGACTAATGTGATAGAAAACTAAGAAGTTTGAAAATAAAGTTTCACAATATAAGAATGAAATAGAAAAATCTATCTCTCATATAAAAACTACATTCATGTTTTAGGTATATAAATACTATTGGAATTTTTCTATGTGCCTAAAATAAATAATTGTTCCTGATTGAACAGTCACTGATCCAAATAAATAGCTGTTGTTGCCTCCCAAATAAAAGTGCTACTATTGCACCCATTAGAATATCTTCTCAAGTTGACCATTGTTGTGGTCATTACACAAATTCAAGACTTGTCAAAATACAGAGAACTGACCATGAGGGTTTCCAACTATGATTGCTTAATCCACATTATACCTCTTCACCTACAGCTGAATCATTATGGAAAAGGGGACACAAAGCTTGAAAGAGCCTAAAGATTAGGATTTCTGCCAAGAGTTTTTGTATTCTATATGTGCCAAGAATGTTGAACTCATGATATCTTAACAATATAGTCCACTTAACAAAACCTGTATAATGATAACATCAGTTGACATACCAATAGGATTGTGTGATATCTCATATAATCTTATTCCTAGGTGAAGAACTACAGACTATTAATGGCTGGGACAGAAAGGGAAAAATATTTTTTCCTTCACAAAGGAAGAAAATTATGGTGCCTGGCAGGTTTTATATATGTGTTTCTGAGTGTGTGTGTGTGTGTGTGTGTATATATATATATATATATATATATACATACACATATATTTGTATGTGTGTATGTATGTACGTAATAATTGAATAAGAGGTCATAAAATTGAATGAAATCAATATGGTTCCAGTTCTTATTTCAACATGTACTTACTATTACTAAAATTATCTGTTTTTTTAAAGGAATTAATATTAACTTTTCAGTGGAAAGCATACTAGGGCTAAACTACTGCACATAAGTATGAAAAATCTATTATCTACCATGGAAATTATATTTGAAGTAGAACTTACAAGAGAAAATGACAGTTAAATATTTTTAAAACAGTAAATACAATGTAGAAAACAAAGCAAATAATGTAGGATTTTTAGTCTTGTTTGAAAGAAAAATATATCATATATATAACATAATGACGCCCTTGTAATAATAGAAGGAATTCAGAAATCCTTGCTGGTTTATTTTTTGTACCTATGTATAAAGGGGCCATCACCCAATTCAGACCAGAATTATGGTACATAACAGTTAACTTTTACAACAAATTTTATTTCTTTTCTTCTTCTTCTTCTTCTTCTTCTTCTTCTTCTTCTTCTTCTTCTTCTTCTTCTTCTTCTTCTTCTTTTTTTTTTTTGGTTTTTCGAGGCAGGGTTTCTCTGTGTGGCTTTCGCCTTTCCTGGATCTAGATCTTGAACTATGATTGCTATGATGTAGACCAGTCTGGCCTCGAATTCCCAAAGATCCGCCTGCCTCTGCCTCCTGAGTGCTGGAATTAAAGGTGTGTGCCACCACCGTCCAGGGACTAACTTTATTTCTTGGTTCCCAAAAGGAAGGTATTTGGGTTCACCCACGATATCAGCTGTTCATTTTCTCTTTGATATTGAAATAAAATAAAGAGATGCTATTCTGATGCACTAAATAGTCTTTTCTATTTTCTTTTTTCTTGAAAATAGCTTCTTCTGGCATTCAATACATCTTGACCATAGTTTCCCTTCCCTCCCTTCCTCCTAGGTGCCCTAGCACTTCTCTCTCCCCAGACTCACCCCTCCTGCTTCATTTCCCTGCAGAAAAGAACAGGCCTCCAAGAGAAAACAACCTTATTGTATCTTGTTTTTCTGTTTTCTTAGACTCAACATTTTGATCCTTATAAACTTTTCTTTTCACCATGGGTGTCTGAAATTCTACTGAGAATTAAATCTTTCTAGAGATCTCTCCATGGGTCATCTTTCTCGGAAGAAATGGTCAGACTATAGTAACTAAGTTAGCTCATTAGCTTTGAAGAACATGTACCCACACAGCTTCATTCAGTTATCATTGGCTTTAAATAAAGTTGTCTTTAATTGTTCTAAAAAAACAAATAAACTGAAATACTGTTTTATATTTTCTATCTTCATGTAAATTCACACATCACTTCTAAAATAAATCACACCAAGGATACTTGTGAAAGTCCAGACTTTCCCTTTGAAGACTGAATTCTCCCTCCATTTCCTTCACTTTTTCTTTTCCTCACTCCTTCCTAGTCCTTTTATCTTAGACTTACTATCATTCTGCTTCCATTATCTTTTTTGTAAACAGATGCCAACATCATTTTTATTAACCTAGTTATTAAATAAGCATTGAATTAAAGAAAATATATACTAATTATATAAAGTAAAAGTATATATCTATACTTTGTAGGCTTGACATAAGGAACATATGGAAACAATATGCTGATAATATTGAAATATAATTTCTTTAAATTATATCATAAGTATAAGAACATTATTGGACCATGTAAAATAGATATAAGGATATACAAATGAAAGAGCATATCAAGTACATATTACAGTGAGATGTGTATTTGACAAAGCCAGGGACTCAATACTGTCCACTTTACCCTATGCTCTTACATGATACAAACTGAGGGATCTCAAAATGAAAAGACAGAAGATTGAGACATGTAGTTCATTTTTATTATATTTTGTTGGTTTAAAGGAATAACATTCATTGTTTTGCTTTCCACTGGTAATATGATTGCCATTTTAACATCTCTCAATGCCAGCAGGGAATGAATTTTCTTTTGTTGCTGTAACTAAAATCAGTTTTTATGTTAGGTTCCTGGTTCTTTCACCTCTCCTTAGTTGTAACAGTGTAGGATGACTTCCTGATCTTATTTACAGAAACCATGTTCTACAATTCTGAGTCATCTGATTCGGTATTGACAGGAATCCAGAGATAGCCCTGCTCATTACATGGCTGAGGCACTGTTGTAATGACTAAGTATAAAAGATGATTCTTCAATTCTTTAAGGACTTTCATTAAATGTTATATTAACAAGATTTTATGTGATATTCACACCACTAATTCTTTTTTTGGAATGTATCATTGAATATGATATACCACTTTAGACCATAGCAGTAGGTTGGCTCAATAAATAATGTCCAAATATGACAATAGATTATTCTTTTTCTTTCTTTCTTTTTTATTATAAAGAATTTTTTTCATTCATTTTTTGCACTAATCAAGTTCCCCCTCTTCCCTCCTCCTGTCCCCCCCAAGCTTCCTCCTCCCAACCCAAGCCCCACTCCCACCTACAAGAAGGCATAGCCTCTCATGGGGAGGCACGTCCAGTAGAGGCAAGTCCAAGCCCTCCCCTTGCCTTAAGGCTGCATGAGGTGTCTCATCATAGGTAGTGGCTACCACAAAGCCTGCCCATGCACCAGGGCTGGATTCCCATCCCACTGCCAGGGGCCTCCCAAGCAGATCAAGCTACACAACTGTCTTGCCATGCACAGTGCCCAGTCCAGTCCCATGTAGACTCCATAGCCATTGATCCATCTTTCATCAGTTCCCTCCAGTTTGGTGTAGTCATCCCTGCATGTTTTCCCCTCATTATCCTGGTGCACCTGCTCACAGAATCCATCCTCTCTCTCCCCAACTAGACTGGAGCTCTGTCTAGTGATTGGCTATGGATCTCTGCATCTGCCTCCATCAGTAACTGGAGAAAACTTCTGTGATGACAGCTAGGGCATTCACCAGTCTAATCTCTGGGGCAAGCAAGACCATTCAGGCACCCTCTCCACTATTGCTAGTAGCTCAGACTGTGGTCATTCTTGGGGACTTCTGGCAACTTCCCCAGTACCAGGTCTCTCTCTATTCCCACAATGTCTCTCTACATTATAGTATCTCTTTCTTGCATTCCCCTTCCCTCCCTGTTCTAGCTCAACTATTCCAATCTCTTATGTTCTCATTCCCTATCCCATCCCCTCCATTGCACACCCCTCTTTCCCAGTTTACTTATGGAGATCTCATATATTTCCCCATCCCAGTGTGGTCCATGCTACCCTCTTTGGTTCCTCCCTGTTAATTTGATTCTCTGGAGTTGTAGGTTGTTGCCTGATTAAATTTTGCTTTATTTATATCCAGTATCCACTTATGAGTGGGTACATACCATGTTTGTCTTTCTGAGTCTGGGTTACCTCACTAAGGATGTTACTTTCTAATTCCACCCATTTGTCTGCAAATTTCATGATGTCCTTGTTTTTCTCTGCTGAGTAGTACTCCATTGTATATATGTAATACATTTTATTAAACCATTATTCAGTTGAGGCACATCTAGATTGATTTCAGGTTCTGGCTATTACCAATAATGCTGCTATGAACATAGTTGAGCATGTGTCCTTGTGGTATGATTGAATATTCCTTGAGTATATGCCAAGAGTAATATAGTCCTGACTTAGAATGATTCCCAATCTTCTGAGAAAGTGCTATACTGATATCCAAAGTGGCTGTACCAGTTTGCACTCCCACCAACAGTGGAGGAGTTTTCCCCTTGCTCTGCATCTTCTTCAACATAAGCTGTCTACAGTGCTATTGATCTTAGCCATTCTGAAAGGTGTAAGATGGTTATCTCTGAGTCATTTTTATTTGTATCTCCCTGATAAATAAGGATGCTGAGCAATTCAATGTCTTTCAGCCATTTGAAATTCTCCCTTTGAGAATTCTCTGTTTAGCTCTATAGCACATTTTTAATTGGATTTTTGTTATTTTGATGTCTAATTTCTTCACCTCTTTATATATTTTGGAGACCAGCCATATGTCAGATGCAGGGTTGGTGAAAATCTTTTCCCATTCTGTAGGCTGTCATTTTGTCTTATTTATTGTGTCCTTTGCCTTTTAGAAGCTTTTCAGTTTCAAGAGTTCCCATTTATTAATTGTTGTTCTCAGTGTCTGTGGTACTGGTGTTATAGTTAGAAAGTATTCTCCTGTGCCAATGCATTGAAGACTATTTCCTACTTTCTCTTCTATCAGGTTCAGTGTAACTGGTTTTATATTGAAATCTTTGGCCGGGCAGTGGTAGCACACACCTTTAATCCCAGCACTTGGAAGGCATAGGCAAGTGGAACTTTGTGAGTTCAAGGCGAGCCTGGTGTACAGAGTGAGATCCAGAAAAGGCACAAATTTACACAGAGAAAACCTGTCTTGAAAAACCAAGAAAAAAAAAGAGAGATCTTTGATCCACTTGAACTTGAGTTTTGTGCATGGTGACAGATGTGGATCTATTTACATTCTTCTATGTATAGATATCCAGCACCATTTGTTCAAGATGCTTTCTTTTTTCCTTTGCATAATTTTGGCTTCTTTGTCAAAAATCAGGTGCTCAGGTGCTCACAGGTGTATGGATTAATGTCAGGGTCTTTGATTTGATTCCATTGATCAACATGTCTTTTGTATGCCAATATCAAACTGGTTTTTGTTATTATAGCTCTATAGTAGAGCTTGATGTCAGGGATGGTGATTCCTCCAGAGGTTTTATTTTATTTTATTTTTTTTTTATTTTTAGCTGTACTGGGTTTTTTGATTTTCCATATAAAGTTAAGTATTGTTCTTTTCAAGTCTGTGAAGAATTGTGTTGGAATTTTCATGGGTATTTCATTGAATCTGTATATTGCTTTTGGTAAGATTGCAATTTTTACTATGTTGATTCTACCCATCCATGAGCCTGGAAGATCTTTCCACTTTCTTATATCTTTCTTTCTTCAGAGACTTAAAGTTCTCATCATACAGATCTTCTACTTGCTAAGTTAGAGTCACCCCAAGATATTTTATATTAGTTTTGGCTATTTTAAAGGGTGATTTTTCTCTGATTTCTTTCTCACCCCATTTATCATTTGTATATATGAGGGCTACTGATTTTTTTTGGGTTAACCTTGTATCCTGCCACATTACTGAAGAAGTTTATCAGCTTTAGGACATTTCTGGCAAAATTTTTTTGGGTCACATATGTACACTATCATATTATCTGCAAATATTGAAAATTTGACTTCTTTGTATCCACTTTATCTCCTTTTTCTGTGTTATTGCTCTAGCTAGTACTTCAAGTACTATATCGAATAAATATGGAGAGAGTGGAAAGCCTTGTCTTGTTCCTGATTTTAGTGGAATCATTTTGAGTTTCTCTTCATATAATTTGATGTTGACTGCTGTAAATTGCCTTTATTATGTTTAGGTATGTTCCCTGTATCCCTGTTTTCTCCAAGACCTTTATCATGAAGGGGTGTTGGATTTTGACTAAGGCTTTTTTAGAATCTAATGAAATGATCATGTGGATTTTTTCTTTGAGTTTGTCTATATGGTGTATTACACTGACAGACATTAGTATGTTGAACCACCCTTGCACCCCTGGGATGCAGCCTACTTGATCATGGTGGATAATTGTTTTGATGTGTTCTTGGAGTCTGTTTGCCAGTATTTTATTGAGTATTTTTGCATCAGTGCTCATGAGGGAGATTAGTCTGTAGTTCTCTTCCTTTGTTGCATCTTTGTGTGGCTTGGGAATCAGAGTAATTGTAGCCTCATAGAAGGAGTTTGGTAACATTCCTTCTGTTTCTAATGTGTGGAACAATTATGAAAAGTATTGGTATTAACTCTTCTTTGAAAATCTGGGAGAATTGTGCATTGAAACGATTTGGTCCTGGACTTTTGGTTGGGAGACTTCCATAAAAACACAGGCAATAGATAATCCCATAGCAGTAAATCCCAAAGAAGAGAAATACAGACTTTAGCACCAAAAGCTAACAGGAATTAACAATCACTGGTCATTAATATCCCTTAATATCAATGGACTTAATTCACCTATAAAAAGACACAGGCTAACAGAATGGATATAAAAGCAGGGCCCATCTTTCTGCTGCATAGAAGAAACATACCTCAGCTTCAAAAACAGACACTACATTCAGAGTAAAAGACTAGGAAAAGTCCAATGAAATGGACTTAAGAAGCACTCTGGTATAGCTATCCTAATATCTAACAAAATAGACTTCAAACTAAAATCAATCAAAAGAGATCTAGAAGGACATTACACACTCATCACAGGAAAGATCCACCAAGATGAAGTTTCAATTCTGAACATTTATGCCCCAAATACAAGGGCACCCACATATGTAAAAGGAACATTACTAAATCTTAAATCACACATAAAACCCTACACGTTAACAGTGGGAGACTTCAACACCTCACTCTCACCAACGGACGGATCTGTCAGATCAAAACTTAACAGAGAAATAAGCAACCTAACTGATGTTATGATTCAAATGGACTTAATTGGTATTTACAGAACATTCCACCCTAACAAAAAAGAATAAACCTTCTTCTCAGAACCCCATGGAACTTTCTCTAAAATCAACCACATACTCAGTCACAAAGCAAATATCAACAGATATACAAAAAAAAAAAAATGTAATAACCTCCATAATTCTAGTGGACCACCATAGCTTAAAGTTAGATTTTAACAACAACAAAAATTACAGAAAGCCTACAATTTATTGGAAACTGAATAATGCTCAACTGAATCACCAAGGGATCAAGGGGGAAATAATGAAAGAAATTAAAGACATTCTAGAGATCAATGAAAATGAACACACCACATACCCAAACTTATGAGACACTATGAAAACAGTGCCAAGAGGAAAATTCATAGCACTAAATGCCCACATAAAGAAGTTGGAGAAATCTCACACTAGTGACTTAACAGCACACCTGAAAGCTCTAGAACAAGAAGAAGCAAAGTCATCCAAGAGGAATAGATGCCAGGAAATAATGAAATTGAGAGATACAATCAATAAAATAGAAACAAAGAAAACAATACAAAGAATCAATGAAACAAAGAGTTGGTTCTTTGAGAAAATCATCAAGATAGACAAGCCCTTAGCCAGACTAACCAAAAGGCAAGAGAGAGAGAGAGAACATCCATATTAACAAAATCAGAAATGAAAAGGGAAATATAACAACTGATAATAAAGAAATTCAGAGAATCGTCAGGTCATACTTCAAAACCCTGTATTCCACAAAATTGGAAAATCTAAAAGAATAGATAATTTTCTGAATAGTTATCACATACCAAAGTTAAATCAAGAACAGATAAACAATTTAAGTAGGCAATAGATTATTCTTAAAGGAATGAAGAAAACAAAAGAATACCTTACATATTTCTAAGAGTTGATTTTCTGAATTTAAACTACTACAGAAGTGGTAAGCACAAGCAAGGTGTCTTTTTTGTTCCTCCATAATCCTTAAAAAGGTCACAATGTAAAGTCTCTTTGTAATCTGATTTCCATTTGCGCAGTCCCCTTAACCTAGTCACACCCAAGACTTAAAATAACTGTCTATAGCATTAAGGGCCACAGTTCGTTCGAAGCCAGTTATAGGAGAAAAAAAATAAAGTTTTAGCTTGATTTATAAAGATATTTTCTTATATGAAATTTTTGTAGTGATTTTATAGAAATTGAGATGTCTTATTAACAGGTAGAAGAAACAATTGATTGAAATAAAACTTGTTGTGAGCCTTGTCAATTTTTCTTGAGGGTTACATATAACAATATTGTGAGAAAGACCTAGATCATTTCTTTTAAATCATAGTCACTAAAACTTTTCAAAATGTACATGCATTGTCCTGCTTTTTTTTTTAAAATAAATTTATTGTAATGAACTCATAAATAAAACTGTACACAACTAGATTTTGTCCACTCTTGGTATAACCACTACTGAACACTTCTTCCAATGTTAGTAACATTCTCTTGGTGAATTCATTAAACTAAATATCATACTTTAATTGCATCATGAGAACTAAATATTATACTGTTTTATTATCTACATGCTCAATGTTCTATTTGTAATTGATTTTACAGCAAACAACTTTTTCTTATTCACATGTTTTATAGTAAGTAATATATAAAGTAATTTTTATCCCCAGTATTTTTATTTTAGCAATAGTTAAGAGAATATATTCTCTTTAACTCATAGCATGATTATTGTCAGTGACTGTGAAATAAATGTATTTACTTTGTAAGTTTTAAATAGCTTAGTGTTTGACAAATATATATTTAATTTGTTTACTAATTTCAAAAGCCATACGTATATAGATTTAAAGGTTTACTTATAAATTTCATTTTATTATACTTCCTATATTTATCTTTGAATCATATTATTTTTATTGATGATTAGGTGATTAAATATAAGAGTGGCTCCTTTGAAAATATATATATTCAGACGAACCTTAGATCTCACTTGAAAAGACATGTAAGATTTTGTGCATAATGTTTCAAGTACATTCAAACCCATCTATACTTTTGTCATGGTATTTTTTCAAACTCTCTTTTTAGATTTTATTTTCTCTTACTTCTTTGAGAATTTCATACAATGGGTTTCACAATATTCACTCTCCCTCTCCAACTCTTCTCAGGTTGACATCTACAACTTTCTGTCCTTTTTAAATTTTTTTTATTTTTGTTCATTTTGTGCTGTCCAAAGTTTCTTGGAGACGTAGCCTATCATTGGCCTCTGGTCAAGTTTATTGGGAGAATATTCTTAGAGAAAAATGGCCCTTCTACTCCTCTTGGAATTGGCAATAGCTCCTGTGCTGGAATTGTGAACTCTTTACACCCAAATCCCATCTTCATGATAGAAGATGGTCAGGTTTTGCCTTGTATGAAATCTGTTATGGTATCACAAACATTGGGAGTACTTATGTGCAGCTGCTTTGTTTTGTCCAAAAGACACTGTTCCTTTTCAGTCGTCCACCAACTCTAGCTTTGACATTCTTCCCAGGGCCTTTGCCACAGTCACCTCCTAGGCTTGGAATGTGGTATATATTGCCATTTATGGCTGAAGAATCTTTTATTTTTTTATTTTTTTTTAAAGACAAGGTTTCTTTGTGTAGTTTTTGGTGCCTGTCCTGGATCTCACTCTGTAGCCCAGGCTGGCCTCGAACTCATAGAGATCTGCCTGGCTCTGACTCCCAAGTCCTGGGATTAAAGACGTGTGCCACCCCTGCTCAGCCATGCCTGAACATTCTATTCCTTGTACACTGGCCTTTGTGAGGCTCTGTTTAGATCATCAACTGCAATCTAAAGCTCTTCTGATGAAGACTGAGACATGCTTCGATATATAGTTAAAACGATAGGGTCTTAGGAGTTGGTTTAGTGTTATGTTTATTTAGCCCGATAATCATATAAGTTTTCTCTTATATTCTAAGATCTGGCTAGCCACGGGTTCTTCATGATAATCTAAGAAATTTCACCTCCCAGTTTTCTCACTCATTATTGTAAAACAAATGTTAGTGAAGATAGAGTCAGTATAAAAGAATAAATAGGAACCATAGTTAGATACTTAAATTTCTAGAATATATTAAAGAACTTATTCTGTATTTAAGCATATAAAAAATAAGGCACTAACTCCCTAACTAATTAGAAGGTGCCTACATTTACATGGATGCAAATAATCAGAACAGTAAGAGAAAGGAAAGCCAAGTGATTTCCACATGATTTTTCTCTGTGCTATGTTTTTTAATGATGCATACATGTAAGCTTACTTAATTAAGCTGCAAACATCCTTAGCTTTGGAACACCTTCAAGCTAATTCTTTCTCCTATAAATGTTAGACAGTACATATCTTTAGGAAGGAAGCTGTAAATTAAACAATGGGATAGAAATGAAACAAATTTCATTCCTTTCATTATTTCATTAAACACTTCAGAAAAATCTATAATTTTCCAAAACATATTTAAAACAAACAACCAAGAAATAGTTAAGCTATCCATGTTGGAACACTGTGTTCTTCAATAGAACTGAAGTCACTTTGGTGCTGATGAGGGATTTTTGAAATGCCAATCAAGGGGCAACTCTTCAGTGCTCTCACATGGTTGAGCTCCTGCTGTCAGGAATGTACTGGAATGAATTGTTCATTCATTTGTGGTGACAGATACAGACGATGACAAGCCTCATGTTGGGACTCCAGCCTGAGGGAGTAACACAGATTGAGAGGAAGAATACAAAATTAATGGAGGAAACTGTCACTTGCCAATCTCCCATCTTACTTCACTTTGGACTATAGTCCACGGCAACTTGAATTCCTCAGACATGATGCTTTCAATAAATAAGTAGAAGATTGGTTGGGTATTTTATTAATGTATGTATATTTTAGCTAAAGATATTGTAGCATTCTGAGAAATAAAAGCCAAAATGAATTACTTAAGATAAAATCAATCTACAAAATGTTAAAGGCAAAATTTTATCTTAAATATGAAAGTCAATTTTAATAATAGTTGAATATACTAATTTTGAAAGAACAATTAATGTTTAGTATATTATTTCATTTTTTCTAATTTGCTCTAGATTTCTCTACTGGTTCATGGTACATATTCCTACATTGCATTATATAATTCAAATTTTGGAAACTCTAAAAGATGCATAGCAATGTATTTAAATCAGCTTCTTCCAAATTGCCTCTGAATTAGTATGAAAACCTCTTACAGTTTTGATGCATCATGTCAAAAAAGATGCAACTTAAGTGACAAGACAAGAATAATTAGTAAATACCAAGAAGAAACACTTTACACACCATATTTCAATAATAACCATAGTCATCTTACACCATATAGGAGAAATTGATTTAATAGTCTGGTAGTAAAACATGATATGGTGGTGGATATTTGGATTTTGTGGTATGGGAGATATATTTTCAAAAATTACAAGTTCATATTCTAAATACTTATTAAAAGATTATGTAATACAATAGCCTAAACAATGACAAGATATTGAAGGAATCATTTGCATGATCATAAACACTAATTTTGTCACCTGCCAATGGAGAACTTTGCTTCATACTATCAAAGAAAATGTACTCATCCTAATTTCTTGTAAGAGTTATCAGAATGACAGAAAAAAAGAGAAATTTGCACCAAATAATTAACATCATAAAATGTCTCGTATCACAGTATATTTTAGAACCATATGTTTAGAATATAATAAGATGTATAGATATCAAGTTATTGCAAATGAAATTATAATTAAATTATAAAACATGATATTGTATTAATGATTGATTCAAGCAACAAAGTAAAACAGACAAAAATATCTGTACTTGTAAAAAAGTAAACACAGTTATGTACTTCATAAAAATTAAACAACCGTAAGTAGTTCATTCATGATATTAAAGTTAATCCATACCTACCTATGAGTGGGAATTTATTATTTTTTAATTACCAGTGCATTAGTTTTAGGTAAAAACATTACCTAAAATTAATCATTAAAGTGAATCAGATGTCTTGGAGAAATTCCCATGCAATTAATAGCACTTGCTGTCCTCCAGGGGACCCGAGATCAGTTTCCAGCATCTATGTTGGGTAGTATTTGATCTCAAATTTTCAATTTAATCACATGTTTCTGATATGACACATTTGGTACACATTTGTAAAATGTAAGAAAAATGATAAAGGAGAACAAGTACAGTAATATAGTAAAGCATTATATGTGTGCATGTGTGAGTGTGTGTGTGTGTGTGTGTGTGTGTGTGTGTGTGTGTGTGTGTATGTACATGTGGGTGTGTCTGCCCAATTGTGTGTATTTAGTAGAATATGCTAAATGGTGATTCTTAAAAATTAGATATTATGCTATATAAGTATTTTTATGAAATTTGTTTAGAACAAAATTATATAAAAACTGTTTTCTATAAACTAAGTTTTTAATTATGTTGCAAAACCAAATTAGAAGACACATATCATTTATAAATAGTAAACTCAACAGTTATATGTAGAAATCAACAACATAAAGGTTGTATTTGGGGAATTAAAATGTAAAAGATGAATTTGGATGACCTTGCATCTATGAATTCAAAACTCATATCTTATAAAAAGTTAAAACATGATATAAAAAAGTTTAACATATGTTAAACAAATGAAAATGCAAATTTGGAGGAAAAGTACCTGAATAATGTAATTCCTGTATGAAGCTTTGAGTGAGTATAATGCATTCCATCTCTCAAAATAATTTCCTTCTTTAAAAAAAAATTAAAGTGGTATCAGCAAAAGAAAATGCAGGGGTGACAATGGGTAAGGATGGAAAACATAGGATGCTGCTGCTGAAAGATAGTCTATAAATAACCGACAAAAGCAAATATTTTCAATCTACTATAGATACATATTTATCTTTATTTGTACTAAATACTTAACACCATAAAATGCCTTATATCATGTTGCATTTTAAAACCTGTATTTAGAATATAATAAGATATCTAGAAATCAAGTTATTACATATAAAATTGTAATTAAATTATAAAATGTGACATTGTATTAATGATTGATTCAAGCAACAATGTAAAACAGACCAAAATATTTGTGCCTGTGAAATATCTAAACATAAAATATAATAAATTCAAAATTTTGGAAATGATTTTTATCTCTTGATCATCACTTATTCAATAAGTGTTAGTGCAAACAAAATCAAGTACAAATGAACTAAAAATGATTTATGTGTGTTTTGATATTTTTAATTCGTGATTATATCCCTAGCAAATATATTCATTTCTCATTGATTATTTTTACAGTCTTAATATAACACAGTCCAAAGAAATACTATCAACATCTTCTTTGTAGTATTGATGACTGTACAGAATATGAGAAATTCGAATGTTTTTCTATGAACAACAGAGTGTTTTGATTTTATACTCACTAATATTATGCTAATGAGACATGTAACAAACGCTGATTTCTTTGCTATGTTTTCAGACGGCATCTGCCGTTGAAATGATGCTCACAAATGTAATTTAATCTAGAGAAATGCAAAGCATTTAAATGGTCTCAATGTTTAAGCTACTTTCCCCCTCCATCCCTGTCCCTTCCTGGCTTTCATTTCCTTCCATTCTTCCAATTATCCTCTTAAGAAAGCTCTTAGTTTGTGAGAAATACACTCCATACTAAAAGAAGTGATATCTATGAATAAAGATATTGTTTGGTTGCAGTATTTTTCCGATAATTTAAATAGTTAATGATGACAACCGGAAATAGTTTTTCAGCAATAGCAGTGCCCAATGGGACGGAAAACGCCAAGACAATTAGAAGGTTGTAGAGAATAAAGGTATTTCCGACACAGCATTTCCCCCAAACTGCAAACTTACTCATTTTGTTTGTACTCTCCACGGTATAATGTAAGTAAATATTCTTCCTACTATTGAGGCCAATTATACAAACTATTTTAAAATGTATTATTTGAAGTTGCTATGCTGGAGACTTATATTAATTTTCCTAGCACCATGGTCATTGTACAAAACACCTTCTGCATCTCTGATCATGAAAGTGACTCCAAATTCCTAACAAGAGCTACAAGAATGTGACTGTTGAATATTTGAGTGAAAACATACCCATCAAAATGCAGTTCACATCAGTCACCCAAAAGAGTGTTAGTAACCTTCTTAAGGGATAATTACTCTAAATCTAATTTAAATTAATAACCTGCACAAAGATTCTCAGCTGAAAAAATATGGAAAAATTAATGTCAGTCTTCTTGATTTTATAGTGATGAATTTACCAAGTATACAACATTCAGATAAAACTAGTGTTTGTCAATATAGTCTTAGCCTTTGAATATAACCAAATATAAATATATAAGTCTAGGTGAATTTCAGAAAGATTAATATTTAGATGAGATACCTTGCATACAAATAATTAGCTTAGATATAACTATTGATTTGAAAATGAGTTAACTTTACTGTAAATCAGTTATGAGTGCTGGGAGACAAATTAGTCAGATCAAACAACCCTGAGTCCAAATCCAAGAGGAGAACTATGTTACAACACAGAAATTAAAATATGCTTGCACCCATATCCAATGTGCACTCACATATAAACATCAATATATGCAAATGATAGAAACATCTGTTTAACTTTCTAAAAACAAATACAGTATCAAACAGAAAATTTTCAAATTATATTTGACTTTCAAATATTCAACTATGAGAAATATTGTACTGTTTTCAATTGCTGTTTTACTGCTTTTAGTTTTGTTTTTTTTAAATTTTGTTTACTTGTTTTGTTTGTGACAGAATTTAGAATTTCATGCAGTTGAATCTGGTGTTTAGCTTGCCACACAACGGCTTTCAGTTATCCTGTTTTTAATTTCCAGTTGTTGGCATTTATGGTGTAACCAACTATGCTTGAGGAGATGTAACAAGGGTATTACCACCCCAGACAGGAACCAGCAAGAGAACACATTATGGATATTTACACAGCCCAACTTCCTGAAGCAAGGAGTTCTATTGGTGTTACTTACTGGATATGGGTGAGGGGTAAGTTAGAGGATCAGAAATGACTCAACCACAGCTATAATAGCCCAGCCTACCCTGACTTGTGCAAGTAGTTCTTTAAAGCGGGGAATCGGTACCACACTGCACAGCCTGGAGACAACTGACAAATGTACAGTGTCCTTTTCAGGTGTCTCAGTTAGTCTGAGCCTTTTACAGATAGCTAAGCTGGTATTTGGTTCATCTAAGCAGTTTGGCTGGTCTCTGCTTCTATCAGCTTGTCTGGCTGGCCTTTTACCAGGCAGCTGGGCTTGTCTGAAGGTCCTTTAAGGTTGCCTTGTCTGAAAGTGACTTTCAGTAATCTTTGCTGTTTACATACTCTTGAAATGGGAGGGTCCCAGTGAATCTGGTCAGTTTCAGCAATTTTCTGAAGTCATTTTGAATTGTTCACTTTCTGTTTTAAGACACTTCCTTCCAGGATGGGATAGGATATTTCAGTCTTGGAGGAAACTGTTGAATAGTATATTATATACATGACATCTTTAAATGCTGCATATTCATTCAAATACATACACACACACACAAGTATATATAATCTGAAGAGAAAACAGTATGGAAAACATTTGCTGGTTCAGTGTGTGGTTTTGATTAGAAGATAGAATCATGAGCAAAGCAATAACAAAATATGCAGGTTCTAAGTTTATTATTTTATACATTCAATGGCAGAAAATGTAATCACTTCTGACAGCTAGACAAAGTGCTATGTGTGAAGTCCACAACAGCTCCTCTCTCCTACACACCCGTACATTTTTGTGTGGCTGGAAAAAGGAAAGTTTGAGTAAAGGAATAATGGAATTCATCTCTATGTATTTCTTTCTTCCATCTTCTTTTTGAAAATACATTCTTCTCTCCTACAACATCTTGACCAGTTTCTGCTCCCTCCACTTCTTCCAGCTTCTCCCAACATTCCCTGTCTCTTCCAAATTCATTTCTTGTATTTCTAAGCTGTAAGTATCAAGAAGCCAAGAGCTATACAATATTAAAAATAGAGCATAATTTTTGAGTACATATTTTTTTACCAATGAGATTATTTGGGAATTTTTATTTATAGACTCTTACAACACAAAAGAAGTAATTATTTACTTTTCATCCCAAAGCCTGTTAGTATATCATAACCACAGGCACATTAGTGCAGTTAACAAATGGCCTCAGGACAATAAGGAATTAAATGTCAACAAGCTCCATTATGCATTTCATCACTGGGAATGCAATGTTGACAGAATCATATTTATTATAAAAGAGATATTACTATTTTTATAGTTAGTGTTTTATGGGGCTTAAAGTGTTTTTTTCAGTAAATGGGATATGCATAGAATTCAATTGAGAATCATTATGATAATTGCATTACTATCATTTTATAGAGGTGAGCTAAGATTTCTAAATTGGGTTACTAAATATAATAGAAGTTGAGTATATATTTCCATCTTAGTAACTTAAGGCATATTTTTTGCATAATGTTAAAGAAATAGAGG
Organism: Onychomys torridus; assembly: GCF_903995425.1. Classification (NCBI taxonomy): domain Eukaryota; kingdom Metazoa; phylum Chordata; class Mammalia; order Rodentia; family Cricetidae; genus Onychomys; species Onychomys torridus. The sequence goes on from NC_050452.1 coordinate 49,566,861, forward strand.
CAATTAATAGGTAAAGAAGCCAAACTGCATTTTATGTAGGAACAGTTGCAATAGAATACATAGAGAAGGATGGAGGGAACTCAGTGAAATTCAATGTTGAACTTGGCTATTTACAATTACTGCATGATATGGAGATCTTAACCATAGAGTAGGTTGGATATAGACAACTCTCAGTAAACTAACTTAACAAGCTCTAACTGAAGGCAGAACATAGTATCTGGATATCCTGATATGCTCCCAGTCTTTTGCAAACTACAAGGCCTGTGGGAAGTGGGTATGATTCTATATAACTCACTTTAGTAAATAGTGTAATGCAGGTTCTGTAAAGATGGATGCAGAAGCTCCAGTAAATTCTTTCACTGAGGTCAAAGAGCTTCCAAGGCCTTTAGTGACATCTGATGAGGAAAATCCTGTTTTTCAGTATGTCATCCCTCATTCTAATGGCAAGTGCTGGTATAAATTTTTGCAAGATTATGATAGAGAAAGATCATCACACACTAGATATTTACACAAAATGAAAACTTAATATGGTACATTCTTTTGAATGACTTCTTTAATATGTTTATCAATTAAAAGTGATATTATATTTATAAGAATGTTTATATAATAAACATAATTATAAATATAACCAATAAATATTATAAGAATCAAGCATTATGAAACATGTATAACTTATATAATTAAGTGTATATATTGTTACAGATCAAATCCTCATGTATATATTTCTCTGTAAACACAATTAAGAAAATGTCATCTGATTTTGAATTAAAATCTATTTATTGAGGGGATCCTAACAAACACTTTAGTAAACATATTTCTCTTCATCTTTATTAAAGGTGAAGCTGTCATTGAGTGGACAGCTTAGGTCATATTTTTGGTATGTTAGGAACAAATTAAGTTCAAAGTTGTTGCACTGGAAGGTAATACATGGGGTTGCCAACTTCCACAAAATATTAGTAACTGGAGGCATAAGAATCTTACACTTGAGTCTACATCATTAAAATAACTGGAACCAATAGTTGTAATCAAAATTGTAATGTGCTACATACTAATAAATTGAGAAACAAATAATTTTGTTTATCATTTAATATGTTTAAAAAATAATTTAGTAGCTTAACAAATACAAATTGTGAATACCATGGAAAAACTCAATGTGTTTTTATGAAGACACATATGTGTTAGATACTATTACATTTTGTTGGCTATATTAGGTTGTTTTAATTTTTTTACACTTGATATCAGTGGATAGATTTAATTTAATTTTCCAATTAAATATAATTTGTTGCAGTTGGCACTTGAGTATGCGTTCTCCAGCTTAATGGCATATAGTAATTAGGGCTCAGAAGAGGGAAGGTTTACCAAATGCTTATTAACAATCTTAACTGCATTATTCTTCACATTTAACTTTAAAGGATGCAGGCTAAGAACTGGTAGAAACTCTTCCAACATGACTTGCATATTAGTTGACAGAGAAAAGATGAGGTTATGGGGTAGGGCACTTTACCCTATGAATAACTAGTAAGTATAAAAAGAAGAAAAAAAGCCTATCCTTTGCTGCTGAATGATTTCTATGGATAGCTGCAGGATAAGAGATAGCTATTATATTTGATGATGTATTTGGTAGTGACTCCACCAGATCCCAAAGGACAGCCTGGATTTAATGGTCACAGAATTAACCCTGTTTGATTCAAACGTTTCTCACAACTAAAACAAAAGGGTGAATCTGGGAAAAAGACAGGTAGAAAGGAGTGAGCAGTAGTGGACAAGGTGATTAATAACAGTGGAAATTATCGTGTAGGGGCAGGGGACAAAAGTAGCTAGAATGCATTGTATACACATATGAAACTGTCAAAAAACTAAATCAATAAATACTTTTTTAAATGTACCAGCTAACATGGGTGAACTATTTCTATACTCTAGTGCTTGGGAGCTTGAGGTAGTAGGACTCTCATGAGTTTGAGTTCAGCTGGGCTGCATGTAAAGGCCCAGTTTCACAAATAAACAGACAATAAATATGAGCATAATTCATAATACAAGGTATTTTCAAATACAATGAAATGATAATTTACGTTTAAATATTATTAATTAGTTTATAAAAGCAATTATTTCTCTGAGAATAGACACATGCTCAATTATTAAACAATTTTAATGTGCTTTTATTATTTATTTATCTCCATTTACTTATTTAGTCCATGTGAATGCTTTGCCTGTATGTAACTATGTGCATGAAATATGACATCCGCAGAAGTCAGAAGCGTGTATCATATACACTGGAACTAGAGCTAAGATAGCTGTCACTCAAAATGGAACCTAGGTCCTCCACAAATCAGTAAGTGCTCTAGACTTTTGATCCTCTCTAGCCCTGAATTGGTTGATTTTTCCAAGGACTTGTATCCCATAGTAACATTCATGACCCCTTCTGTGACTATGAATATTTCCATAAGGAGGAATCTCCTTGATCAGGTCCAAACTTAACTTCTCTATATTATGCATGTAAAGTTGTATGGTTTCTTCAACAATATAATCTCATTCTCTTTTTCTGGTGAGCAGCCAAAAGGAATAGACAAAGCCTGTGGTGCTTTCTTGGTCTTCCCTGACCAGGAACCAATGGGGAGTCATGGCACCTTTGGAACTTGGGTTTTTATTTACTAACCCATAGTTTTTGGGGAAATTTTTCTACAGGCATTCAGATGATCTTCCCAGAAGTATATATCTATCTTTAGTGTGGTATAAGGTACTAAAATTTTATACTTTCTTTTGTTTCATCTTCATTTTGGTTAGCACTACAACAATTTCTCTCCATCCTCTTATACCATCCATGGTTTCACCCACAAATTTTTTTCTTCTTTATTTTTATATTTTCTCTGTTCTACTACCTTCTCCTCTAAGATACACCATTGACACAGTCAATTTTTACTTTCATGGTTAGTATACCAAGTTTGAACACAAGAATTGAGAGATTCAAAGCTAAGATCCACATGCCAGGAGAACATGTCACAGTTTTTTTTTTTTTTTTTTTTTTTTTTTTTTGTTGTTGTTGTTGTTGTTGTGTGTGTGTGTGTGTGTGTGTGTGTGTGTGTGTGTGTGTGTGTATGTTTGTGTGTTTGGGTAGCTATACATTTCAATCCTTTCAGTTTCAAATAAAATAATTTCATTTTCTTTACAACTGAATAAAATCCCATTGTGTTCATGTATTACAGTTTCATTATATATTCATCTTATGTTGAATGAACACTAACCTAGGTCCATTCCATAGCAATTGTGAATAGAGCAGTAATGAACATGAATTTGGAAGTGCACTGCAATAGAATACAGAATCATTTAGGCATTTACCCAGGAGAGAAATAGTTGAGCATTCTGGTATTTCTATTTCTAGTTTTCCAAGGACAATCCAAACTCATTTCCATAGTAGACAGACTGGTTTTCACTCCTAGAATCAGTCAAGAGTGTTGTTCTTCCCCTACATTCTTATCAACTCACTATAGTAAGTTGGAATATCACAGTAGTTTTATTTTGCTTTATCTTGGTGCCTATTGGTGCTGAACCTACTTATAAGTATTTATTAGACATTTATTTTTTCTATTTTGAGAATTCTCTGTTTAGATTCACATCTAATTTTAATTGGGTTGTTTATTTTCTTGATATTTGCTCATTAATTAATAATTTTAAAATTATGAAGGATGTTTTGTACAAAATAACTTATCTGCAAATATAAGAATACAGTGTGATATCTTATTACTAGTTCATTCTATATACTTTTCACCCTATCTGTTCTCTAGTCCAAATACCATAGAAAATGTCCAACTACCCATAATAAAGAAGTCTCAATGTGCTAGATCAAGTTGCTTTCAAGTAGTCACATGAAACTGAAAGGTTATCTCTCTAATTACTATTGTTGAAAGTAACATGAGTCAAAGACAAATATTTGATTTGTATAATTAAACTTGATTCCTAAGAGTTAATCCCCCAGCCAATCAAAGTACTGCAGATATGAATTTCTAGTATAACACAAGTGTATAAAGTAGGTAGATGATATATTATTGTATAATGAAAAAAACAGGAAAGGCCCGACACAGTGAACTAAATAAATGTTTTTGTGTATATCATTTAAAATTAGGTTGTGTTCTTCAGGGCCAAGGTACATTTTAAGTAATATTGTCTACTTATCCTAACTATTTTCCATTTTTCAATATAACATATCTCTCAGGCATTGAAAGCACATATAGAAATTACACATGAAAGAAATTACTGTTTAAATACAAGCTGTGACAAATAGCTACAGAAAGCTGACATATGAAATTGAACTTTGTTGACTAGATTTTTTGTAAAGGTCAATAAATGTGATGACTAAAAATCAAGATTTTTTTTATATTATAAAACATGAGTAGTAAAATTTTAAAAAGTTGCCTTTTTAAAAATAATTATTTTATTAAATTTTTTTTCCTTTTACATACCAACTCCTGTTTCCCCTTCCTCCTATTCTCCAGCTCCCCATACCTACTCCCATTCCACCCTCATCCCCTCCTCATAGAGGGTAAGGCCTCCCTTGGGTAGTCAACACAGGCTGGCATCCCAAGGTGGGGCTAGAGCTAGCCTCTTTCCTCTGTATCAAGGCTGAGTAACATATCACACCATAGGGTACGGGCTCCAAAAGCCAGTTCAGGTACCCTAGGTAAGTTCTGTTCCATTGACAGGGGAGCCACAAACATATCAAGCCACACAACTTTCACCCACATTCAGAGGCCATAGTTCAGTCCCATGCAGGTCCCCCAGCTGTAAGTCCAGAATCCATGAACTCCCACTAGCTTGGGTCAACTATTTCTGAGTGTGTGTGTGTGTGTGTGTGTGTGTGTGTGTGTGTGTGTGTGTGTGTGTGTGTGTGTGTGTGTGTGTGTGTGTCATGATTCTAACCCCCCTTGCTCTTATAATCCTTCCTCCCTCTTTTCAACCTAACTCCAGGATCTTGGCCAAGTGCTTGGCTATGGGTCTGTCTTTGCCTTTGCTTCCATCAATTACTGGATGTAGGTTCTATGATGACAGTTAGGGTAAACACCAATACGAATGCAGGAGAAGACTAGTTCAAGCATCTTCTCCACCATTGCTATGAGTCATAGCTGGGAACAACTAAGCTGTGAGTTCCTGGGGTTTTCCCTAGCTGCTGCAGATTTCTCCCTATTCCCTTAATGGTACACTCTGTCAAGATACCTCTTTCATTGCTCTCCCTCCCAGTCCTCCCAGTTTATCCAGGAGATCTTAACCCCTCAGTCCCCTTCCTGGGGTGATTCATGTGTGTCCTTTTTAGTGTCCTCCTCTTTACCTAGCTTCTCTGGGACTATGGGTTATAGAACTCAAGAAACTAGACATCAAAATACCAAATAATCCAATAAAAAAATGAGCTACAGAGCTAAACAGAGAATTCTCAACAGAAGAATCTCAAATGGCCAAAAGACATTTAAGGGACTGTTCAGTATTGTTAGTCATTAGGGAGAAGCAGATATCTTACATCTGTCACAATGACTAAGATCAAAAACACTGGTGACAGTATATGTTGGAGAGGATGTGGAGCAAGGAGAACACTCCTCCACTGTTGGTGGGAATGCAATCTTGTACAGCCACTCTGGAAATCAGTATGGCGGTAACTCAGAAAATTGGGAATCAACCTACTTCAAGACCCACAATACTGTTCCTGAGCATATATACACAAAAGATGCTCAGCCACATCACAAGGACATTTGCTCAACTATGTTTATAGCTCCATTATTCATAATAGTGAGAACCTATAAATGACTTAGATGCCCTTTACCAAGGAATAGTTACCTTTTATAATTTATTTGTTTACATTAAGGTCACTGAATTTGTAATAAGAAGTTATATGCTTGTTTCCTAATCATACCAAGGAAATCATGTTCATGGTATACATTGTTAACTAAATATACAATACTTACATTTTTTTGCTTTATATAAAGTATTCATTTTTAGTATTCAGCTGAATTTTAAATATACTTTATTTGAACATTCATAAGAATAAACTATATAAATTAAAATACAGTGTTATGGAGTTACAAAATTAATAGTTTAAGACATTTTCCCATAAAAATCCATATTTAGGTTCATAATATAAACTAATTCTATTTAGTGCTAATCTTATTTTTAAATTTTCATTGAACTATTTTAAAGAGTCGGGTTGGGGATTTTGCTTAGTGGTAGAGCACTTGCCTAGCAAGCGCAGGCCCTGTGTTTGATCCTCAACTCAAAACAAAAACAAAAACAAACAAAAAAACAAAACAAAAAAGAGTCATCAACTATATTAAAGAGTCATCAATTCATTACATTTATCATCTTACCGTAAATATTAATACTTTTATTAAAATAGAAAATTGTCATAAAATTTATTCCATGAGCTGTTATACATTTTAGGAAAACCTAAACATCTGGTAAGCTTTTTGAAGGGTGTGATTACATCCTCTGACTAGTAATTCTTTGATAGACTGGGTAATTTGGGGGTCAATGAGCTGCATGAGGATTAATGAGTTGGGTACTGCATAAAGGACCAGGACAGAATCTGGTATTTTCCTTGTTGGATGCACTTTTTATTTATGGGCAACAATATTGTTTAAAATGCAAACACAGAAAAAACTTGGAAAAGAAAAACACAAAAACATGTTCAAAAACCATTTTCTGTGAACTGTGACATCCTTGCTAAGTAGCAGTAATAAACATATCAACAAATTGTGACCAATAAGATTTTTTTAAAGTGTGCATCTTAATTTTAAAGTGTGCCCAGATCTCTTAATGTTTGTAAGAATGGAAAGATAAGTGCTGCTGTGAGGAAATGGCATTGTTAAGGGAGCACTTTGCATTCAAAGCTCTGAGGGAGGGTTTGTGTAGGTACCAGGCAACCTGGCCCCTCACATATCATGTTAAGTGCCATGTTATGAGATCCACTCATTCTAAGTAGAGGGAGGACAAAGAAGGATTGTTGTATTGCTTTGCTTCCACTTGACCTTCATTTCCCACAAATAGATATTCATAACCCTCCTACAACTTTGGGTCAGAGGTAGAGTTAAAAATATACTTGGGATACCAAATGATAAATGCTTGAGCTTAGGAAAAAGAAAAAGTAAAGTATTATTAATTCAGTATATGCACTTATTATAGCTTAATATAAATAAGTATACTTTATGAGAATGAAACATAAACCAAAATCACTTATTAAAAATATAAATTCAACACCTTTGATATTGAATTTTATAATAATGTACAAAGGTCAATAATGGACAGGGGTTCCCTTTCAGTGTGCTAAATATTTGGTAGGAAAACAACATATTAGAATAGCATTTATTTGTTAACGCTGAAAAATAACTGAAAATAGATATCTTTGATGCCAGTAATGAATTCAGCATCACACCCTTATGTACACAAAACCATCACATTATAATTCTTCATTGCTAGCTGCTGCTCTGCAACCAGCTTAGCCACATCTCAGAACATTGTATTAGTGCATGAGTGTGTGCGTTTATTTTCCCACTTAGGTGATATGATGCTCTAACACATTTATTTTTTGTTTTTTCAGAATGCAGTAAAATTAAACATTTTAATCACACATATATATTTCTTATGTGATTAAGAGAAACTTGCTATGCCAAGATTAGTTCAAATAAATGTCATATATATTCATGTGCACATATCTGCAATTGGAATTTTGATAGTGAAATACATTTGTCTTTAGTGTTAATTTATCTCATCCATATTATTCAAAATTTGAAATGAGAACATAATACAGATAATTTGTCTTTATTTTTTGTTAGGTTTTCATTTCCAGGTTGAATGGCTCTATCCTACTCTTTTTTAAATATTTGCAAATTCAATGAAATATACAGTTTATTATTTGAGAAGGTAACACCAAGACACACAATCAAGATTTCTCTGCAATTTTGTTTTTGCATGTAGAGTTTCTAGATATAGCAGAAAAAAACTGCTTTTCAAAAGTCTTGGAATTTTAAGAAATGAAAAAAAAGACCACTTTATCCTTCTGATTAACTTCGGGTATATATCTCTTGCTTTTCTTTCTCTTCACTTGTACTAGAACATGTGAACTCTATTCAAAGACCATGAGAGCCTAAAAAGACAAAGTGTGCATTTTTCTTACAATAACCTCAATATTTTTTTTCTGATTGTGTTGCTGACACAGTAGAGTGTTAAAAAAATTCATAATATCACGAAAGAAGTGACAGGTTGTATCCACTTGATGGTGTACATTATTGGCTTTCATTTTGGGGATGTAACTCATCTCCCCATTTGGGTCAGATAATGTTCGAATCTTAGATGGTCTTTTAATTAAAAAAAAAAAAAACCAGAGCCAGATATAGGGTGAAAGCTGAAAGATCAGAGAAGCAGAAGAGCGAGCCACAAGCTCTTCCCGCTAAAAAATCCTCAGCCTAAGGAGAGTGAGTTCCTGTTTCCTCATGCCTTATATAACTTTCCATGTCCTGCCACATTACTTCCTGGGATTAAAGGTGTGTGCCACCACTGCCTGGCTCTGTTTCTCTCCTATACTGGATAAATCTCATGTAGCCCAGTGTGGCCTCAAACTCATGGAGATCCATACAGATCCCTTTCTCCTGAGTGATAGGATTAAGGGTATGTGCCACCATTGCCTGACCAGGCAAGTTTATTAGGGTACACTGCATATGATCACAAGATGACAATAATTAGATAGCAACTGAAAGCTTCATATGGACATTAATTTCAACTAAAACGAGTGTTTTCTAACATTTCATAAATTTTTGTTCCCTATCATGGCTAACATGATTTCCTACCTTTTTTTATTTATCAAATTATTTAAAAATGGTTTATTTATGCTTGGGAATTTCTTACATGTAAATAATGATATATAATCATGTCTACCACTGTCCCTCCCTCAGGAATTCATCTTATTTTTACCTCATTAAATTCCACTCCAAACTTCATGTCACTGATTTTGTTAACAGTTTACAAAGGCATTTCGTGCTGCCATGTGTGCATGGCTCTGGGGCCATCCTCTAGGCCATGAGTATACTATTAGTGGACACATCCTCAAAGGATGATGCTCTCCCTTGCAAATAATTATCAGTGGTCAATAGTTCCTCAGTAAGAGGTGGGACAGGAAGATCACCTATACCAGAAGTCTGCTGTCTGGACCCCCAGTGCTGTTCTCTGAACAGGATTGTAGTACAGTTAGGAAATTCTCAACTCTACATGAAGCCTCAAATCCAATAAGAAAGTGGCTAGTTACACCTTACCAGTCCTGCTACTTTTTCAGCATTCATCATGCCTCGTAGGACACCATATCACTATTGCCGGATGCACCACCCAGAGCTGGGTAAACCAATTATATCTTTATCCACAGCAGCATGCATTCCACCTTTCAGCACTGTGAAAGCCATCTGGGAGAGAGTTTCCAGACTGAATTGAGAAAGATTTTCCTGTAATATTTAGACTAAGTATGTGGTGTCCTCAGCAACAGAGCTTGTCGTGTGGTTTGATAGAACACCAATAGTCTGTTGTTTGATGTTTCCTGGGTTCTCCATGACCAAGAAATCAAAGGGAATTATCATATGCTAGGGAATTAAAAGTTGAAATTGCAGTCATAGTCCATCTCTTCCCAGTCAGATGTTGTCATCATGAATAGAAATGACAAGAAATGGTTTTGAGAATATGGAAAAATGAGGAACTCTATGTACTATTGGTTAGTAGCATAAACAAGTGCAACCACTCTAGAAAACATTCTGGAGTTTTCTAAAACAAAAGAAATCAGACTGTACACAACCCAGCTCTATTACACCTAGACATATACCAAATTAAGTTTATATCCTATTGAAGAGATATTCACACATTCACATTAATTGTTGCTCTATTAAAAATAGCCAAGGAATTAAATCAACCTAGAAACCCTTCAATGGTTGAAAGAATGAACAAAAAATGATGTACATACAAAAAGCACAATATTTCTCAGCTATAAAGAAAAAAATATAAGCATGATCTTTGCATGTAAAACAGAGGGAACTAGAATAAGTTTAAAATGAACAAAGAAAGTCAGTCCCAGAAACATAAAAAATATACAGAACCCAGAAAACTAGAAATGGTCCTATTTTGGAGAAAGATTTGTTTAGGGAGCAGAGATTCTATATTATAGAAAAAAATGAAAGAAGAAAGAAGGAATACTTAGGGTAGAATGGCCTAAGCTTGTAGTAAGAT